>NC_056725.1:1514224596-1514554596 GCF_019279795.1 Protopterus annectens | reverse complement strand
ACATTTATGGTAGGTACACAACTGTACTATGTTCATCGTGTTTCACTGTTGCAGTCATTACTCTTGGGTTGAATCCCAAAGCTGAGGATGGGTGGCTGGGCTAAATAGGATTAGGAGAGGCTATGAGGCCCTGCATAACTGCTCTGGACTTAGATTAAAGAGGTAAGTGGTAGTGCTTTGTGAAGGTGAGTAAAGAGGTAAGTGGTAGTGCTTTGTGAAGGTGTGCACTGAACTCGAAGTTGCAGCCTCTAAGATATCTTTGGTTGGTACTCCTCTGAGGAAGGCTGCTGAAGTGGCTGCTGCTCTGGTGGAATGAGGCCTAATGCCCTTAGGCACTGATTTGCCATGTTGAAAATAGCAGAGATGGATGCAGTGGCCTACCCATTTAGAAATAGTCTGTTTTGAGATAGCCTTTCCTTGTGATCCTGCAGCATATGACACTAAAAGTTGCTCAGTCTTTCTGAAAGCTTTAGTTCTGTCCAAGTAGAAGCATAACTGCCTGTATATGTCTAAAGAATGCAGAATTTTCTTACCCTTGTTCTGTGAATTTGGATAAAAGGTAGGCAAGTGAATGGCTTAGTTGAGGGCCACACTGGACACCACCTTAGGCATAAATGTAGGGTTTGTCCTCAGAGAAACCCTGTCTGGATGAAAAATGATGAAAGGTTCCACAGCCATGAGTGCTTGTATCTCCAAGACTCGCCTTGCAGAGGTTATTGCTAGGAGCAGAGCTGTTTTCCAGGATAAGAATTTTATATCTGTTGTTGATGCTGGCTCGAAAGGAGGCAGTGTGAGTTTTTCCAAATCATAATTGAGGTCCCAGGCTGGAATTGGTGCTCTCCTTGGAGGCCTAATGTTTTTGGCCCCTCTGAGGTACTGTCTTGTTAAAGCATGAGAAAAGATAGGTGGTTCTGTATTGTAATGGGCTGAAATGGCAGAGGCATGAATCTTAATAGATGAGAAAGAAAGGCCTTTGTTTAGCATCTCAGTTAGGTATTGTAAAATCTGAGGGATATTTGGTACACACGTGTCAATGCCTTGTTCCTGGTTCCAAGCACAGAATCTCTTCCATTTTTCTGCATAAGATTTTCTGGTACTGGGCCTCCTGGCCTCCAAGATAACATCCATAACAGCTCTGAAAGAGGAGTGTTCTGAATGTCTACATTATCCACTATGCTGCCAGATTTAAGGTCCTGAGTTGGCTGTGCAGGATCTGATTGTTTTGTTGGATCAGCAAGTGAGAAGTTTGAGGCAATATCCATGCTGGACCTTGAGACAAACTCTTTAGGATTGGGTACCAGTGCTGGCGTGGTCAGTCTGGTGCAATCAGTATCATTTTTGGCTTCTCTTGTCTGACCTTTAGGAGTACCCTGGGAAGGAGAGGCAGTGGGGGAAAAGCATCTACTGTTAGATTTTTCCAGCTTAAGGATAGGGCGTCCAATTTCCATGCCTGCTTGTGATAAATCCTTGTGCAAAATCTCTGCAATTGGCAGTTGTGAGGTGAGGCAAATAGATCTATCTCTGGGCATACCCATTTTCTTATTATCATGCTGAAGAATTGTGGATCCAGTTTCCATTCGTGGGGATCCATGAGGTTTCTGCTTAGTTCTTCTGCCAGAGTATTTGTTTTTCCTGGCAGGAATTGTGCTTGCAGGTGAACTTGAAAAGCCAATGCTGTGTCCCATAAGGTCATTGCTTGTTTGCAGAGGCGGTAGGAATGTGTACCACCCTGCTTGTTTATGTACCACATGACCGTAGTGTTGTCCGTCTTTATCAGTAACTGTCCTGGATGAAGCAGGTCTTTGAAAGCTGTCAGGGCATTTTGAACAGCTAGCATCTCCTTTTGATTGATGTGAAGATGCATCTGGTTTGCAGGCCATGTGCCCTGAATATGTTTTCCTGCCATTGTCAGTGTCTGTCTGGCTGTGGGTAAACTGAATGGCAGACCCTTGTTGTGGTGACAGGCTTCTGCCCACCATCGAAACTCCTGTTGCAGGCAGGGAAAGAGTGCAATTACTGTCTCCAGGCTGTGGCAATGCTGAGTCTAAACAAATTTTAGATACCATTGTAGTTTCCTCATATGCAGTCTGGCATATGGAATTAGTAGAATGCAGGATGCCATGAAACCCAAGGCCTGCAGGATTTTCCTTGCAGATAAGTGGGTTTTTGTTGCCAATTTCTTGAAGTAGTCAGTTGCTTTTGTTTGTCTGGCGTGAGATAAGCCATCTGGGCAGTTGTATTTAAGCTTGCACCCAGGAATATTATGTCTTGAGAGGGCACTTGTTTTGATTTCTTTTAGTTTACTGTGTACCCTAGGCCAATTAGTAATTTTTTTACAAACGCCAAATGCTTTAGAAGAATGTCTTTGTCCTCTGCTTGAATTAGGCAGTCGTCCAAGTAGGGATATATTTGAATTCCTTTTTGTCTGCAAAATGCAATTACTGGTGCCAGGCATTTTGTGAAGGCCCTGGGTGCAGTAGATAAGCCAAAGGGCAGTGCAGAGAATTGGTAATGCATTGAGCCAGCTATGAATCTGAGGTATCTTCTGCAAGATTGTCTGATTGGGACATGCAGGTATGCCTCTTTTAGGTCCAAAGTTACAAGCCAAGCCTTCTTGGCCAGCATGGGCAGCAGCTGCTGTAGAGTCAACATCTTGAATTTTGGAACTTCCAGAAATGTATTTAGTATAGAAAGGTCCAGTATTGGTCTCCAGGTTTTGTCCTTTCTGGGTACTAGAAAGAGTCTGGAGTAAAATCCTTGCCCCTGCTCTTGTTGTGGTACTTGCTGAATGGCCCTCATGTCCATGAGGGCTGTAATTTGTTTTTGTGCCTCTGCCCATTGATTGTGTGGCAGGTCTGGCATACCTTTTGACCTTGATAGAGTATGAAAATGGAACCTGTAGCCTTGGGACACTATGTTCAGGACACATTTGTCTTGGGTAACCTTTGCCAATTTAATGAAAAAAAGTGCTAGTTTTCGCCTTAAGGGGGCTGCCAAAAGAAAATTGCTTGGATCTGGTAGAGGAAAGTCATTGGGACTGTTTCCT
Organism: Protopterus annectens; assembly: GCF_019279795.1. NCBI lineage: Eukaryota > Metazoa > Chordata > Ceratodontiformes > Protopteridae > Protopterus > Protopterus annectens. The sequence continues at coordinate 1,514,551,550 of NC_056725.1, read as the reverse complement.
GTAAGGTTGTGATTTGTCTTCTCCGCTTTTGGAGGTAGGAGCACCCCATTGTTTAGGCCTGTATGAGCCTTGGGGCTGAGATCTGCTGCTGGGATGCCTGTATCTGCCTCTTTGTGGTCTGTCTGACACGGGAAAGGACCAATTTTTAGAAGGCCAGTTCCTACTAAACCTGGGTGGCTGTACCTGTAAGAAATCCTTGACTGTCTGCATGGATTTTGCTTTATCTTCCATTTTTTTCAACACCTCTTCTGCTTTACTACCAAAGTATCATGCTGTAATGGTGCATCTAATAATTTTGCTTTAATATGATCAGGCAGATTCTGTTCCTTTAACCAAGCATGCCTTCTAATAACAGAACCTGTAACAGCAGCCCTACAAGAGGCCTTCAGTGAATCATAGCCACATTGCAAAGTATACTTTCCCACTTGTTCAGCTGCATGCAATAAATCCTGCAATTCCTTGTTTTCTGAACATTCAGTATTTATCAACAATTTCTGTTTAAGCAGTGACATTAAATATTGCTGATATTTAAGCATATGAAACTGACAATTTAAAGCCCTTACAGCCAGGGTAGCAGAAGTGTAGACTTTTTTCCCTCATCTGTCTAGAGCCCTAGAATCCCTATCAGAGGGGACAGGGTTTTTTGCAGTGGAAGCTTTAACCCCTTTGGGACCCTGAGATATAGTTTCTGGGTCAGCAGCAGGGTTTTTATATAGGAATTTATGAGAATCCAGGACCCTGTAGTATCTGTCTGGCTTAGCAGGTGCAGGGGGTAAAGAGTCAGGGGACAGGCCGGACTCTGAAAATACATCATCTAACAATCTCTAGAACAGGTGGAATAGCAAGGGGTCTGTGCTGAGGAAGTAGCAGAAAGTCTCTGAGCCTTTTCTTAGATTCAGAATAATCTTGGCTCTCCCAGTGAAAATGCTTCCTCATGGTATGCAGGATTTCCCCAAAAGAAGAATCCTCAGGAGGAGAGGCTGAAGGAATGGATTCTTCAGCATCAGAATCCTCATAGGGAAGCATGGAGTAATCCTGTTCAGAAGAGGAATCAGAGGAAATAGAAACCTGATTAGAAGAATCATACTCTGTCTCTTGCCTAGGCCTCTTATCAGGAGGGGGATGGGAGCCCCTGATCAAAGTAATTAGGTCTTCGGCCATTTTAAGCATCTGTTTTTTAGGCATGGAAGTCTGAGTAGGAGAATGCTGTACTTGTTTCTTTGTCTTTAGAGCTGCTTTAGTCTTTGTCTTTGAAGCTGAAGATGGCTTAATATATAGTTGTGTAGGTCTGAAGACACCCTCAGAAGCCGATGCCTGCTCAGCGGCTCTGGACCCATCTGAGGGAATGATTTCCAAGTGTCCAATACCTTGAGTATCCAGAGGCCCAGTCAGCTCCACTTGGGAGTAAGAAGCGGCCTGTGGCTCTGAGGTAGCGGGTGCCAGGGGCTGCAAAAGCACCTCACTGAGAACCGGCGAACCGACGACTGGCCTAGCAGAGGCTTCGTCATCGGTTTTGGACCTCGGATGCCTATCTTTTTCCTTGTCCTTGCGTTTTTTGTAAACTCCGGTTGTCGGCTGGTCCGACGGCATTATATAATTAAATCTTCGGCCAAAGTAATGAAATGCAAAATCGGACCGACGCTTGATAGTGCACTGGTTAAATCTAGCACAAAACCGACAGCTAGCAACGTTGTGATCAGGGCCTAGGCAAGGAATACAGTAAGAGTGAAAATCCTTATAAGGTATTTGCTTCCCACAAGAAATACAATTGTTAACTTTTGCTGACATCAGTCTGGAGCAAGAAAAAGGTTTCCCCAACGGGGTATTTAGCTTTAATGAAGACTTTGGTTCTGAAATTCGGATTTGAAAATCTCAGGAGTCAGCCAACCGGCACTTGCAAACTGCTTTTGCTTCAGGCACCATGCGGCAAGAAATACTGAAGAAAATGGCGTCGGCTGCATCTTTTATACCCCTGGCACACTGACGTCAGGGAAGAGGCGACAGCAACCAACGCTGGACCTAGACTTTGGAATTCAGGCCGACTGAGGGTAGCCTGCCAGCAGGATGACCCTAGAGTAATGACTGCAACAGTGAAACACGATGAACATCTTAAGAATTTCAGCTTTTTAGCTCCAAGTGGCGAAGCTGATTTTTGTTGTGTTTCTTTTTTTCAGTCATCTACTGTCCCTGTATGAATAAGATTAGTTGCCCTTTGGAAAAACGATGCAGACAGCACTCAGATCGCATTTTAGTTGACAATCCTTTTCTGAATCATTTTTCCACAGGGATTGCAGACGGACTGCTCTACTTCCAACAGGGACCAAGCGGAAAGAATACTGGGACAAAAACACCCCAATTCCAGGAAGAAAGCAAACACCTCATGACTACAGCACTCCCCATTTGAAGCATCTCCTCATCTCAAAGCTTCTCCTTTAGGAAAGGCAAGTGGTTTTATTGTTTTTAGTTTATGCCCTCAGTGACTCCCCCAGGTACTGAGGTTATCCACTTGCTACCACTCGGGCCAGGTCAGGACTGGTTCACAAGTAACTGTGAGTGGTTAAAGAGGAAAGAAAGCACTAAATGTTTGTTCTTGTGTTATTATCTACACCGTTATGCTGCCGCAGAGGTCTGGTTTGCTTTTTTTGAATCTATCAACAAGGTTTTCATTTTTAGTGTTATTTGGTCCTTGGTTGGAGGTATTGTTTTTTTATATATACCTATATGTAGATCAGTTTGTGTGTATATACCTTTAAGAAGTTATCCAAGGGCTTGGATAAGTGTATAAATACTGAGCATGTGCAAGTCTGACTGCCATTTGTAGTAAGCTGTTGAGATGTAAGCATGTATGTATGTAAGGTCTGTCTGTTAGCCAGTTTGCATTTTATGATGCTGCTATCCATCCTGATGTGTTTCTATATCCAAAGCATCTAAACAAAATACCCCGCCTGCTTGTCATCTGTGTTAGAGAGGGACGAGTGACATGGTGTCAGAAGCGGCATGTCTAAAGGACATGATGTTAGAGGTGGTATGGCTAAAACGACTTAAAGCACTTGCTTGGAGTGAGTGAGTGAGGAGTGAATCAGCCCTATAATGTGCATACTTCGCAAAACACGTCAGAAACGAATTTCAGATATTAAAACTTGCTCAGCACTATTTCTTATTCATAAAATATGAAATAGGGCATACAGAACATTCTAAATATTTGCATAAACCAATATGTCCGATATTGATAAAATATTTGAATTACTATGGAAAATGTTTGAAATAAAGTTCGAATTGCATAAATCAAATAAAATAAGGGGAAATTACAGCATTTTTGCAAAGCATGTATTTTCGTATTAAGCAAAGATGTCCAAGTTAGCAGAAGTGAATAAAGTGTTTGCATGTTTGTGCAGTGTTACAGTAAAGTTACTTCACAGAATACAGCCATTACAGAGCATATTTCATAAAGTACAGTATTTCGAAGAGTTTATTGTGTATTTGAATGTTATTACAAGCTCACAGAACAGTTTGCTCTTACAAGGGCAATATTTTCATTCTGTTTTTACATACTTTGTGGGCATGGCAGATGGATTTCGAAAATCCAGTGCACTTGTGTTTGCAAGTAATATTGCTGAGAACTGAAGAGTGGTTGAGCAAGAATACAACATTTTCATTCAGGCTGCATTTTCTAATACAGATGACCATACAAAGGCATTTATTCTGCTTAATTTAGCTCGGTCAGAAGCTAAGAAAGGGAATATTCATTTGTGTATGCACCTGTTATTTATATAGGAGAGGAGGAAAACTTCCATATTGTTGTACAGGCTGAGTCAAGGGAGGACTCTGAGTGCTTAAAATGTAAATTTAGAGAAATGTGTAACCCCAAGACAAATGTTACAATGAAAAGGCACTTATTTTACACAATGGATCAAAAGCCTGGTGAAACTTTTTGCAGCATATATAAGTGACTTGAGAAATAAAGCTAAAAACATGCAGATTTGGTGATTTAAGGATGAGTTGATAAAGGACAGACGTGTGTGTGGTATTAAAGATGATGTTGTGAGAAGAATTTTGCTTTATGATAGTGATTTAACTTTGAATAAGGCCACTAGATTTGTCAGATATATGAGCTCACAGAAAAGCAGACAAATATGCTTACAAATGACTCTAGAAGGCATAGTGACAAAGCTCATGTTGACAGTATGCAGCATGTTATTAAAAGAAACAGGCCCAAGCACATGGCAGCACCCACTGGTAAACCCCAGAGCTTTCTAGCAAATTCCAGAGTTTGCACAGTCTCAGTGAAGCACAACAGTCAGTCAGCAAACTCAAAAGCATGGGCCCCAACCTAATTTCATCGCCATCTGTTATAATTCTGGTAGAAGTATTGAATCTAAAAGGGAAAAATGTTTAGCTTTTGCTCAGCAATGCCATAAATGGAATCATTTCAAAAGGTTTTGTAAATCAAAAGGCCCACATTCTTTTATTAAGAGAGAACATTTTAAGAAATGAGTTGATCATTTAGAAAGTTGCAACTCTCGTCTTTATGTAGATGGTGTGTCAGTGCTTCATGAAACAGTCAATGCAGTAGATTTAAGGGCAAAGGATGACGTATTGTGTACTGTTCAGATAAATGGCAAACCCACAGAGTTCAAAGTTGATACAGGTTCCAAGTGCAATGTTATGTCAGCAGAAACATTTGCTAAAGTATGTCATGGTGAAAGTCTTGATTTGGCAAGGTGTGTGAAACTTGTTGCTTATGGAGGTGAAGTTCAAACCGAAGGCTCAGTAGTGCTTTCATGTTACTCTGCTGGAAGAAGCTATGACTTATTATTCTATGTGTAAAGAGGCACATACAGTCACTTTAGGGCTCAGATACAGTTTGAAAATGGGACTGCTTTCACTTAATAAGGATGTCAACCATGTTAGCTTAAAAGACCACTACTCTAATTTTACCCAGTACACTTTTTCCATCTATGCTAATCTTTTCGAAGAGAAACTAGGGAAACTTCCCAGTTGTGTACTCCATTAAGTTAGACCCAGATGTCAGTCCAATTATCAGGCCAGCACAAAAAGTTCCAATAGCCATGTAGGACAGAGTCAAAGCAGAGTTAGATAAAATGGTGCGACAAGGTGTGATTTGTCCAGTTGAAACTCACACTGAATGGGTATCTTCCATGCTGGTAGCTCATAAAAAAGCTCAGATGACATCAGAATATGTACTGATCCATGAGATTTGAACAAAGCACTAAAGACCTCATCATTCAATGCTTGCAGTCACAGCCTTGATGCCAAATGCCACTGTTTTGTCTGTCTTAGGTGCAAAGAGTTCATTTTCGCAAATTTAGCTCAACAAAAATCATCATTGCTCACTACTTTCAGTACTCTGTCTGGCAGGTACAGATTTTTGAGAATGCCATTTGGGATAGATTCTGCAAGTGAAGTCTTTCAGCGTGCAATGCAGCAAATTTTTTCTGGGTATCCTTGTGCTATTACAGTCGACGACATACTAGTAGGAGGTCATAATGAAGCTGAGCATAACAGAAACCTCAGAAAAGTTCTAGAAAGGGCACGTCAAGTGAATCTTAAGATCAATTCACAGAAATGCAATTTCAGGCTACAAGACATTACTTATGTTGGTCATTTATTTACAAGTACTGGCCTATGACCAGACCCTTTAAAGTAAACAGCCATTCTTGAGATGCCAGCTCCAGACAATGTTCAAGCCCTGCAACGTTTTCTTGGCATGATCAACTACCTAGGCAAGTTCATTCCAGACTTGAGCCAACTTTAAGCACTGCTTAGAGAGCTGACATGTATAAATGTATCCTGGTCTTGGTCAGAGCAACAGCAAAGAGCATTTGATGCCCTGAAACAGAGAATTGCTAGTCCATCAACTCTCAGATACTACGATGTTCACAAACCAGTAACACTTTCCTGTGTTGCTTTAAAATTTAGTCCGGTGCAGTCATTCTACAAGCAGATCAACCTGTTGCCTACACATCGAGAACTCTTACCCAAACTGAAATGCAGTATGCCCATATCGAGAAAGAGCTTTTGTCAATTGTGTTTGCATGTTCAAAGATCCATCATTATGTTTATGGTAGACCTATCCAGATCGAAACAGACCACCAACCTTTAGTCACTATCTTGAGAAAGCCTATGCATTCAGCTCCAGCCAGATTGAAACACATGATGCTGAGACTGCAAAAGTAAAATTTCACTGCTGTCTACAGGAAAGGCAAACTTCTTTATCTTGCTGATACACTATTTAGATTGCCTAGAAACACCACAGAACAGCATGAGAATGAGAACCTTGATTTTTGAAGTCATGAAGTGCGACATTTATCTTCCACATGTCTTGATGAGCTGAGAGATCACATAACCACAGATCCAATTTTACAAAGGCTCAACCACTTTATCAATCAAGGATGGCCATCGAAGCACTCAAGAAGTGCAAACTTATTTTCCATACAGAGATGACATTTTGGCTGACAAAGGTCTCATTATGAAAGGTCCAAAAGTAATTATTCCAAAGTCCTTGCAACAGGAGTACATTACTATCTTGCATAGTAGTCATCCAGGTACAAACACTACCAAAAGAAGGGTAAGAGGACTAGTATTTTGGCCTTCTATGTCACCAGATACTTACAGAGCATTTTCATCTTACTCTGTATATAACAGTACAAAGCCACAGCAACAGAAGGAACCACTTCAGCTAAAACAGATTTCTGAACTACCTTGGTCGACAGTAGCCACGGACATCTTCGAGTGGAATGATCAGCATTATTTGGTGTTAACTCTTACTCCAATTGGTTCGAAACTGACCTACTTCCTAATCTAGCATCAAGTATTGTCATTACTAAGATGAAGTGTCATTTTGCAATACATAGTAGTCTGCACAAAGTTATTTCTGACAATGGCATGCAGTTTACAAGCCAACAGTTCAAAAGATTTGCTGAATAATGGGACTTTAATCATGTCATGAGCAGTCCCTGAGTACCCGCAGTCAAATGGTTTGGCAGAATGTGCAGTTCAAAGTGCAAAACAGTTACTAGAGAAATCAAAATGAGATAATAGTGATGTTTTCCTGAATCTCTTGAATCTCAGAAATGTTCCTCACAATAAACACCTTGGTTCACCTACTCAGACACTTCTGCCAAGACAAACCAGAAACACATTACCAATTAGTAGTCAATTTTTAGTTCCATATGTAAAGAACAAAAGGTCAGTGAAAACCAATCTGTTGAAGAAGCACCTAACCCAGAAGTCCTACTATGATAAAACCAGGAAATCACTCAATCCATTACTAGAAGGACAAGTAGTAAGGATGCAAATGTCCAAAGATTATGATCGGATTGATGTCATGAAGAATATTTGCCCAGCGCCGAGATCACACATTGTGGAATCACAAGGAGAACACTTTAGGTGGAATCGGAAACATTTGAGATTGGTGTCGGAGCCTACACCACAGCACATAGCCTGTGAGAAAGACTCTTTATCTCAAACTGAGTTGTCCTGTGTTCCAATTCCAGAAGAGGTTCCAGAGGACATTTCCATACCTGTGACAAATTCAAAAGTTCCTGATATGAGTTGTGCACTGAAGAATGTCCCTTTTGCTAAATTTAGTCCAGATTATTATGTTACAAGGTATGGTCACAACTCTAAACCCTGTAACAGATATGAAGCAACTCGGACATGAACATTGCATTTTGTTTCTAATGTCCATAGTAATGCATGTCTAACTCTAATATTGTTTTTACAAAGAGCAATCTTTTTAAGAGGGAGGAAGTAGATCAATGTGTGCATATGTACCTTTAAGAAGCTATCCAAGGGTTTGCACAAGTGTATAAATACTGAGCATGTGCAAGTCTGACTGCCATTTTGTAGTAAGCAGTTGAGATATAAGCATGTATGTATGTAAGGCCTGTATGTTAGCCAGTTCATTTTTATTTTATGATGCTATCCATCCTGATGTGTTTCTATATATTAAAGCATCTAAACGAAACACCCCATCTGCTTGTTATCTGCGTTAGAGAGGGACGAGTGACTATATATATATATATATATATATATATATATATATATATATATATATATATATATATATATATATATATATATATATATATATGTGTGTGTGTGTGTTTGTGTATATTTATATTTCTATATGGGTCTACTTTGTTTTGTTGAATATCATTTCACTGAATTTCATTTCACCCCAACCACTTCGCTGAAAACTCAAATTATTGAAAACTCATTTCACTGAACTGCAGTTAGTACATAGGGCACTGTGTAGAGTACTGTAAGGCAAGTAAAACATATATACCCTTTTGCCCATTGTAATGCGATCCTGGAGTTACTATATATAGTTGGGGGGGCACAGTCCCCCATATTGGGGCGTGTGGGAGGATATGCCCCCCACTTAGTTTGAGTACACATTGCCTTCTGGAGAGAGTTAGTCATTGGTGTTGCAACTATGCATGTCTATTGTTTAAAATGTATTGTTTTGAAGTTTTTGTTAAAACACAATATAAAACAAACAAGGTAGGAGGCTATGCCCCCACCCCCAACTATATATATTAACTCCAGGATCGCACTAAAGCAGGGAAAATGGCATATACCTTTTACTTGCCTTACAGTACTCTACACAGTGCCATATATACTAAGTTCAGTTCAGTAAAATGAAATTCAATGAAATGAGTTTTCAATAATTTGTGTTTTCAGCACTGTGGTTGGGGTGAAATGAAATTCAGTGAAATGAGCTTCAATAAAAGGAAGCAGATCCGAGTGTGTGTGTGTGTGTGTGTGTGTGTGTGTGTGTGTGTGTGTGTGTGTGTATATATATTTATATATATATATATATATATAAATAAATACAAAACATATATATATAATATATATATACACTTATAAAGATATATATTATACCAGAAAGCTTGAATGAGGAAGAAGAAGTAACAAGATATGAACTGACATAATTTTGAACTTGGGTGCTATCAAAAATACAGTTTAGGAGGGAAAAGGTCCATAACTTGTCTACAAGCATTTTCTTTGACATTAAAAACATCCTTGAATACAAACATTTCAGAACCTGGGAAGGATCCACTAGTTCTATCATGCCCTGAGACAGCAGGGAAATAAAACAGTTTGGTTTGGTGGCTGAGGAATTACCCCTGAAAAGGAGGGATTTCCTCCCACTGTCATCTGAAACCTTGGTGAATGATCTTCAAAACACATTTGCTTGAAACTATCTGTTGCGAAAGAGAAAAGTGGAGATTCAGAGTTTCTGGAAAGGAAAGGGGATTTCTTGGGTGGGAGGGGGAACATGGTATCTTAAACAGTTATTCTGACTTGTTAGACTGCCCCTGGTTTTGGGGGCTTCTTGAATTATTTTTGGAACCCACCCTTCCATTTCTTCATAATCTGTTTATCAGCATTTTTTGAGACTGTTTATTTTGAGGTTTTTTGTCACAGCTGGATGAGGGGTTATAGAATCACTTAGAAAATTTGGAAAAGAACGGATGAAAAAATACAGACTCTTGTATCGACTTACCCTTTCATCACACTTTTTGATAACCTCTGCAGTAAAGGAACTAAATCTATATCCAAAGGAACATTTAAAATCTCATTTTTCACAACATCTGAGAGGTTCTGAGAAAGCAACCATGCAAACCTTCTCAAAACAGTATCACTTGTTGTATCCCTGGAAGAAGTATCAACTGAGTCATACACAGACTTTACTCACAAGAAGAAACCTCAGACAAAACATTCCTTATACTTTCACAGTTAGTCAAAATAAAATTTAACATACTGGCCCGGCGATTCAAAATTCTGAAAATCAAAGTTGTAGAAGCATGCACATTTTTCCCATACTTATCCATCATCTTCCCATCCTTTTCAGAAAGAATAGGATTGGGAATTAACCAAATGTTTAGCAGCAGTATGACTAACTAAAGCTATAGCTGCTGGGTCAGGTTTGGGAAGAGTGTATAAAAACATAAAAAAATGAGGAACTTAACACATTCTATCTAGCTTTTTAGGGTCAGTAGGCTGACTATCAAGAAAATTACAAGCACTGACACACACATCCACCAGAGCTGACAAAACTGGTGGAATGGGTGAAAGTTCTGGAAATTCTTATTGTAACAGCTCATAGTATTTTCTGAGGGAATGACAAACCTCAGAGTTCCCACACTGAAAATACTGGCATATTCTAGAAATAATCTCAGATAAAGAGAAACCCCCTACACGAAGAATCAGAAACTAAGCTATCCTCTGTGTCTGAGTCAGAAAACTGAGGAGAAAACACTGTTTATGTCCCTTCATCTCCCTGTCCAGATTCAGAATCCCTTCTTCCTTGGGTCTATATTAGGTAATCAAAACTTTAGGTAATCAAATAAATAAAGCTTGACACCTAAACAGTGAAAGGTGTAATCATCAAATGGCCACTTCCACAAATTTTTTCCTAGGGACAAAATTTGTTTGACCGTTATCGGGAATCTGCCCTTTTCTCCACTGTACAGTGATCTCGGAGTTGGTATATTTAGTTAGGGGGTGAGAGGTGAAGCACCTCACTCAATTAGGGTTTGAAATTTTTTTTTCTTCTGGCCAAGCGAATATTTTCCCTATGAAAAAATTTGCGGAAAAGGTTGTTCAATATTTACATCTTTCGCTGTTTAGATGTTGAGCTTTAGGTATTCGATTACCTAAAGCTTCGACTATATAATATAGACCCCCTTCTTTTACTAGACATCATCTTTGGAAGGATCAGTAGCCTGAATTAATCAAACCTGAGCCAGACCCAGTAAACTACTATTGCCTAAGGAAATTTGAGGAAGAGTAGATATGTGTTTAGTTTTATGTTTCTTTTTGATAGGAAAATGGGATTATTATTAGTGTTATTAATGGCAGCAGCAGCTTCCCCAGGGAAGAGCACAGCATTCTAACTAAACAGGGAAACCAACCCTGTTCCTTCTCCCAAGGCTGACAACAGTGGCTCTCCCTTGCCCACTGAGGGGACCGCAACAGTCACAGAGGATAAGGCTAATCCCAAGTCTATAGTGATTGTAGGTGCTACACCACAGGGATCTGAGGTAAAAGATGAGTGGGCTGAGAAACAAGTTAAGACCACAGCAGAGTCACCCACCTGCTACTAAGACAAACTGCAAGCCTGCTGTAGTAACAAAGGATGTTTGCCAAACATTTTCTTTTTGTGGCTGGAAAAAGGACCGACTATGGGACCATTAGTTTGTTCAATGTTCAAACTGAAAAAGGTGCATCTTTCCCAGGAAAAACTAGCAGCAAAAGTCGGTAAAACTTTAAAGTCTTGAAATGTCACTTTTTTCACACAAACACAGTAAAATGCACTGTAAAACACTTTGCCAGTCCCCAAAGATGAAATACGCACAGTTTCTTCATGGAAAAAAAAGCTTTCAATTACTTAAAACAGCTTTTAAACTGACAGGAAAAAGTGTGCTCCCATTTAAAATTATAGTTAAGTATTGTGACAATTCATTAAAATATACACTTCCAGCTTAAAAATAACATTCCTAAACAAAAAAGTGGACTAAAACAGTATTTTTTATAATGTTTTAGGTTTTCAAAGGTAATTTATCTGCCCAGCAAAGGAACAGCACAAGTGAACCGTCGATCCTCAAAGGTCTCTCCTCAACAGCAGGAAAGCTTTAAAGGGCTTAGTACCCAAACCTGTCTTTTTAGGTGCAAGAAGCCTTGAAGAATTGGAAGCTGGATGGCTGTTATAGCCTTGGCAGGATACAACCCATATAGCTAAGGCTACTGCAGCAGTGATGAATATGATGAACATTTCAACATATTCATGTATTCACTTGTGTGTCTAAATATGTGTATACATATATATGTATATCATTTATGCACGCATACTCACACATACACAACACACACACACACACACACACACACACACACACACACACACACACACACACACACACACTAATTATATACTACTGACATGTGCAAATAAGAGTTCCAACACAAAACAGACAGTTATAGATCCTTAACTATGCAATCTTCTCTTCATTGATACAGGAGGATACAGAAGAGTAAATGTAAATAATGCTAGCAAACAAAGCTTCCTTTAACAGATACAATCAGAGCTGAACAAAATCACATATATTATAACCTCTACTAACTTATTTCCTCGCTGATGTTCTATTTAAAACATCAAAGTTTAGAGTTCAGATGCCAAAAATTAAACTTTCGCCTAATTACCTGGGAACTCAACACATATATCTTTTCACAACTGCAAAGTGCCACAAGGAGATCATCTGGACTGAAGCTCAAATATGATGCAGGACCAAGCAAGGTTCCTATAATGATTCCACGAGGCAGTAATCCTGTGTATGTAGGATTTCAAGGAGAGAAAAACATTCAACATATTTAAACAGTTTGTGCCAAGAAAAAAGCTGAAGCATAATCAAAGCAGTTTTGTCTACAGTGTTGTATGCATTCCAGAACTGAAACCAACATCTGTATTGTGTATCCTGTAAAAAATAATGGTGTTGCTATGATATGCTTAATACTTTGGCTCATTTATTTATTTATTTTATTTACAGTTTGTTTACCGGGATAGTCCATTGGGCCAAAAATTACCCCTTTTTCAATAGAGGCCCGGGGAGAAAAGCTCCTTGTACAGATTTACAATAGAAAATCAACAGTTTTTATTTTTAAGTTATGTATAAATTACAAACAACAAGGCAAGAAACAAATAGTAAACAAAACATTTGTGGAATGTGTCTTAACACAGTATTTATTCTAAGGATGTAAAATAAGACCTTCCTGTGTCCTGAAAGAGTGCTCTTCAAACTATCTGCAGATATACAGAGCTGAGTATATTTTTCTGGCACTTCAGAGTTGCGTACTGGTAATTGTTGTTTGACTAATTTTATATCATTGCTGGCCGAATTCAGAGATGTGCACTGTTATTTTTGCTTCACTGTATAGTTTTTCAGATCTCTGCTGAAGGTGTTTTTCCCCCCTCCCCCTATTTCTCTGTGTCTTAAGTTGGTATAACTGGTTTTGCATCCTGTGTGTTATCTGACCATCTCAAGGATTACTTGCATAAAATTAGACCCCCTTAGTAAAAAAGTCTGCATATCATTGTTGGAGCCTTCCTGTGTCCTGAAAGAGTGCTCTTCAAACTATCTGGAGATATACAGAGCTGAGTATATTTTTCTGGTACTTCAGAGTTGTGTACTGGTAATTGTTGTTTGACTAATTTTATATCATTGCTGGGTAACTTCAGAGTTGTGCACTGTTATTTTTGCTTCACTGTATAGTTTTTCAGATCTCTGCTGAAGGTGTTGGTTTTCCCATACCCACTCTCTCTATTCCTGTGTTGTTGTTTAAATTTGGAGGTTTTTGCAGTTGCCCGTCCCCACTGTAGATTTGATCTGGGACACTCCCCCCAGTCCCATCTCTTTACCTCATTCTACCTAATAGACTCCTTTTGCATTGTTTTTAGTAATTTTTAATTTAATTGCATTTTTAAACTGTTTGGTCTAACATTGCTACATACTCAAGTGTGCTAGCTTGCACTGTATTTGAATTGTTTTGACTGCTGTTTTAGCTACCTTTCTGTATATATAAAATAAATAAATAAATAAATACCTTTCCTGTAACTAGTGTAGTCCAGATTCAGATTTGCTGTATCCAGGACTGTATGTAAGCTTCTGAGTCCCCCCAAGCTTTCTGTGTTGGAGGGAAGCCTTCTAGCTTATCAGTGGGAGTGGTAAGCACTAGGTAACCTAAATACCACATAAGGAGTGGTTCTGGCCCAGAAATTGTAGTTACTGGCCGTTTGGGCAGTTTTTCCATCTCTCTCTCAACTTTCTGATTTAAAAGCCCACATGTGCACTCGTTTCCCCCCTTTCCTGTAACTAGTTTAGTCCAGATACAGATTCTTACTTTTAGCACTTGAATTTGCTTATTCGTGATCAGCACTTGTTCAGAACTTGTAAGCACTAAATAACCTACTAATTACTACAGCACTCTACCTTCCTCATTACCTAGAGGAAAACAGTTTTGGTACTTACTTTCCTCACTTGCTTAGAGAAAAACAGCTCTTGTACTCACTTTCCTCACTTATCTAGAGGAAAATAGTTTTTTTTTTATTCAGGCATGTCCAAGGGTCAGCTCCCAGTGTTCTCTCCTGTCTATCTGATGAATCTGGGCATCTTGGGGCAATATAGAAATTGCCTCATGTACACAGACAGCCCTCTCCTCCTACCACCCAACACTACAACCTGTAAGAGATACACTTATCTAGCCAAACTGGAGATAAAGCTCTCTCCAATTAAGACTGAACTTGACAGTCAAGAGGAGAAGGTAAACACTTGCACCACACCCCACCACACTCATCACCTAGTCTCACTAAATCTACACCACCAAAATCCACACATAGAAATACAAAAACATTCGCGGAGGCTCTCAATAATAATCTGCTCAAGCAACAGAGACCTCCAAAGCAGAAATGCAAGCAACCTCCACCCCCCCAACACAACCCAAATAACACATAGCCCGCAGACTCAGTGTGTCATTCAACCACAGCCAATAAGGCAAAACAACGTACCCAACACACTAATCATAGGCGACTCTATAGTCAGGCACATTGATGTCCCACTCACCAGGCTAAAAAAGGATAAGGTTACTGTCAGCTGCCTGTCGGGTGCCAGGATCCACCACATAACCCACGCACTCAGGTCACTCCACAACAAGTACAAATATGACTCTGTTATTGTCCATGTTGGTGTGAACGACCTGAGACGTACCTCCCTGGACTACATGAAAAGAGACATGGAAGAGCTCTTCGATCTTGTAGCCCAAGCAGGTATGACCCTAGCCCTGAGTACCATAAGCTAATTACCCTAGATATCCGCATCCTGCCTCCACCCCCCCCTCCCATTAAGGAAACCATAATAAAAAATTTCTTCAAAGCCAACTTCATGCTTCTTAAGACAGAAGTGGTGAACTTCATGACACCCATGCAGATGGACAATACAGTTACGACTACTGAATCCTACACAACTGCACTTTATAAGCACTTACATGAGTGCATGGATCATGCTATCCCAAACAGAACCAAGACGCTATCCTCCAAAAAAAGGAAGCCAATCTGGTGGTCCCCTGCCATAAACAAACTGTACAACACAAGGAAGAAACTCTTGCAAAAGAGAGTAAAATCCCACGAGTGGAGGAGCTCCCTGGTCAGCCTCAGTAAGAAACTGCGATTCCTGATAAAATCCTCCAAAGCTAGTTATGAAAACAAAATCGCCACTGATTCTAAAGACAACCACAAAGCATTCTATAGCTATGTCAAGAATCTGAATGGCAACACTCAGATCTGCTCTGAGTTACAGCACAAAGGCACTAAATATACAGACCCAACTGATATTGCCAACATCCTGGCAGATAGGTTCAGTGCTAACTTTACCCCCCTCTCACCCCCTAAAGAGCCCATCTCTATACTAGAAGAATGCAAAGTTCCTGTAATCACGGCTGCACAGGTAAAAACCACACTCTCCAAAGCCAAGAACACAGCATCCATGGGACCAGGCAACATCCCAGGCTGCGTTCTACACGAACTACAGAACGAACTGGCAACCCACCTAAGTATCATGTTCAGTCATAGCCTCACCTCAGGCTTTGTGCCTGCTGAATGGTGCACAGCAATGGTTATCCCACTCCACAAGGGGGGGAGCCACCACGGACCCCAGGAACTACCGCCCCATTAGCCTGACGAGCCTGGTCTGCAAGGCCATGGAACATATCATCATGGAACATATAAACAAAGACATAGGTAATTTCTAAACTCTGGATCCCACCCAGTATGGGTTTTTAAAAGGCAGATCATGTCTCCTAAACCTGATAGACTTCTTTGAAGCAGTCACCAAAGCCGTAGACAAGGGTAAGGGGGTTAACACAGCCTATCTAGACCTTGCCAAGGCTTTTGACACCATCCCCCACTCTGGAATTATAGATAAACTCACTAAACTAGGTATAAATCCCTATGTCACAAGATGGGTTGCCAACTGGCTCACTGACAGAACCCACACTGTGAAAGTAGCAGACTCCAAATCCGACTTCAGACCAGTGACAAGTGGAGTACCACAGGGTTCAGTCCTGAGTCCTCTCCTGTTTGGTATCTACTTCTCTGAAGTACAGGCTAACACAGCAGGTCTTTGGCTAATGAAGTTCGCAGATGACTGCAAACTAGGAGCCATAATCGAAACTCCTAACGATGTGGACATCCTACAAAAGGGCCTGACTGAGACAGATGCCTGGTGTCAAAGCCATGGCCTCAAGCTCAATGCCAAAAAGTGCATTGTCATCCCCTTTGGTAAAAACTCTGTACCCATGAACTACAACATAGGCGGTAGTATACTTAACACCGAAAGTGTGATAAGAGACCTTGGGACACAGGTGGACAGTAGTCCCTCCTTTGATAATCACATTGCCACAGTAGTCAGGAAATCCTTCTATGTGGCACACCTCATCACAAAAGGTTTCTCATCCAGGAAAAAAAGAGGTCATTGTTCCCCTCTACTCATCACTCATTAGACCCTTTATAGAGTACAACGCCCCTTTTGATATGTAGCTCACAAGACATCTCCAACAACTGGAAAGGCCGCAGAAATACCTCATAAACAGGATTACTGGCCTCAAACAGATACCCTACGCTGACCGTCTCAAAAACCTCCAGCTTTACTCCATCGCATATCGCCTACTCAGAGGTGATCTCTGCCTAACATACAAAGCTATGTCAAACCCAGAGCTATTGGACATGCTCCACTTAAAGAAATCCCAATCCCTCCGAGCTACACGCTCTAGGCACCTAAATCTTGTCACCATAATAAACAGAACATGCTGGAGGGATAGATTCCTGTCCCAGAGACTTCCCATACTCTGGAATAAACTACCTATCTATATCAAACAAAGCTCCTCATTAGCACTCTTCAAGAAAAATCTTGATGATTGGATGGGAAATAGGAAATTCACCCCAGGGATCACCTCTGTGGCTCTGCTCGACAGTGGCACAGGAAAATAATTTTCTTGGGTGGCAAAAGCCAGGGTACCTTTTTGGCTGGGCTTGTATAGGCCCCAGGGCCGATAGCCTAGTACCTACCTATGAACCTAAGAGTACGAGATGGTACAGAGCAATTAAGGAATGTGCTTTAACAGAGCATTTTTTAGAAACATCAAAAAACAAAGAGCAAGCCTTGCGGGTTCCAAGTAAGTGATATGAAAAGGGAGAGAAGTAAAGTAGCAAAAAGTAAGGTGGATAAGAAATGATGGAGATGAGTGTTCGGTTGAGAAAAAGGATGAAGGAGAGTAGGGGTGCAGTGGAGGGAGTCAGGTGGGGTGAGAACAGGAATATTCCCAGCAAGAAGAGAGATGGGAATGGAGCAATATTCATAAGCTAGCACTATCACATCTCTTATTTATTCTGTTAAACCACTATTAATTATTATCCATTTATCCTAAGTATCTGTTTGTAGGAATGACTCAGGTATTTTGGTATGGCTACATAACTCCTTCATTGTCACAATGCATGGAAAAAGAGCCAAAGATACACGCACACATTATAACAGCAGATAAATCTGCTTTGTTAACAAAATCTGCTTGTTTACCTACCTAACAAACAAGCCTGAGATCTTATTTAACTAATAAGATATTTATTTTTCCACCCTTCATAGTAATTAACTTATGTCTGTTTTCATGTATTCTTGAATTCAAGTACTGCTTATGGCTATACCATCTCTCTCTTGAAAGACTGCTCCATAACTCATCACCTTTTATGTCAAATAATATCTTTTTTTTCTTGGCTCATCCAAACAATTCACACTGGATTTACAAACTCAAGCTCTTACACCTCATAACGATGGCCTCCATTTGGATACTCTGGAACCATTTAAGGAACTTAAAAGTGTCTATAACCCCACCCCACCCCACACACAGACACATTTTCCTCTGCACAGGAAATGGAATTACAAAGAATAGACAATGGAGCATGTGGGGGTGAAGAAGAGGATGAAATTATGTCCTTAACTACATGTTGCCAATTTTGAGTCTGAGTTCAATAATACAGTGACACCACACCACCTGAAATCGTTATCAAAATAGTTCACTTTTACGCCAGCAAAAGGTGCTAATCTAGTGAGTATACTTATTGGAATTAAGAATATACAGTAGGCAGGTTAGCATGCAGTATATTTTAAATGGCATTCTACATTTTTCTGAATGTAAAATTACTTTTTAGTCAAGCACAGTGATTATAACCCTTTCCTAATGTCTATTTTAGCAACAAATTGTTGAGTATGTGAAAATGATCTCAGACAGTTATGAGATGACTAAATGATCTCAGGCAGTTATGAGATGACAACCATCATAAGTATTAAAATATATCATAGGAACATAAAACTGTAAGGGAACTAAGAAGTATGACTGATGTCAGATTTATGAAAACAAATAAGGGGAGTGGGGTGGTAAAAATGGACAGTTCAAAATACACTGCAGTCACGAAAGCGTTACTAGCAGATGACAGTAATCACCAGTATCCCTGTACTACACTGACAATTGTTACACCAAGATTGATAAATGTCTAGTCAATGTAATCACAGTTATATAGATTTATCTGTACAGTTTTTTACAAGTATTTAGACTTACGACTGGTTTATTTGTTGGCATGCCCAAGATTCACAAAAGGATGGATAATCTACCTTCACACTCTATAAATGCAGATCAGAAAGTAAAACAGAATGCATTTCACTGTGTCTGGACATGTTAGTGAAACTTTTGTCACAAAAGAGACTCCTGAATGATTTGGACTTGCTGACAAAGTACAAATTCACTAGTTCAGAAACACTTTTGGTTATGGTAGACATAGAATAAATATCCATGGTAATTCTACAATAAAATATATGTAGAAAACGTGAGGCAAAATCTAAAACATTCTATGAATGCAAGCACAGTGGATATTAATAAAGTATATATTTATTGCTGTTAAACACATTTACAAATGTAATAGTGTGTGTGTGTGTGTGTGTGTGTGTGTGTGTGTGTGTGTGTGTGTGTGTGTGTGTGTGTGTGTGTGTGTGTGTGTGTGTGTGTGTGTGTTTTTCAGTTAAATAAAGGTGTGGCTATGGGTGCAACTATGACTGGCTTTTTCAAATGTAGTTCTAAGCCTGATGGGAAGTGGCTTTTTATGCAGGTATTCATTATTAAAGCAGGTCACATTTCACCATAGGTATACAGACATTTTTTCATCTTTAATGAAGATTTTTTGTTATTTGAGAGTTTTTTGAAGATTTAAATATGAGAAAATTCACTATCACTGATTCATGTACTACTGTTAACTTTTTAGATGCTACAACTGAGATAGACATTTTCCATTCAAGCTTTCATTAGTAAGTTCCATAGGAAGAATACTTTTACCAACAATTATTTGCATTTTAAAAGTCAATATCCTGTTTCATGAAATTCAACATTTTTAGAGGATAATTTATTTGAATTAGCATGCTTATTGGGGAAACTTCATATTTGATTGAATCATTGAAATGCAGAGGCTATTATGAAAATAATCTGTGGGAAATAGCCAGTAAGGTTAAATCTAGGAGACTTACAGTGGGATTCAGAAACACTGAGGTTATGATTAAGGCTAGTCCTCTTCAAATTATTGTATATGCATCACATGTCTCAATGCTTTTTAACAAAGAATGCAGCTAGGCATATGTGTGCAAATAGCAACTAATTAAATATATGCTGGCTGCAGCAGCATGGATTGCGGAAAGAACATGGAAGAATACGATGTGGTTGCTGGGAAATATGAGCAGCAGTAGTGTTCATCCATTGTGCTAATGTTCGTCCATTCTGCATGCACCCTAAATATGCTTGGCACAATCTTGCATTTACAATTGTGAGAAGAAAAGTTATATAGCAGTCTTATGGGGTCATGAGGCTTGTGTGCTGATTTCTTTTATAACCCATACATGTACACATAGTACATATACATAAGTATCATGTAAATGTGTATCTATCTATCTATCTATATATATATATATATATATATATGTGTGTGTGTGTGTGTGTATGTATATATATATATATATATATATATATATATATATATATATATATATACATATATATATATATATTTATATATACATATGGGTGTATATATATATATATATATATATATATATATATATATATATATATATATATATAGATATATATATATATACACATATATATGTATATATGTGTATATCAATGTACATATATCTATGTATATGTTTCTGTGTTTGTGTGGAATTGTGACATTTCAAAGTCAAATCTAACATAATCAAACTTAAACTTTTGATTCATAAAACATACAAAAAATCTTTTTTTGCTGGGGGGTGGGGTCAAGCCTCCCTGCACCCCCACATCCTCTACTAATTATATATACCAACTCAGAGACTGTACTACAGTGGGAAGGTTCCCCATTCCCTGCTGTTTTGTAAACACACAAAAAGCCAGTAATTTTCAAACAGCTAATTTTCGATCAGCTGTATATTCTTTTCATTTCATTTTTCAACTAAAGAAATCATCTTTGAAAGGTAGGACATCATCTAACTATATATATATAATATATATATATATATATATATATATATATATATATATATATATATATATATATATATGTACATTCACATAAATATAAAGTAAGGGAAAGTGAGATGAAGGTAGGAGGGTTAAAGTACGCACAAGAGACACACAAACTTATAACACAAACAAAACTGAAGGGGTGGTAGTGATACAATCACTGATTTGGAAGAAAGTGAAGAAGGGGGCATCAGATACTCAGAGGTAACAAAGTTGTGCTGCTGGGGGCAGTGGAGGTGAGTGAGCGGAGGACACCACTGGCTGTGATGTTGCTGGCGGTTGTAGAGTAGCCAGTTGTGGTGGTGTGCATCATACAAATTCACTAAGCAAGATGTGGGAAAGTTTTCTGAATCCAGTTCTTAATTTATTTCCCCCCAGTAACAAAGGTGTGTTTTTTCTAATGAACATAAAAAAAGATAAAGAGCTGTTCAGATCTTTTCCTGTCCCACTCTTGACTGATGGGATTAGAGTTAAGAACATATTAACAAATACCTGAAATATATTTCTTTAATCAAAGTAAATAATTGCCACACTTTCATTTTTCACACTGTGTAAGCCTAATCACAGTGCAGTTGTTATTTCAGGACGGATTGCTTTTACAAGCATTTTATAGTTATTTGGTTATACAATACTAATAAACTAACCTCATGTCACATTGTGCTTTACATGTAATTTTCAATAACTTGCCAGTTTTAAGCATGTATATCAAAATATCTCAATTATTCTATCTAGTTTTAATCTCAAGATTAATTTAGCATTGCTTCTTAAACAGAACAGCTAAGCAAACAAATTAACTATTTACAAAATAATTGCAGATCAGAAATTAACTAGTGACCGGATCATTTTATTTTCACTATATTACAAATCTTAACTGGACTGGTAATATCACACCTTGTACTGCAGTCTACTTTACCAAATGGATACACATTCTAGAGTCTTAGTTTCATGTAAATGTCATCTTCAGGCTCAGTTTCCATTACAGAATCCAATATAACCAATTTTACTATAGAATTCTATTTCTGATCTCTAAAAACTTGGGAGTTCAATCTTTTCACCTCATGTTGATGGATAGTTATAGATTGCTTAGCTACTATCAACACTACAGACAACACTTTCAACTCTTTAGTACGTGTTATTTTACACCAAGTCATCCCAACAAAAATATATCTATCCATGCATCCATCCTCAACCCCTTTTTCCCATTTTGCATGTGGGGTCAGGGTGTCACTTCAACAGTGACGATCATCTCGAGCAAAGGTTCACACTGCCAAGTGGCTCATCCGTACCACTCAGTCACACACACACTCGTACCTACAGCCAATTTAGAGTGTCCAATCCACCTACTGCATGTCTTTGGAATCTGGGAGACAACCAGAGCACCCGGAGGAAACCCACATGACCCCAGGGAGGATAAGCAGACTCTGCACAGAAGGCACCCCAGCCGAGAATTGAACTGGAGAACAAAAATATATCTATATCCAGGTTAAATTCTCTTCCAGTTATAATATTTAGCATATTATTCAAGACATTTATGTACTGAAGCAACACCACAGATTCCCAAAATATATGTTCCCAAGAACCTTTTTCTGAATCATCACATCTGTGTGTGTCTGTGTGTGTGTATGTATATATACATATATATATATATATATATATATATATATATATATATATATATATCTCTGTGTGTGTGTGTGTGTGTGTGTGTGTGTGTGTGTATACATACATATATATATATATATATATATATATATATATACATACATACATACATATATATATATATATATATATATATATATGTGGGTCTACCTGATAACACCGTAACACCGACACACCAAAACACCGACAACGAAATAACCGACACGACAAAACCGAAAGTTCAAAAATACGAAACTTCATATGCCCGACAAACCACAATCCTGACAATCAACAAAATTAATACCTTTCCTGAAAAACCCACACAACACAAGCACTCCAAAAACCTTACAAACCTATACTAAACCTTACATATACAACTATCTATGCACTAACCTTAACCCAAACCCTAACCCTAAGGTCCGTCACTATCGCACACTTACCTTACCCGCACCCTAACCCTAACTTACTTAATCCGCCCCTAACCCTTAAGTCTGTCACTATCGCACACTTACCTTACCCGCACCCTAACCCTAACTCACTTAATTCGCCCCAACCCTCAAGTCCGTCACTATCGCACACTTACCTTACCCGCACCCAAACCCACTTAACCCGCCCCTAAACCTAAAGTCCGTCACTATTGCACACTTACCTGACCTGCACCCTACTCTAACATCCATCACTATTACACACTTACCTTACCCACACCGTGACCCTAACGTCCGTCCCTATCACACACTTTCCTTAACATGTTGGTGTTCTCAGCGTCAGGATTCTCAACTTTCGGTCTTCTCCGTTGTCGATCTTCCTGTGTCGGTGTTCTCGTCAGCATTGTGGACATTCAGCGTTTTCAGGTAGACCCATATATATATATATATATATATATATATATATATATATATATATATATATACATATATATATCTCCACTGATCATCTGTAATAAATAATCATTCAGTCCATGCTATATTGTCTTCTCAAGTCTATCAAATCTAATACTGCCTTATATGCACTATTTATTACTCTTTCTCCAGTCTTCCATTTCTGCTCTGGCCTCAATTATAAAATCTACTATTTGTGGTTTAACAAAATTACTATCCATCCTTTTTGCATCTTCCTTGAACTCTAACATTAGATGTGTATATGCAAGTTCATCTGAGTTCAATAACCCAAAAGTTTGTCTAACTTCATCCCACTTTATTACATCATGTTCTTTTATCATCTGCTCTCAGAATCTTGGTTTTCATTACATTTTCTGTTTTGTCTATTTTATGTCTACATATAGTACAACCTAATGGCGTTATTCTGTTTTCCTAAGTTCTAACTTCCTTAATGATACTTGCTTAATACTTTTACGTATATAAGGCTGTACATAATGCTCTTTATATTCCTTTCCTAGATCTACCCAAATATCCATGTGTGATCCTGTCATTACATCATTAGGCACTATACCCATCATGTCCTTTCATTTGGGCATATATTCTATACTTTGAATCAAATACATTAAATCAGAGTTGTGCAGCCTTATAGTGAGTCTCCAAATCTGGAAGTCCCATTCATCTCAACTGACAGAGGCATTCAGTAAAGCATCCCCTATATAAATCATATTTGTGGGTCACATTTAGATTGCACGGTTATGCTTATAAGAGCCCTAGTGGTCATTAGCCTAGTATGCACCTATGAACCTATCAGCCCTGTTACTTTTTCAGTTTTAGTTTTTCCCATTGCAATCTCTCTCTTTTGTTACCCCAAAGAAACTCCTTAATTTTCTTTTTCGTATTCTTGCATATCTTGTCTCTCTGTTTATACATGTTAACCTGACCTACATAAAGAACCAATGAGACCAAAAAGATCATAATTGATAATCTCTTATTGATAATGTCTATAATTATAAGTTATGTACTTTACATAACTTAGCATCTGTGCTGTGTTTTTTCATTCCTCCTCACAGTTGGGTTACGGATCCAACCCTCGTATCTGACTTGGCCACATATTTTACAGACTAGGATCTAAGTCTCAAGCTCTTCCCACTTCCCATAATGCACTGCCATCTGACTAACTCCCTCAGATCGAGTTTGCTGTCCAAATAAATGATAACGAGCAGAAAAAGGCAGGAAATAGAAATGAAAAACCAGCAGCTCAAAACCAGGAACATCAATTCCTAAAAAGTTATCTCTAGGTCTTCTAGAGCACTGGGAGGGAAGGTGAGGAGGAATGAAAGAAGGCAATACAGATACCACGTTATGTTAAGTACATAACTTATAAATCTGATGTTGTCTCTTTCATTCCTCCTCACAGTTCGGTTAGAGTCCCCAGCATACAACTCCTGGGTAATCTCAAGAAAGGATATGCTGGAGCATTGCCGAATCGAAGGAAGCCCTGCTCCTGGAAACAATGTCTAATTTGTAATGCATAACAGAGGTATGGGTTTTTGACCAAGTGGCTGCAGCACAGATATCATCTAAAGATGCCCTGGAAGAAAAGGCAGATGAGGTAGACATAGACCTAGTTGAGTGGGCCTTAGGAGGGCGAGGCAACTGTAATCCTTTCTTGGCAAAAATCAACATAATACAGGCTGTTATCCATTTAGCAAGAGTAACTTTTGAGACCGCCTGATCTAGGCAGTTATGAGAGAAGGACATAAATAATTGGTCTGATTTTCTAAAGGATTTCATTCCATGAAGATAAAAATGTAGCTGCCCATGAACATCAAGCAGATGTGACAAATGTTCTCCTTCATTAGAAAAATTTGGGAAGAAAACTGGCAGTTGTATTATTTATTTATTTATTTATTTACATTTGTTGACCAGGAATGTCCGACTGGACGCAGGTCCATTTTCAGCGGAGGCCAGGGGAGAAAAGCTCCACAAATTAAAATATTACTGACAGAGTTACAGATGAAGAATCCTAGCAATTAAAATATTACAAACATAGTTACAGATGAAGAACATAGTACATTCAGTAGATAACTAGCATCTGTTCTATCCACAAAGTCATAGCAGATATTAACAATTGTTACATTAAGAAGTTACTGCCATATAACAAGTAGATAGGCATGGAAGTATCAGAGCTTGTTGTAATCAAAGGTAGTTTGTGGGATGGAAGAGAGGTAGAGGGTAGATGGAGTGGGAGCAGTTAGAGGGGGGAGTTAACAAGGGCATAGCCAGCATGTTTTAGGTGCGCTTTAAGTAAAGCTTTGAAGTGGGTGCATGATGGTAGAGAGGTTATTGTGGGGGAAGGGTGTTCCATAATTTGGCTATAGCGCTGGAGAATGGTGCTTCTCTAGCAGTGTTACTGGCTCTAGTAACCTGTAATTGATTTTTGTTGCTGGATCATAGTGGTCTGGTGGTGAGATAGGATTGGAGTAGATACTGGAGGGATGGGACCTTTAGAGGATGGCTGACCAGTTTGTGGGCGAGTGTGAGTTGATACCATTGAAGAAGGTGAGGGAGTTCTAGCCAGCCTAGTTCAGTAAGTGAGAGACAGTGGTGACTGTGGTAGGATGCCCCGGTGGCAAATTTGGCAATTTTGTTGTAGTAGGTCTCAAGTTTATTTAGATCGCATTGCCCTGGGTTGGTATATATTGGAGAGGCATAAAGTAGGGTGAAGATAAGTTGAGAATTTGCAACTGAAATCCTAGCTGCTTTGGTGAGGAGTTGCTTATTTCTGTATAAGGCTCCTAGTTTTTGGTGGACTTTGTTTATGGTCATGGATATGTGAATGTCAAATTTGAGATTGTTGTCTATTTCAACTCCTAGCAGTTTGGTGTGATCTGTTGGGTGCATAGTGGTGTTGGTTCTGTGGAGGGGTCGCCTTTGTGAAGGGGAATGATGTGTGATATTTTCCATAGTGTAGGGATGTAGCATTCTGACAGAGATCTGTTAATCAAGATGGATACTGGGTAGGCTAGGTTGAGATTGGATTCCATAGCTACCTTGGGTATTTAAGAAGGATTAGTATGAAGAGATACCCTAACTTTATGGAAAATGATATAAGGAGGCTTAAAAGACAGCTCCTGAATCTCAGAGATTCTCTTTGCTGAAGGGATGGCAATAAGAAAGACTGTCTTCCATGAAAAAAAAATTTAAATGACAAGCACTAACTGGTTCAAAAGGTTTTTCAGTTAAGTCTTGTAAGACCACAGTGAGATCCCATGGCAGGGAAGGATCTTTAACTGGAAGCCTGAGGAGGAAGGCTCCCTTCAAAAAGGTCTTGCACAATTTGAAGGTTGCAGGAGAATTGAAAACATTATCTGAACGGAAGTTGGAGATGGCTGCCAGTTGAAGTTTGATAGTAGAAAAACTGTCTCCTTCTTTGAAAAGTGATGTAAGAAAGAGAAGGATAGTTGATATCAGAGAAGAAAAGGGATCAATGTTCTCTTTTGAGGCCCAGAAGACAAATCTCTTCCATTTGCTCCCATAGACTTTCTTGGTAGTCAATTTCTGGGACTCTAAAATAATGTCTTGGACAAGAAGCAATCCTGGACCTTCAAGCAATCACTGGAAGTGTAGAAACCAAGCGGTCAGTTTCATGGATATCAGACTGGGGTGAAAAGCCTCTTTTGGGTGAAAAAGAAGGTCCTGTTTGGGTTCCCATGTCCATGGAGGATATTTCAGGTGAGACCAGAGGAAGGGAAACCAAATCTGATAAGGCCAATAGGGGACAATGAGGATTACCGAGGACTTCAGACATTTTGCTTTCTGAAGAAGCTTTGGGATCAATAGTAAAGGGGGGATAAGCGTAGAGGAGACTGGGGACCAATCATGAATCAGAGCATCCCTTAGGGGCTCCCCTAGAGGGAGGATCAGAGCAAGGTAGTTGCTGCTGCACTTGTTATTCTGGGGGGATGCAAACAGGTCACAGGAGGGTTGGCTCCAGTGGCTGAAGATCAAGTCTGCTACTGATTGGTTGATGGACCACTTGTAAGGGGTCAGAATGGACCTGCTGAGCTTGTCTTCCAGGACGCTGGATTTCCCCGGTATGTGCACTGCAAGGAAGGGAAGAGCTCTGAATTGAAAGCGACTGGCTCCCAGACTGAAGCACAAATGAGTTCTGGAGTGTTTGTCTATTTTGATGTGATAGTACGTGTCCTTCAAGTCCACTGAGCACATCCAATCATCCTTCCACAGCACTGGTAGAACGGACTGAACCATAACCATTCAGAACTTTGCCTTCTTTATGAGGAAATTTAATTTGTTTAGATCCAAAATAGATTGCAGGTCCCCTGTTTTTTTTTTTCTTTGGCACTAAAAAGAAGAGAGAGTAAGTTTGAATACTTTTTGTTCACTCGGGACCTATTGGATGACTCTTTTTTTGCAGTACATTTAGAATTTCTTCTACTGCATACTCCTTCAGATTGGGTGGAACATTGGAGAGTCTCTTTGACCTGTCTTGTGGGGGAAGGAAAAAGGGAATATAATAACTTCTGGATATAATTTTTAGCACCCATTTGTTTTGCATTATATTGGTCCAGGCAGTAGGATGCAATGAAAAATGACCCCTGACTGCCTCCAGAGATAAGCAGTTGGGCAGCACTTAAAGAATGCTGATCAGGTCTATCAGGGAATGGCTCCCTGAAACCCTCATTCTGTGGACCCCCTCTTCCCCTGGGGTGGTATCTCTCATTGAAACCTCCTCCTCTGTCCCTAGAGGAAGACTTCCTGTGCTGATACTTGGAAGACCCCTGAGAATTTCAGAACCAGGTTTTCTTTCCATTGTGCTGATTTCTTGAAAAAGTGTGCTGAGGAGTTAAAAACTTGATCCCGATGGCAGACAAGGTCTTCTCTTCCTGTTCACTGTAGGTTAGGGTCTCTTTGACTGATGGACTGAAAAGGGAGGATCCATCAAATACAGCGTTGACAAAGGATGCCTTAAAAGGTTCCACAAAATCAAAAAGCCTCATCCAGGCATGCCTCCTAGTAGCAATGCCTGAACCAGCTACCGATGAGGCGCCCACCATGGAGTGGCAAATAAGCCTCATGGAAGAATTGGAAAAGGACAAAAGAGTTTTCACTTGGGGGGAGACCTTGAAGTCCTCCACCAACATGATATCTGTCAGAGGGTCAGAGAGTTCTTTCACCAGTTCCCTCTGTAATATAGAGTAAAGTGTGCCAGGTAGTTTAATGCTCTCAGCAAAAAAGTGGCCGAGGCGTAAACACACTTACCAAACCTGTCCATTGCTCTTTACTCCCGGCTTGGCAAGTGGACAGTAGAACTCTGTTCGGCTAGCTCCTTTTTAGTTGCTGCTGCCACAACCATGGCAGTAGCTGGAATACCCTTGGTCTAATAAGGTCTGTCCTTTGGGGGAGATAAAACTTATCTGGGTTTTGGAAATAGTTTCTGTAGAGTCCAGCTCCTTCTAGTCTTAGTGAGACACCAAATCCATGAGCTTGTTGGCTGGGGGGACAACCCAGGATGTAGATAGGTCCAGTCCAAAAGCCTCCAGAAACATGGACTCTTCGGAAGAAGGAGGGTGGGCCAACCAACCACCTGTTTGTCTCAGGATCTCTAAAATGTCCCCAAAGGAGATGTTCTCCAGTGGTGATCTGGAGGACCCTTCATGAAAATCTGTGTCCTCAGTGATGGACTCCAAAAAGGAGTCAATGTGTCTCCTTTTGCACGTCTTCTTATGAGGAATGTCCTTCTGTGGAGTGTTCAGGGGAGGTCTCAGAAGAAGAGGGGACTCCCTTTGGGGAAGAGTCTGGAGGCTAGTCTGGACGGGCTGACTTTGGGCAGGTATGATAGGCTCAAGTCTCTGATTCAAGGTGAGTCAGTGGGAAGGGTCATAGCTCAAAGTGACTGGATCCCTATGGCAAAAAAGGCCCTTTCTACAACTTGGAATGCAGAGGGGCCAGGTGAATCCCTCCCCAGTTCCACTGGAGCAGAGGCTACTGAAGAAGAAAGGACAGGGATTCCCAAGCTCTGGGTTCCAGATAGAACTGGACCTGAGCTGTCCAGTGCCGAAGCGCTGAGAGGAGGAGACGGCTCCAACATAATTGTAGCCAAACTCCTCCCCCTGGATCTGATGGAGACATCCTGGATCTGAGACCCACTGTGATCTGACAGCAACAGAGTAGAGGAAGTCAGGACAATGTTCAAAGTGGAGGAAGGGTAGCTCCTCGTATTTGACCCCAGCTCTCTCAGTTGGATTTGATCCTGAGACTCTGACACCGAGAGGCAGATCGGATAAGGAGACTGAGTTTGGAGGGAAACACTTGCCAAACACTGAGGGGATGGAGTGGAGAAGACCTCGAACTGGATCTGAGTCTTGAGAATCTTCCTGATCATCCTGTCCACATCAAACTCTGAAAGACTCCTAGAAGGCCTAGAAGAAGCCACTGATGGGGGCCTAGACTGCCTGATGGGCATCTGCTGCAGCACAAGGGAATGAGCAGTCTCAATGCCCAGCATCAGTGTAGTACCCTTAGCTATCAAATCTGTAGTCTTAGGATCCATGGTGGAAGGAGTGGCTTCAGGAAAACTGGAGATTAGACAAGTACTTGTCGGATCCTAAGAGTGTTTCAGATCCACCAGAATAGATGTAGGTCTAAGATCCAAGCCTGTAGAATCCGAAGGTCTCAGAGTTTTGGAAAGTGGCTCTGAAGATGCCCTCAAGGACTTGTGAGGGTGCTTTTTGGAGTTGGATGACCATGCCACACTCTTGGAGGGGGTTTGAGCCCCCGGAGAAGAACCTGAAGCAGGCAAGAGGCCCTTCAGAATTAACTTATTTTTGTGGTTGGTGATAGCCGTGGGACTGAAGTGCTCACAGACAGAGCAAGCCAACCACAGATGTTCAAGGCTAAGGCAACAGACACAAAGTATGTGCATCTGAATGTGGGAATTTTCATATGCATTCAGAGCATCTCTTGAAACCAGTGGGTTTATCTGACATGTTCCCAGGCACCAAAAAGAACAACTAAAACACTACCATGGCATCACAGCAAAAACACAGAATCACTATACAACACAACTAAACAAAATTAGCTAGCGATATATATCTAACTAAACAATAACAACCAAATACCAGAAAAGGGAAAGCCTACAACCAACAGCTAGGAGAGGAGACAGAAAGCGCAGCCAAAGCCCAACTGTCAAGCTCTGAGAAAAAGGTGAAAGCTTCTAACTTTACACTACCATGGGAGGGGATGAAAAAAGGCAGAAAAAGAACAGAAAAGCACTTATCTGAACCTGACAAAAAATCCATCTGCAAAAAGACTTGCCCAAAAAAGCTCAAAACCCAATAACCACATCTGGCACTGCTGGTGGCAAATGATTTCTGAGGGAGTTAGTCAGAGGGCAGTGCATTGTGAGAAGTGTGAGGAGACTGAAACTTGGATCCTAGTCTGTAAAAAATGCAGCCAAGTCAGATCCAAGGGTCGGATCCGTAACCCAACCATGAGGCGGAATGAAAGAGACAACATCAGATATAACAGTTTCCACAGTCTTATCTTTTGGGTAATTTTTTCTCACATTTTAGCTGCTTATTCAGCATCTCATTTCAACTAAATTCCAGGTATCTCATCCTTTCATGATCCCACAAAAATGGGATATTCTGTAAGAGTGGAGCAGGTGAGGAGTGTGAGAGGGAATTACAATGCCTCTAAATACTGCTGTCCAAATCCACTTCTAAATTATGATTTGCCACACATTCAAATAGACACAGAGATGACAGCCAATTGCCTCTAGAATGAAACAGCCATGCAAGGCCTAGGGGATTAGACTGATGCCCCCTGAACCACGAAATCTCTGCTGTTGCTCATTAAACCTGCCTCTGCATCAGCATGAAGTCTAGTAGTTAGTTTAGAGGACTAATGCTTTGAGCTGTTAATGAACTGCTTCCTCTCCCTATGACACAGGGCCTTATTCCTTCCACCTTCATTTGCCTACTATAAATCTCTTATTCAGATAGAGTTCCAGTATCACCCTTGAAAAGGGACAGCTTTATCCAGCAGGCTTACCTATTTAACAAATAAGTAAAAATAAATCTAGAGCCTAGATGGTTCCTCATTTATCTTTGATTTCCTTGTTGCTGTTGTCCATGCCAGCACCATAACTAGTACTGACTCTTTTTCAACCAGGAATATGAGCACTGAGCAGTCTGAAATGTAATTACAGTAGCTGAGAGGGTTTTGTCATCTTTCTCTCCAAATCCTCCTGTTTCTCCTTAACATTTGCTATGACTAGGGTGGCGCCAATAGAAAGCATGTTAAGGAAGGGTGCCTGACAATCTTCAGCAAAATCTGTGAGTCTTAGCCAAGTGTTATAGATAAGAGGTATATCATCACTTTCTATCCGAGCTGTACCATCCCCTGAATGAGCAAGTTCCATGTGAGATCTAAGATTAAGGACAGTTACCATATGCAACTATAATTTAGTCTTGAGCAGTCAGGCAGCTCTTCATGCAACTGCAGCATCACATAAGCCAGCTTTCATTGAATGTGAAGAGCATGCAAATATGTTTCCCAAATGTATCCACTGTTCTGGACTCCTAAATGGGAGGATGAATAGCAGGTCTCTGTGAAGCAGAAGTCTTTTTAACGTTAGCTTCAAAAAAAAAATCATTGGGCCGTTTTCAGGACTTTACCATTTCTTCCACTGTGGTGCGATATCAGAGTTGGTATATTTAAGTAGGGGGAGTGTGGGGGATGAAGCCCCCTGCTTTATTTTGTGTTTTGATTTTTTTGTTTGTTTTTTTTTTTTACGGATCAGTGACTTTTTTCCCTGGGAAAAACATCGCTGATCCGTGTGTTCGACATTTTGGGTTTTCGGGGATTGTTGGTCGATTATATAGCGTTCACAATTCAGTGTGTTGCATATATAATATAGATTCTTTACATACATATATGTATGGGTCCCCTTCAGAAGGTCGAACTTTTAAAAGCTCGACATTCATATGGCCGAGACTGTATGATCAAACTTTTAAAAGTTCAAACAGTCTGAATAGGGAACTCCATAGAGCGTGGAATGGGAAAATTTCCATTTAACACAATGTAGTGGGACCTCAGAGTTGGTATATTTAAATAGTGGGGGGTGCAGCCCCTCAAGTGGGGGAGCAGGGGGGCAAGCACTGTTTATTTTTTTTCTTTATTTTTTTTTTCACATTTTCGAACATTCAAATGTTCTG
The DNA here is from genome assembly GCF_019279795.1 of Protopterus annectens. NCBI lineage: Eukaryota > Metazoa > Chordata > Ceratodontiformes > Protopteridae > Protopterus > Protopterus annectens. The sequence continues at coordinate 1,514,519,113 of NC_056725.1, read as the reverse complement.
TCATATGGTCTTGGCCATATGAAAGTCGAACATTGGGTGTTTGATTATAGTACTGTGGTGGTGGTGCTGCAGTAGTGTTGTCACCTCACAGTTAGATGTTGCCTGTTTGATTCTCAGTTAGAGCGTCTTCTGTGTGGCGACATGCGTGAACAGGCGTTCTTTCTTTGAAGGTTGTGCGTTAGGCCCGGCAAGCCAGCACGTAAAACTCTACTGCCAATCATTAGCGGACTGGAGTTCCATTGTGGCGACCCCTAACAGGGAAAAGCTGAAAGACACAAACATATATATATATATATATATATATATATATATATATATATATATACACACACACACACACACACACATATATATATATATATATATATATATATATATATATATACATATACACACACACACACACACACACACACACACACACACACACACACACACACAGTGTATACCCCCTGGCAATAGAAAGCAACCAAAGAAGGAGGAGGACAGGAGGCGATTGCTACTCCAATGGTGATCTATTAGAACATCCACCACTATGGTAAGTTTACTTACACAACTGTATTATGTTCAACATTATCTGTCTTTTGCACTAGCCTAAGCTATTAAGATAAATTGCCATAACTTAAAAACATAGAGTAAGGTGGAAGCAAAATAAGAATTTAGAATCCCCTGGAAAATAGTTTGTGCAAAGTCTGTTCTGGACCTGGAAAAGGAGACCAGTTTGTACTGCTTTGCAAAAATATATATTGAGGACCATGTTGCTACCGCTCTTTCCAAAAAAACACAGAAGAAGCCCAAGGCATGGAGTAGCGGACCCTAACCCTGCCTGGAAGTCCCTTACTGTACTACGAATAACAAAAAGAAATAGCATGCTATAACCATCTTAGAATTGTTCTTGGACAGTGGTTGCCCTTTACTCTTAGCTTCAAAGGAGACAGAAAGCTGACTGCCTTTTCTGAAAGACTGAGTTTTTTCTTGATAGTATCTGAGCTGCCTGTGGACATCCAGATTATGAATAATTCCTCCACCCTTTTTTGGGGTTCTGGAAAAAGACAGTGACTGTCTTCAAGGTAAATTCTGAGACCACTTTAGAAATAAAAGAAGGATTTATTGTCAAAGAGACTCCATCCTTGTGAAAAATTACTCAGACACTCTTCTAGCAGAAATCAGAGCAATGAGTAAAACAGTCTTCCATATCAACCACCCCAATGAGCTGCTTCAAATGGAAAGAGTAAGCTAAATCACAAAATTCAGATCACAAGGAGGAGTCCCCCATTTTCTAGGTGAATGGATATGAAAACCCACTTTCAAAAATTGTTTGACTTTTTCCTGGATGGCTGTACACTGATCAACAGCTTAATTTCTGCTCTCCACTGTGAAAAAAAAATGCAAACACAAAGGCCAGGAACTCTGTCAAGTTTAGTAAATTCAGTTAATGGCTAGTAAATACACTGCCCAGATGCCAGCAAAGAAATGCTAAGAGGGCCTAAAAGAAAATCAACTAGAAAAGGAGAAATAAATCACTGACTAGTAAGACTCCTGCAGCTGTTCAGCAAAAACAATTCAAGCTCCAGCCTTGGTGCAAGACATGGCTTCCAATAATCTACAGGAGAAAAGTCAAGTGTGCTCAGATCTGATTAAAATAAGTGAAACATTGAAGGCGTATATCAACTCAGATAAAATTTAAACAGATATTCAGATGAGTTGATAAAACTGAAAAAGTCAGAGGTGGAAATGAAGAAAAGGCTGGCTAAGTATGAGAATGCTCAAGAAGAAATGTTTCAAAATATGGTAGAATTTGACAGACGACACAGCACATTGGAAAACTTTTGAGATTTTCTGCTGTAGCAGAGAAACTACAAGTAACAGGCTGTATTAATTTTATAAAGGCAAACATAAGCAGCTTGGACTGGTATTCCACAGAAGGAACTGTTAAATGGAAGGGCACAGTGTGTGTATGCTTCAAATGTGGCCATGAGAAAACAGCAAGACCTGTATTGCTAAAAATGCAAACCTACAAGCAAAAAGAGTTGATGCTGACAAAACTGTGGCAAAATAGCAATGTATTAGAAGTTGGAGATAGTAGAGTATTCGTGGAAAATGATTATTCATTGTACAGGCAGAAGAGAAACAAACATTCTAGTAATCAGGGAATGTTGAGAGGCAGTTGTGGGATTCAAGATGCTGTATCAAACTGTCTTCAGAATATTTTTTCGTGGAAGATCAGTTATTTTTTGATGCAGAACTGGCTAAGTAGGAAATAGAAATGTTTGTCCAACAAAAAGTAAGCCATCAAGTAATAGGGGACACTGCTTCTCTTTCTACTAATAAAGCACATAGAGACTTTTCCAATGAAATCTTTTTTCCACTGTTCTACAGGAAAATGAAAGACAGAGAAAAGCACAGTAGTTGACTAGAAGAATTGGGAGAATCTTGGAAGTGAAATGGAAGGAGTTGGGAGATGGTGATAAACAGGAAGACCAGCAACATGAAATTATTCAATAAATGTGACTGTAAAGCATCGATTGCATTTGTGAAATACAGCTGTATAAGATAGAAAGAGCAAACTTTTGTTGACTTTTCTAAACTTGTGGGGAACCAAAAAGCATTTGCCTCACTTCATGTCATTAATGTTTTATAGGACACTGAGAAGAGAAAAAAAAGAAGGAAAAAGGTAACTGTAAAGTAAAACAATTTCTGTTCTTAATAGCATTTCTATGAAACTTTATACAATATAAATTGCATGTTTTAGTAAAGCATTTTAGTTGTTCTTGCATGGGATAAACTTACTAAAGTAAACAGGTGCCCTTTTTTCTTATTCGACTTCTCTGTTTTTCTCTTTCTTTCTTTCTTTTTTTGGTATTAGGAAATGTAGGCATTACAGTTCAAAAGAGAATAAAAAGTTAGACAAAAGCATGTTTAAGTTAACAGAATGTAATCTTGGGTTGTTAAGGTGAGGGATTGGGTGCAAAAGAACACAGATCATAATATATGTAGAGCTGATATGTTTCTCTTACATTTGCTTAGGTGAATGTCTGGATTAAGATCCTTGGCTTAATCTAGTAACAAACTTTTTAAGTGGAAACAAGTAAATATGAAAACACCAAATATAATGAAAAGGTTCCTCTAGCAGTAAATATGTCAGCTTGTCTTTCAGGCTGCAGCAGAGGACTACATTTTTGTTCTGTTATGCTTCCATTAAGACAAGCTGATAAAAGAGCAATAACTGTTTTCTGAAACCATGTAAGTTGTTTTCATATCTGGGAGGGGAATAAATATAAAAAAATTAACAAAAAACAATTAGTGTAAGTAGAGCACAGGTAATAACATGCATCTTAGCATGGATAACCTCAATGTCAGGTTAACTAAGGCCTATGTTTGCAGCTGTCTATTTGGGACAAATGTTCCACTTAAGAGAGTTAAACTTCATTTTTGAAGATGTACACAGTTTTGAGTATTTGTATTAAGTTATCATCTTATGGGGGTGTCCTAGGGGTGAGATTTTTGAGGGTTTTTATAAAATAAAAAGTCTAGTTAAATGTGAACATAGGTTTCTATGTCAATTATAAGAAAAAACTGTATAAAGGATTAACCTGACAAACATTAGTCAGTGAATGTATCACAAAAGCTGGAAACAGACATTTAAAAAAGCTGCCATATATAATAGGTGGGAATAATAACTTTTTACCATAATGGCAAAGCCTTCTATATTATCTTGGAATGGAAATGGTCTCACAGCTATAGGCAAAATGAATGCTTACTTATATTAAGAAATGTAAAGTGCAAATAACAAAGCTACAGCAGACACATTTGGAAAGAAGTGAACAAGGACTCCAGGATGGATATTCGTCAGAATATCATGGACAAAAGAAGAGAGGAGTACTTGTATTAATTGCTAGAAGAGTTCCAATAATGACAGAAGCGGAAAAAGATAATGGTAGATTTGTGGTAGTAAGGGGCCACCGGCAAGGGATGGGGATTACACTTGCCTGTATTTAGATTCCACTTAAAACTGCTATATGGAGCTTAGAAAATTGGGAAAATAATCAGCTTTCAGCTGGGAATATTACTTATAGGTGGGGACTGGAATTTGATTTGCAAAAAATGGGGATACATATGGGGGGCCTAGAAGGGAAAATATAACAAAACAGGCTAGATTTCTAAAGAAATTTATGAAAATATTTAGCATGAAACACGTGAATTCAGTAGTAGAAACACAGAGAATTTTCATATTATTCCTCAAGGTATAATAACTGGGCCAGACTAGACAGAAATTATATTTCACAGGAATATCTGCACTTAATTGAGAACTTTGACACACATCTAATAACTATTTCAGATCATGTGCCAATAATTACTAAGATAAGAATGCAGGGTAATGAAATAAAGATGAGACACTGGCTCCTCCCCACCTACCTGTTAAAAAGACAGAGTAATTTAAGGAATGGGCAGTGGAAATTATTTGGGAGTCATTAGGAATGCTAGAAAGTACTGCAGAAGTTATAGCTAGTAATTGAAATAAAAAGAAAGTGGAGTTTAAAATAGAATAGAAATAAAACAAAACAAGATCTGGTTAAGAAGTAACAAGAATTATTTAGATGGTCTAACAAACATTAAAGTATAGAGAATAAGGGGAATCTCAAAGAACAAAAAAGCAGCGCAATTGCTGAGAGTTAAAAAAGAAAATAAGGGAGTACCTGGATAATATGGATGAGTTTAGAAAGACTGGTGTTAAGAAATAGTTTTTTGCTAATATCTCCAGAGCACAAAACCTTTAAGCACAACAACATAAGCAAAGGAAAGTAGAAAGTGTTGTTGCCAAACTAAAGGAGCCTATAACACAAAAAATAAACAGAGATCTAAGTAGAGGTATTAGAGATATTTCAAAAATGTTATAAAAATATCTATAAAGCAGAGAAGTAGGGAAATCAAGAAAAAGCACAAATGGAAATATTTATGGAAGACTTAAATATGCCAAGGTTACAGGTAGATGAGGCTCAAAAATTAACAGTTAAGATAGGAGGAGATGAGATAAAAATGGTGCTGTATAACCAATATGCAGGAAAATCTTCAGGAATATATGGTATTCTGGTGGAAGTTTGGAAGCTAGGAGGGAAGAAAGTGATAAAGATCAGGAAGGTTTATTTAACAGTATTTTAAAAGGAGGGGCAGCACCAACCTCTTGGAAAAAAAGATGTGGTGGCTATAATACATAAAGATGGTAAAGACACAAAAGTTATGACATGACTGACAGACCACGATGCTTTGCCAGAGATGGTCTGCACCTGTCGCCCCTGGGATTCAGGTTACTGGCTAAGGCTCTTGCCACCCCTATAGTGCCTTTTTTAGGCAAACTTCAAAGGACAAAACCACCACCTTAACAGGTACAAGCATGCAAAATCTGAAGGTAATGCTACTCAATGCTAGAAGTCTAAACCTCAAAATGCACTCTCTCGAGGCACTCCTAAAAATGGAGAATATCGATATCTGTGCAGTAACTGAGACCTGGTTCAAGGCTCCAGAGAGCACCCCTGCAATACCAGGCTACAACTCTTACCACACTTTTCGGCCACCAAACCAGTACCGAAACACTAAAGGTGGAGGAGTGTCAATATTCACCAAGGATATTCACACCACCAGGCTAGTTGGCCAACACAATGTGTCTGAAATTCTCCAAGTGCAACTAACACTAGGTAAGACTGCAATCCAAATTGTAGCTTGCTACAGATCCCCCACCATACCCCAAGATTCTCACTACACCTTTCTAAACATAGGTTCATAGGTTCATAGGTTAGTACTAGGCTAACTGCCCTTGTGAGCCATTTTAAGCCTAGCCAGTTGTCCCCTGTGAGATTCAAACCCTGTACCTTGTGTTTGTAAGGCAAACACCTTAACCATTAGGCCACCCTCCCAACCCAAACATACTGGAAAATATTAAGATAGAACCAAACACCCTAATACCGGGTGATTTTAACTACCCTGCCATTAACTGGGAAAACTACTCATGTCCCAACACCTTTGTGCAACGGTTCTTGGAATTCATAAATTCCAATGCCCTGGATCAACTAATCCATAGTCCCACCAGGGGCTCCAATATCCTAGACCTGGTCATTACTAACATGGGAAATCAATGCTCCATACCTATGGTCACATCCTCGTTAGTCAGGTCTGACCATAAGCTAATCACCCTTAACATCCACATCCCACCCCCACCCCCCAGTAAAGAAACCACCATAAAAAAACTCTCCAAAGCCAACTTCATGCTACTCAAGTCAGAAGTGACAAACTTCATAACACCCATGCAGACGGGAACTGAAAGTTCAACTGCTGAATCCTACACTAAGGCACTGTACGAGCACATCCACTCATGCATGAATCGTGCCATCCCAAATAGAACCAAAATGCTCTCATCCAAAAAAAGGAAGCCAATCTGGTGGTCCCCTGCCATAAACAAACTTTACAACAAAAGGAAGAAACTTTTGCAGAAAAGAGGAAAATCCCAGGATGCAAAAAACTCCCTTACTAGCCTCAGTAAGAAACTGAGATGCCTCATCAAATCCTCCAAAGCTAGTCACGAAAATAAAATTGCCAAAGATTCCAAAGACAACCACAAAGCATTCTATAACTATGTCAAGAATCTAAATGGAAATGCTCAGATCTGCTCTGAGCTAAAATAGAATGGCATTAAATATACTGATCCAAAGGATATTGCCAATATCCTGGCAGATCGATTCAGTGCCAACTTCACCCCTCTCTCACCCCCTAAATGGCCCATCTCAATACCAGAAGATTGCCAAATTCCAGTAATAACGGCCACACAGGTACAAAACGCACTCTCTAAAGTCAAGAATACAGCATCCATGGGACCAGATGACATCCCGGGCTGTGTACTACATGAACTACAATATGAACTGGCACCTCACCTAAGTGTCATGTTTAATCATAGCCTTACCTCAGGTTTCGTGCCCACTGAGTGGTGCAGAGCTACAGTTATCCCAATCCACAAGGGGGGATCCACCTTGGATCCCGGAAACTACCGTCCCATCAGTCTGACAAGCCTTATCTGCAAGGCCATGGAGCGTATTATTATGGAACTTATAAACAAAGACATTGGCAACCTTCAAACACTGGACCCCACCCAGTTTGGGTTTGTGAAGGGCCGATCTTGTCTCCTAAACCTGATTGACTTCTTTGAATCAGTCTCCAAAGCCATGGACAAGGGTAAGGTGGTCCACACAGCCTATCTAGACCTTGCCAAGGCCTTTGACACCATCCCCCACTCTGGAATCATAGATAAACTTACAAAGTTGGGCATTAATCCCTATGTCACCCAATGGGTTGCTAAATGGCTTACTGATAGAACCCACACTGTAAAAGTAGCCGACTCCAAATCCAGGTCCAGACAAGTGACAAGTGGAGTACCTCAGGGTTCAGTTCTGGGGCCGCTCTTGTTTGGCATCTACTTCTCTGAAGTACAAGTCAACACTAAGGGACTCTGGCTAAAAAAGTTTGCAGATGACTGCAAACTGGGAGCCATTATTGAATCCCCAAATGATGTGGATACTCTACAAAAGGGCCTTACAGAAACAGATGCTTGGTGCCACAGCCATGGGCTCAAGCTCAATGCCAAGAAATGTATTGTTATCCCCTTTGGGAAAAAACATGTATCCATGAATTACCATATAGGTGGCAGTACACTAAACACAGAAAGTGTGATAAGAGACTTAGGGACACAGGTGGACAGTGGTCTCACCTTCGATAACCACATCGCCACAACAGTCAGGAAATCCTTCTATGTGGCACACCTCATCACGAAGGGCTTTTCATCCAGAAAAAGGAGGTCATTGTCCCACTGTACTCATCCCTCATTAGACCCATTATAGAATACAATGCCCCATTTGGTATGTACCTCTCAAGACATCTGCAACAACTGGAAAGGCCTCAGAAATACCTCACTAAAAGAATCACAGGCCTAAAGTAGATGCCCTACGCTGACCGCCTTAAAAAACTCCAGCTATACTCTGTCGCATATCGTCTACTCAGAGGTGATCTCTGCTTAACATACAAGGCCATGTCAAACCCAGAGCTGTTGGACATGCTACACTTAAAGAAATCCCAATCCCTCAGAGCTACATGCTCCAGGGATCTAAATCTTGTCATCACAATAAACAAAACATGCTGGAGGGATAGGTTCCTGACCCAGAGACTCCCCAGACTCTGGAATAGATTGCCCATACATGTCAAGCAGAGTGCCTCTTTGGACCTCTTCAAGTGGAACCTTGACGATTGGATGGGAGAAAGGAAATTCACCCCAGGGATCACGTCAGTCGCCCTGCTAGACAGGGGTCCAGGAAAGTAAATAATGTGGGAAGAAATAGCCAAGGAATTGTTATGGCTAGGCTTGTATAGGCCCTAGGGCTGATAGCCTAGTACCAACCTATGAACCTATGAACCTATGAACCACAATGTTAGATCTGTGTTGTATCAGATCTAATGTCAGATCTGTCCTCGACCACTTTAAACCTTAGGATCCACCCTTACCCATTATCCCCATGCACAGAAGAAGCTACCACAGACTGAGTTTGCCTACCTATAACTCCTTGAAAAAAAATATTAAAAAGTGAGGTATGTAACAATGCTAAATGGGAAAGAATAAAGGGCAAGGAAGTATGGAAAGATCAGCTAAATCTTCTGGAGCCAATTCGAGGCCAGTTAGATCCACCTTTAGAGGGAACAACTGATTAATTATCAACATTAATCACTACAAGTAATTATGGAGGTGGATGGAGGGAATGTAGTAGAGGAATGGATGGAATACGACAACACAGATCTAATGTTTTGGTGAGTACATAGCTTCCAAATCTGATGTTGTCTTTTCCGTCCATTTCTCTACATGTGGGACAGTGTCCCCAGCTACTTTAACTCTGGGGTGATCTCAAGGAACGATATTCCTGAGCACAACTGAACCAAAAGAAGCCCTGGATCTGGACTGAATATCCAATTTATTATGAGTAATGAAGGTGTGAAGTTTTGACCTGGTAGCTACAGCACAATTGTCATCAATAGGGAAACTGGAGAAAATAAAGATGAAGGTGAGGTCGTGTAGCTTGTTGAATAAGCTTTAGGTTTTGAAGGAAGAGATAATCTCTTCTTTTAGTAAATAAAAGAAATACATTGAGCCAACCATTGAGATAAGGAAACTAATTTATTTAGGTTTAGAAAAGGAAAGGAACAGTTGAGCAGACTTCCTGAAAGGTTTAGTGCAGTGCAAGTAAAAAAGCAGCTGGTGATGTACATTTAGCAAATGCAAAATATAGTCACCTTTGTTTCAGAAATTTGAGGAAAAAGACTAGCAAATTTAATTTATGGACTGGTTGATGCAGATTTCAGACGTCACCTTTGGTAAAAAGGATGGATTTGTCCTCAAACACACACTGTCTGTGAAAAACAAATGGGAGGTTTTCAGGAAAGTGCATGTAATTCTGTAAACATTCGGGGAGACATAATAGTTACCAAGAATAAGGTGTTCAATGACAGAAACTTCAAACTGGGCTTGGCAGCAAGTTCAAATGGGAGGCCTGTCAAGGACTGCAAAACAACAGTAATATTCCATGGGGGAATTGGATCTTTGAGTGGGCGAAACAGAAGAATGGTCCACTTGAGAAAAGCTTTAGATAACCAAAGAGAAGCTATAAGGGGTATGACCTTCACCAATGTGAAAAGAAGAAATGGCAGATAATTGAACTTTGACAGTGGAGTAACTAACTCCACCGTGAAAAATATGTACAAGGAAGTCTGAAGTCTAAAACCACTGAAAGAGGGGTCAAGAATGGATCAATGTCTTTGTCCATGGCCCAAACAGAAAATCTTTTCCATTTGCTCTTGTAGATCTTCCTAGTTGATGGTTTATGAGATAAAGATAAAATATGAACAATGGAAGGGGAAAGCCTGGACTGCCGAACCATTATAAGAATTGGAGAAACCATGTGGTTAGTTTGTGGGCTTGTATGTTCAGATGAGGCTCATCCAATGGATGAGATAAGTAAATTTGGGACTGAGTCCAAGTCCTAAGAAGGATGAACTAGATGAGACCACAGAAATGGAAAACATACCTGCCAAAGTGATGAGAGGCTATGGGGATGACAAAGACTTTCAACTCAGATGCTTTCTGAAGAAAGTTGGGGATCAATGTAAATGGAGGAAAGGCTTAAAGGAGTCCCAGGGTCAAGGGTGCATCAGAGTGTTCCCAGGCAACCCCCTCCCATTGGTGATCAAAGCAAAGAACTTGCTGCATTTGGCATTCAAGGGAGAGCCGAATAGGTTGCAACACAGATGGCCCCAATGGCTGAAAATCTGCTCTGTTACTAACAGACTGAGGGACTACTTATGGGGGATTATAATGTACCTCCTTAACCTGTCCACAAGAATGCTGGACCTCCCTAGAATATGCAAAGGCATGAAGATATCACCCATTACCAACCCCTCATGGTTTCTCGATACAAGGGGTATGATATGGTAACTCCCCAGTTGTTGATGTACTAAACAACAGAGATATTACTTGAATAGAAATGACATCCAAGGGAAGAGAGTGCTGAAAGGCCTACAATGCTAAGAGCCCTCATATAAAACTTTATTAGCAGGACCAAAGTTATGGAGGCAGCCATGGAACCCAGAAGCCAGAGACCCAGCTTGGCTGGTGACTTTTTCTATGACAAAACTTGCTGGGTTTGGGAATTTACAGATGAGATTCATGACTGGGGAGCTTCACAATGAGTATTGTCATATCTAAATGTGCTCCAATAAACTCCAGAAGACTGGGTGGGCTGCAGCTAAGATGTTTGAAGGTGTACTGTTATTCCAAGGTTTTTGCACAAGGGGAGCAAGGAGTCCCTAGCAAGAATTAACAGATCCCTGGAAGGGCAGGTGATGAGGCAGTCATCAAGATAAGGAAACACCCAAAATCCCTGCAGTCATAGTTGAGATGTTACTACTGCCATACATTTTGTCACTCGCCAGGTCAGGATAAAACAAGCGGACATTGTGGGTTCTTGTTTAAGCAGCTTTATTGTATGCAAACACATCATAAATGAGGTTAAGTAACTTTAACTTATAACCCGATTACCTATCATACATATGGATGTTAACATTCTGGCTGCACCTTCAAAATGGCACTGATGCTAACACATGCTTGGTATTTACATGTGCACACAGATCTTGGAAATGCTTCTTAAAGGTACAACACACCTGGTATTCTACATTCTACATATTTGAGAAAATGCATTAGAAATTGTCACTGAAATTAATGAATATGCAATTTACATAGAAATGATTTTCATCATGTCATTATACAAAGCTAGATACATATATATATATATATATATATATATATATATATATATAACTACATCCAAGTTGCTGTGCATTTCACACTTGGCTTTGAAATGCGACCATATCATGTGACATAAAATTTGGGATCTGGTTTAGCAACTGGAATAGTCTCTGCTGACCGTTCCATCTAATACTGGAATCATCTGCCGGAACAGTATCAGGAGTCAAGACACTTTTTGGAACAGGAATATCATCTGGATTGCTCTGAAAGTTAAGGTCTTCATTACGGGTACGATGCTGCGATATTGGTTCTGCTACAGGAAGAAGATGTTTCCAATTTCTCCTGTACTCCACACCTTTGGATTCAACAAAATAACATCCGGCTCTGCACAAATACACATTACTTGACCAATCTGGTCGAAAACCTTTTGCTGTTTGTATCCTAGCCTTCTCTCCTTTTTTCAATGGATGAAGAAATCTGCTCAACTTGTCATAGCTGGACCTTTGGAAAGAATGCTTTCTAGATAACTGGACTATAATTGTTTGGTTGTTCTTAGCTTTAGGCCTCAATAAACTAGAATTGATAGGCAATGTTGTTCTGGTTTGACTAGATAGAAGTCTCTGAGAAGGTGAGCCAAGTACATCGTCACAGGGTATGTTTCTGAGATTGAGTAAGTTCAAAAAAAACATTGGTATTATCACGCTTTGACTTCTCAAGTAATTGGTTTGCACTCTGTACTGCATGTTCAGCAAGTCCACTCAATTGCCTATACTCTTGACTACTAGGAACTTGTGCGAAGTCCCATTCTCTGGCAACTTTCTGAAACAACTGACTGGTGAATTGTGCACCACTATCAGATATTAATTTCTGTAGAGTGCCATGGACTTAGGAATGGCATTTCAACTTAGTAATGACTGTAGTAGAAGTTAGATTAGGCAGTAAATCGATCTCAAACCAATTTGAATAAGAGTCTACCAGTACTAAGTAATGCTGATTGTTCCACTCGAATATGTCATTAACTACAACTGACCAGGGTAGATCAGGAATTTGACTTAGCTGAAGTGGCTCTCTTTGCAAATGCAGTTTAGTATTATTACATACTGAACATGAATAAAGTACTCTATCAAGGTCTTTCGCTAGAGAAGTCCAAAATACTAGTCCTCTTGCTCTTCTCTTAGTAGATTCGGAATCTGGGTGACCACGATGCAAATTCTGAATATATTCTTGTTGTAAGTAAGCAGAAACAACAATTTTAGGACCTTTGAAAATAATGCCACCTTCCATCAACAACTCATCTCTGTAAGGAAAGTAAGATTGCACTTCTGTTGGTACTCTCGATTGCTTTGACGGCCTTCAAACACTGATATAGTGATTGAGCTTCTGCAAAACTGGATCAGTCATTGTATGATATCTTAGCTCATCAAGTCTTGTGGTAGAAAAAATACGCACTTCCATGATATCAAAGTCAAAATTCTCTGCATGACTGTTCTAATGTACTTCTAGGTGCTCTGGATAAGGTATCAATCAGATAAAGAAGTTTGCCTTTCATAGAGACCATTTTGAAGTTGTACTTTTGCAATTTGAGCATCATTCTTTGCAATCTTGTTGGAGCTGAATGCATAGGCTTCTTTAAAATAGTGACCAAAGGTTGATGGTCAGTTTCAATCTGGATTTCTCAACCAAAGATATAATCATGAAACTTGGAACGTGTAAACACTATTGCCAAATGTTCCTTCTCAATTTGAGCATATTGCATCGCAGTCTGGGTAAGTGTTCTAGATGCGGAGGCAACTGTCTTGCCTTCTTGGAGAATAACTACACCTAAACCAAATTTTGAAGCATCACAGGAAAGAGTTACTTGTTATGTTGACATCATAGTATCTTAATGTTGAGGGGGGTAGCAATTTTCTGCTTAAGAACTTCAACTGCTCATTGGTGCTGGTTTACCCATGACCAAGTAACATTTTTATGTGTGAGCTCTCTCAAAGGTGCTGTCAGCTCACTGAAATCTGGTATAAACTTGCCGAAGTAATTTACCATGCCAAGAAAATGCTGTAGAGCTTGCACATTATCTGGTGCTGGCATCTCAAGAATGGTTGCTTGCTTGCACAGGTCTGGTCTCAAGCCCATACTTGTAAACAAATGACCAACATATGTAACTTCTGGTAGTTTGAATTTGCACTTGAGAGGATTGAGCTTTAAGTTCACTTCACATGTTCTGTCTAGAACTCTCAAGATTTCTGTCATGCTCTACATCACCATTGTCTCTGACCACTATATCATCTACTATTATGGCACAGGGATAGCCCGAAAAAATTTGCTCCATTGCATACTGGAAGACTTCACTTTCAGAATTTCTTCCTAATGGCATCCTGAGGAATCTGTATCTTCCAAATGGGGTACTGAATGTAGTCAGTAATGAAGAGTTACAATCAAGCATCACTTGCCAAAATAAACTCTTTGCATCTAAGACAGAAAAAACAGTGGTATCAGGGCTGCAACCTCTTTGACTGTGCCCATGGGATGATGCGGTCTCTTCAAGGCTTTATTCAAATTTCTTGGGTCTATACATATTCTGGTTTTATCTGAACCTTTTTTATGAGCTGCTACCATGGAGGACGCCCATTTGTTAGGTTCTGTACCTAGACAAATTACACCTAGTTGCACCATTTTGTCCAAATGAGCTTTGACCTTATGCTGCATAGCTATCGGAATTCTTCTTGCTGGTCTGACCACTGGACTGATTTCTGGGTCTAATTTCATGGAATACTCAACTGGACATTTGTCCAATCTATCATCGAAAACATCAGCATACCTTGAAAAAAAACAGTATCAGTGAAGCTGGAACTAGGACATGTGCTTATTTGATGAACTTCCTTGGTAAAAGAAAGCAGATTCATTTTCAAACTGTCTCTGAGACCCAATAATGACTGCACAGGTCTTCGAACCACATAGAACAGTAGGCTATACCAGCTCTTAGCCACATAACATGAAAGCACTACTGAGCCTTCGTTTTGAATCTCTTCACCTCCATAAGCTATATGTTTTGCACAGCTAGTCACATTTATTTGCTCACCAACTCTGACCCTTGCAAAGGTATCTGCACACATGATAGTACACTTTGAACCAGTGTCTACTTTAAGCTTGGTGGATTTACCATTTATCTGGACAGTACAAAACACTTAATTTCTTGTCAATAAATCTATTGCATCAATCTTTTCACCAATTACTGATACACAATCTACATAGAAAGCAGACTGGTGCAGGTCTATTTGATTAACTTGCTTTTTGGAGTGACCCTTCTTTGCAAATGTGCGAGGCTTACTTGAATTACAAAATCTTTGAAAATGGTTCCATTTCTTACAACTGTGACATTGCTAACCAAATGCCATGTGCTTTTCTCTTCTGGACTCATGGTTAGCACCAAAACTGCACAATTGCGACAGTTAACAATAAAGCTTAATTGGGTTTTGCTGATTCACTCTTAAGCTGTACTGAGCAACAATTGTTTTGCACTAGGCACCCTTGGTTTTGCACAGAGCATGCTTCTTTAACTGAACTGTTCTTGGAATGTGCTAGAAGACTACGTGTTTGACCTAGAAGTCCCGCTTAAGCCTGCTTTTGCCTGTCACATATTGCATGCTGTCTACATGAGCTCTGGAGCCAGGGTTACCAGATTTCCAGCCCCCCAGGTAGGGACAAAAAAAAAAGGTCTCTCACGGCAAGTGAAGACCAAAAAAAAAAAAGGGTCTTTAATGCGGAACACAGTTCCACATTAAAGAACAGTAGCTCTGCACTAAACACGGAGCTTCTCGTGTTTAATGCATTGCAGTTCCACATTCAACACAAGTAGCTCCGTGTTTAGCGATTTTTGATTGGCCCGTATAACGGCATATGGGCCAATCAAAAATCGCTAGACACGGAGCTTCTCATATTTAATGCGGAACACAAGAAGCTCCGTGTTTAGCAATTTTTGATTGGCCCGTATGCCAGGTATACGGGCCAATGAAAAAAAAAAAACAAACAAAGCGGAGGCTGGCCGGGATTTAAACCGGCAGGGCGGGGCTTGGGATCAGGCTGCTGATCTCGGGACAGTCCCATCCAAATAGGGACGTCTGGCAACCCTGTCTGGAGCCTGCTGAAACCATGTTCTTATCACTAGCAAGCATATTTGTGTGCCTTTCTGTAACTTCATGAATCTGACAAATCTCAATGGCCTTACTCAGCATTAAATCATTGTCACGAAGCAAAATCTTTCTCACAGCAGCATTATTAATACAGCACACGAGTCTGTCCTTTATTAACTCATTCTTTAAATCACCAAACCTACACGTTTTAGCTTTGTTTCTCAGATCAGTAATATAAGCTGCAAAAGTTTCCCCTTGCTTTTGATCTCTCGTGTAAAGCAAATGTCTCTCTAGTGTAATATTAGTTTGAATTTGCACTTTAAACACTCGGGGGTCTTCCATTGATTCAGCCTGCACAACAACAACATGATGAGTTTCTCCTTCACCTTCATACACTGCTGGTACATAAAAAATGAACACTCCCTTTCTATGGCTTCTGACCCTGCTAGGTTCAGCAAAATGAATGCCCTGGTACATGTATCCTTATCAGAATAAGCTGCTTGTATAAATATATTGTATTCTTGCTCAGATATTCACCAATTCTGTGCAATGTTCTGATCAAACACAAGTGGATGTGGCTTGCGAAATCCATCTGCCATATTGATATATTTCAGTTAAAACTCTTGCAAATATGCACAAACACACACACCTGTACATACACATATACATGTGCTTGAAATTTATGCCAGTACTTTTAACAACACAACGAGCCTCTGTATAACTGAATTTCATGAAATGAATTTCCTGGGCACTGCAACACTTTGAAATCTCTTTACTGTAATGCCACTTGCTTTGAAATTATTATTTTTTAACATATGTGCCATTTATCTTGTAAAGGCAAAATGCTAACTTTGTTTATCATTATTATTTTACTGTATGAGCCTTTGTCTTATAATTGCTTTAATGCCAAAGTCATTGGTCAATATTTTAGTGCCAAAGTCATGTATCATCATCTTAAGAAACATTTCAAACAACTGCATTGTGCAAATAAACTGAGCGATAAAAGCTGAGGGCAAGTAACATTTCAAAGTAAATGTACTTAGTGAATACACTATCTCGAAGCAATGGCACTTTACAAATGAACTGTTTTGAAGTAATTGTGATTTGCGAATAAGCTGTCTTGAAGTAATGGCAATTTGTGAATGAACTGTTTTGAGGTAATGGCACTTTGCAAATAAACTGTTTCAAAGTAATTGCAGTTTGCGAATGTATTAGGCAGAAATAGCTCAGAGTGAGAAACACCTCACAATAACTGCATTTTGCGAATAAACAGCACACAGCACACTGGAATCTCCCCAAAATGGCTGCACTTTGCCAAACAACTCTGTATAGCACTCTGTAATGACAAAACTCTATAAACAGACACACCCAAGCACAAGAAACTTTTCAAAATGGCTTCACTTGACTGCACTTCACGAAATAGTTGCACTTTTCACACAACAAACTCTTCGACATTAATGTACAGCAATAAGCACACACTGTAAGCACTTTTACACACTTTGAGATACTTCCCACAACTCTAATTATGCTATTCAAGGCTTCAGTCAATGTGAAGTATCAGTTTGTACCAAACACAGAAATTTGCCCCAAACACTTGGAGTCGCCTTTGCTTTATTTTTACTCAATGTGCCCTTTTCCGCCCTTTCTATTATAGTCGTTTCACTTACTGAATCTCTTAATGTGCCTTTTATGCCCTTTATGCCCTTGTGTTACATTTGTTTTGCTCATTTAATCTCTTTTCATACCCACCGTACTTTCTTCTGCTCGTTTTAACTCTAAACATGCTCATTTTAATTTAAACATTCTCTTTTTACAATTCTGAGGCAATTCAGAAACCATTATGTACTTTTCTAATGCTCGTTTTATCAAATAACTCTGTTTCAAACATTTCATCTGATTAATGAGCTCTTTTCTATTTCTTGTTTGCTTCATAAACTTTTCTGTGCTATTCATTTGCTTAACACTAGATTTTGTGCCCTGTAATACTCCATTTAACCTCTTTCAATAAATAAATCATTTGTGTGTGTTCTCTTTACCTTTAACTTTTCCTCTGGCTCTTTTTTGCTCTCAGTTCTTTTAGTTTGCCTTCGCCATTACCTCTGCACCTCGCAGCTCTGAAGAATAGTCTTTGCAATCCCGGTTCTGACACCATGTCGCTCGTCAGGTCAGGATAAAACAAGCGAGCATCATGGGTTCTTGTTCAAGCAGCTTTTTGTATGCAAATGCATCATAAATGAGGTTAAGTAACTTTAACTTATAAACAAATTACCTATCATGGATGTTAACATTCTGGTTGCACCTTCAAAATGGCACTGAAGCTCACACATGCTTGGTATTTATATGCACACACAGATCTTGGAAATGCTTCTTAAAAGTACAACACACATGCTATTCTACACATTTGGTAAACATCCTGGGGTTGTGGTGAGTCCAAAGAGCAGAGATCTGAACTGGTAGTGATAGGCCCCCAGCTGGAAGTGGAAATACTTCCTGGAGCATCTGTCTATCTTGATATGGTAGTATGCATCATGAAGATCTATCAAGCACATCCAGTCATTCTTCCTCAGCAATGGGAGAATAGACTGAACCGTGACCATTTGGAAACTGGTCTGAATTAACAACTTGTTCAATCTGCTTAGATTCAAAATTAGTCTTAGGTCTCTGTTCTGTTTTATTTTGGCACTAATAAGAACTTTCAGTAGATTTTGGATCCTCTCTGGTCTGGTGGGACCCCTTATATGACTTGATTTTTTAGAAGCTTCTCTATTTCTGAAGCTGAACATTCCCTTTTCAAGGGTGGAACATCAGGAATATTCTGTAGAGGTGTAGAATGAGTGGGGATGAAATAGCCTCTGGTGATTATTCTGTGAAAATGACTCTCTGGCAAATAGCCTCACAAATGGAACAAGTCGCATCCAGATCTGAGGGGCAAAGACAATAAACACATTTTCACATGTGATGGAATTAGGTAACTTGTATGTGCATGATGCACTCTTTTTAAAGCCTGAGGGCTTTTCAATCAAAATTGCAGCACCAATAACAAGAAAACTAGAATATCATTCAAAAGCACTGCAAACACAATTATAATATCTAACTTTGTGTAACTACTATATCTAACTCTAAGCACTTATAGACTTTTTTGAATGGAAAATTTCAGTGAAGGAGAACAAGGAAGCTATAACACTGAAAATATAGCAAAAAATTTGAAAGATTTAGATATAAATGTCTTATATGATATAACACATTGATTGTGCCTGAGCACCTCAGAATCTGTCAGCACTTGAAAGCGACAAACGAGATCTGAGTAGCCCCTTCTGTGCATGGGGATTATCGGTAGGGGGATGAGCATAAGCACTGTATCCTAAGCTTTGAAATGGCTGAGGACAGATCTGATATTAGATCTGAGACCCACATGTAGAGGAATGGACAAAAAAGACAACATCAAATCCAACTTCATATAGGCCCATTTCAATTTTAAACCATCATTATAAAGTGTTTATGTCTATCATGGCTAAAGGAAAGGCAATGCCAAAATTGATAAATATGAATCAGTGTGGTTTTGTGGAGGACAGGCAAACATTTGACAACATTAATATGACAATGATGATCCAGAGAGGTGCAGAATATAAGAAATTACCTTTTTTCTATCGGTGGGTCTTGATGCAGAAAAAGCATTCAGAGTAAGCTAGAATTTTACAAGTAGGGCAATGGAAACATTTGCATTTTCTGATACAATAATAAGGTGTGTGGAGTCTGCATGTCCTCCCTGTGGTCGTGTGAATTTCCTCCAGGTGCTCCGGTTTCCTCCCACATCCCAAAGACATGCAGTAGGTGGATTGGACACTCTAAATTGGCCCTAGGTGTGAGTTTGTGCATGTGTGTGCCTTCTGTAGAAGGTTGGGCGCCGGGCTGGCAACTCGACACCATAAAACTCCACTGCCAATCATGTGCAGACAGGTGAAACACTGTGGCAACCCATAACCTGGAAAAGCCGAAAGAAGAAGAAGAAGAAGAAGGATATATGAGGGATCAGAGGCAAAAATCAAAATGGGAGGGTTCCTCTCTGATAAGTTGTGTCTCATCAGAGGAACCAGGTAGGGGCGCCCTCTTTCCACTTTGTCATTTGTGTTATATTTAGAACTACTTGTAATGGACTCTGAAATTCAAAGATATAACTGGTGTGGTGTTCAAGAAAAGTTGGCTTCATTGGCAGATGATATTATTTTGTACCTGATAAAACCAGAAAAGGACATCTCAGTGTTGTAGAATATTCTGAGACGGTTGTTTTTTTTTTTTTTCAGACAATAAGATAAAACAAAGGCTTTAGCTATAAACTATGTATCCACACATGAACACATGAACTGGTTCGGCAATACCCATATTTATGGGGACATAATACAATTAAGTATTTAGGAGTATGAAGTAAAAATAATTCTATTATGGCAGTTAAGGATATCTGGGAAGAAACTAAACAAAAATAATACAAAAAACGGAGAAACTGGAAGATCTTGCCTAGATATGGATAACAATACACAAGCAATAAAATGTGTTTAGCCCTTTAGTTTTATACACAGGTCAGACATATTTTTATCAGCCACAGAAAAACTTTTGAATAGTAATTAATAAAGAGTTGAAGGATTTTATCTGGTAGGGGAAGAGAGCAAGAGTCAAGTGGGATAAGTTGATTCTACCAGTAGAAAAAACAGGTTTAGGATTACCTGATTTGAATGAAGATTTTAGAGCCACACAGTTAAGGTTTTTATACATAACACAAGCAGAAACCTAAAATTCAAAGTGCTAAGTGATGATGATGAAGTGGGAAGGGGTAATTCAAGAAATAAGGAAAGAGCGGGACTTTGGACACAGATCTTAATGAGAACAACTACAGTCATACAGAATATTATATTCATAAAGTAGCAGAAAATATAGTAGGAACTAAGCCACTGCTGGATTGGAGAAAGGAGCTCTACTGATAGGGATGACTGCAATTAAGGGTACAGAAAATAGACAAGAGGAGGATATGATTTACTGGAGGAAGCTGGCAAAAGAAACAAGGCACTGGAAACAAATAGAGAGGTAAATGAATGGGAAGAGGCCAAGAAGACATTTGGATTGTAGGCTAATGATTGCCTTCCCTATCAGGGACTGATATCAGTGTATAGACAAAAAGAAAGGGATAGGGGGATCCTAAATGAAAGACCTGTACTGGCTGAGTTTTTTAAATGAATCTGGAACAGAAGCTGCTGTTAAAAAAAAGGACAATTAGTAGGGCATACAAAATATTGCATAACAAAGATTTTTTGTGTAAAATCCTACCATAACCATAGATGCCCTTCTCTTCAATGTTGCAGTATTCTCACATGTGGGATCCTCCGCCTCAGGCGTCCTGAACATCCAGCTCATTTACCAAAGCTTAAGGCTGGTTGCTGTCTGGTGAGTGGAACGTCACACTCTGGGCCATAAACTGTGGCCCATAAATGTGACATCCACATGCAAAGACCTCAGAACTGACTGCTCAGTCAGACAATAGTCTAAGTAAAAGGAAAGGATGCCACCCAGACAGGGAAAAGTTTTTCTAGGGGGGTAGGTGGGAGGGAATGAATACTGCAACATGGAAGAGAAGGGCATCTATGGTTATGGTAAGATTTTACACAACTAGTCCATGATCTTCTGTTCTCATGTTGCAGTATTCTCACATGTGAGAGAGTATGACAGCTCATATACAGGAATGGGTGGAGGAAGAGGAAGCTGTCTCCAGGAATCCATGGAGGATGGCTCTTGCAAATCCTGCCCTGGCTCTAGAGATGTTATCCAATTTATAGTGCTTGGTGAAGGTGTGCACAGAGGACCATGTGGCTGCCTCTAGGATAGTGGATGTGTCCATGCCTTTGGGAAATGACCCTGAAGAAGTTACTGCTCTAGTGGAATGGGCTTTGACTGTGTCTGCTAGCTCTTTCCCATGGAAGGATTACCAAAAGGATATAGTTTTACAGATCCAGGATGATATAGTCCGTTTGGATATACCTTTCCCCAGGGCTATGGGGTGAAATGATACAAAGTGTTGGTTAGACTTTCTAATGTCCTTAGTCTTATCCAGGTAAAACCTGAATTACCTGTGAACATCCAGAGAATGGACCACTCTCTCACTGTTATTCTGTAGCGAAGGGAAGAACATGGGTAAATGGATAGATTGGTTAAGGGACATTTTGTTGACCACTTTGGGCATGAAGGAGGAGTTAGTACGAAGAGAAACCCTATCCCTATGAAAAATAGTCTAGGGTGGAGTAGCTGTGAGTGTTTGCAGCTCAGAGACTCTTCTAGCTGAGGTAAGGGCTACTAGCAAGACAGTCTTCCAGGTGCACATCTTTAAGGTGGCCGAACCTGCAGGCTCAAAGGGGGCAGTGGTAAGTTTTTCTAGCACAAAGTTCAGGTTGCAAGAAGGAGAGATAAGTTTTCTTGGTGGTCTGGCATGGAGAACCCCTTTGAGAATAAGTTTCACCTCCAATGTCAATAATAGGAGTGAACCCATAGGTAAGAAAGCTGAGATGGCTGACAAATGGACTTTCACTGAAGAGTATGAAAGTTCTGATTTTAATAGCTCACACACATAGTCTAGAACTAGAAGTACATCCACCTGGAAGGAGTCTAGTTGCCTTTGAAGGCACCAGCTGAAGAACCTTTTCCACTTTGATAAATTGTAGGTTTCCTGGCCTATTGCAGGACAGATAGTCCTCTGAGTAAAGGTGTCTGAAAGGGATCAGAAGTTTTTCACCCACAGGGTAAAGCTGAGGGTTTGCAGATGAGGATGGATGAGAGATCCCTTCTGTTGTGTGAGAAGGTCCACCTTTTGAGGCAACTTGCAGTGATTGCCCTTGGCAAGAGATAGAAGAAGGGAGAACCAATGCTGCCTTGGCCAATAGGGAGTCACCAGCAAGATTTGTGGTTTGTCCTCCTGAATTTTCAGCAGGACCTTCTGGATGAGAGGGAAGGGGAGAAAGGCATATAGGAACAGCCCCATCCACTTTCTACGCTAGTGGTGAGGGGAGCCTAGAGCAGAATAGCCATAGTTGTCTGTTCTGAGGCGAGGCAAATGGATCTATCTGTGGAGTGATTCATTGATGGAAAATGTCTAAGAAGACATCCCTGTGTAACATCCATTCATAATTTAGAGACAAAGATCTGCTAAGGGCATCTGCCTGATGGTTGTCCTGTGATGATACGTATACTGTCTGCAATACTGCATTGTATTGAGTGGCCAATTCCCATGCTTGTATTGCCAGCCTGCAAAGTAAACAGGATTGGGTCCCCCTCTGCTTGTTGATGTACCACATCAATGTGGTGCTGGCTGTGAAGACTTTAAGGGGACAAGGTTGAATGAGCGGGAGGAAGGTCTTCATGGCTAGGAGGAGAGCAGTCATTTCCCTCACATTGATATGTTTTTTCTGGAGGGAGGGCTCCCATTGAGCCTATACCTTGAGTCTTTTCATGGTGACCCCTCCACTTCAGATCGGAGGCATCTGCGTACATGAATTGGACTGCCTTGTAGGGCTGTAGTAGAACACCTGGATTTTGACCTATTTGTTGGATCCACCACCCCAACTTTTTCTCAGGCAAGGCAGAAAGGGCACGTAAAAGACCAGGGAGTGACTGTCCTGTGACCAGATATTTTTCAAGTACCACAGGAGCTTCCTCATGTGCAACCTGGCAAGGGGTAGCATTAGAAGAGTGGCTGCCATTAGGCCTAGAAGGCGTAGAAATTCCCTGGCTGAGATGTAGGTGACTGGCAGCAGGCCTTGTAATAAGTTTTTTAGAGAGGTTACCTTGTCTTGTGGGAGGAAGGCCTTCATCAAGTCTGTCCTTATTCTGCAACCCAAGAAGATATGATCTTGGGATGGGGTGAGGGAGGACTTCATTATGTTCAGAGAAAACCTCAGACTTCGAAGGAGAGACATAGTGAATTGCAGGTGTGCCTGAAGAGTGCTCACCTCTTCTGCTTGGATAAGTAGGTCGTCTAGGTAGGGGTAGATCTGAATGCCCTTTGTTCTGCAGAAGGCTACTGCTGGAGCTAGGCACTTTGTGAAAACTCTTGGTGCTGTAGACAAGCCAGAGGGTAAGGCAGTAAACTGAGAGTGTGAGGATGGCACAGCAAAATGTAGAAATCACCAGATGTCTGGGTGAATGGGACTATGGAGATAAGTCTCCTTCAGGGCCAAATTGGCCATGAAGGCACCAGGTGTCAAAAGTGGAAGAAGGGTTTGTAGGGACAGCATGCAGAATCAAGGTACATGCAGGAAAAGATTCAACAGGGATATGTCCAGTATAGGTCTCCATGGGCCCTCCTTTTTTGGGACCAGGAAAAGCCTGGAGTAAAACCCTTGACCCACCTGTCCTGCTGGAACCCCCTCTATTGTGTCCTGTGATAATAAATGCTGGAATGATTTGGGGGATCAGATGAATTTGTTTTTTGAAGGTAGGAGGATACCTTTTGATAATGACTTGTCCTGCCAGGTCATGAAGTACCCTTTTTCCACTAGTGATAAGACCCAGCGGTCTGAAGTGATGTGTTGCCATAGGGGGAGACGGTGAGAGAGGCAAGTGGACAGCGGGAGATGGTGGGGAAGATTTAAGCAGTCACACATTGTTTGATCTGTCTGGAAAGAGCTGCCTGGGGGTAGATTGGGAGGGAGTAGTCCTAGGGGACAAGGATTTCCTAGCCCCCTTCCTAAGCTTTGATGGAGAAGTGGAAGGAGCAGTTGCCCTCCTAACAAAATTAGGTTTAGCAGGTTAGTTTCTGCAGAATTTTGGAACTAGGGATACCAGTAGATGTTTCAGGTCCTGCAGTTCCTTGCTTTTTTTTCCTGCAAACTTATAAATATTACAGCAGACTGCTTTGCCAAAGAGGAAGTTATTGTTGAGGGAAGCAGCTTGGCTCAGGATCAATACATGTAATGTTTGGAGGAGTAATGAGTTTAACAGCCCTGTGTTTCTTATGCTTAGTCAAACACTCTGCTTGTGCTGTCCTGATGAGGTCATAACAAGGCCGGAATATGCATATCCATAGCTAGTGGGGTTTGGCTTTATTGGCCTGAAATTGTCCATTAAAATGACGAAACAAGTCATGGGCATTCAGAATCGCCAATTAGCTGAAACACTGGTGTTTATAAGGATAATTTGCATATATCCCATGTGCCTCAGATACAAATGGTTTGAGAGGTCACTCACTGTAAGTTCCAGCTTGGCCGGAGTTTTCATTCAGTTTTTACTCATTAATTTTTCAGTGTGACCTTCTCACTCATGATTTTAATTTATTTCAGATATTTTGCAGTCACCCTAATGATAATGGACATCAGCTGGGTAAAAACAGCCCTGTGTTTTTTTATAATTAGTCAAACACTCTGCTTGTGCTGTGCTGAACAGGTCATAACAAGGCTGAAATATGCTTATCCACAGATAGTGGGGTTTGGCTGTATTGGCCTGAAATTGTCCATTAAAACAAGTCATGGGCATTCAGAATCGCCAGTTAGCTGAAACACCTGGTGTTCATAAGGGTAATTTGCATATATCCCATGTATCTCTGATACAAGAGGTTTGAGAGGTCACTCATTGAAAGTTCCAGCTTGGCATAGTTTTCATTTAGTTTTTACTGATTACCTTCACAAGAAAGGAAAAAATGATCAGAGTTTCTAAAAGATTTTATTTTATCAAGACATCACTTGACTTGTCTGTGATTTACCCAACATATGGAATATCCTTTCTTGCTTGTTTTTAAATTATAGAAAGAAGACAGGTAGATGGATAGCTTGGCTTAAGGTAAACTTTCGGCATAAATGAAGGATTAGTTCTTAAGGAAACCAAATCTTTGTGGAAAAATGAGATAAGATTGACCTACCATAAGATCTTGCAACTTGTACTCTTTTTGAAGAGGTAAGAGCAAATAGTAAGAATGTTTTCCATGTTAAGAACTTCATGTCAGCCTGATGAGCTGGTTCAAAGAGACCAAGAATTAGTTTTTCCAAAACAAAATTAAGATCCTAAGGAGGAGCTGCCTGTTTTCTATGAGGTTTGACATGCACTCAGTCAGAGAGGAGTATATTGCTTAAAATGAATAATTTCACAGAAAAAAGTTCACTTTCTGACATAAAAATAAAATGTAGAAGTGTCTTCCCCGAAGGGAACTTATCTGCTAAGAAATGGAGACGTTAACTAGTTCCAGCACCTTCCCTTTTCTTAAAAAAGTTCCTCAGTGCTCTATACTATCCTCATTGTTCTTCTCTCTCTATCTACATTAAAACCTTCCCAAAGACCATCCTCATATTCCTCTCTTATTATACATAGACAATATGGTAGTGTTCCAGACAAACCAGTCAATTACTTCTTTGGAACAGGAAACTCCTATCAAATTTTCAGTCTCCTTTGCAATGGGTTGAAAATAAGGACCCAACTCTCAACTCTCTAAAACAAACAAAAAAAACTATGTCTTTTGGCACTAAAGACACTCAGCAGAGCTTACTATTCCCTTATAATCCTAGACCACAAGAACACTCCATCAGAGCAGGTTTCCTACTTCAGATATCTCAAACTCTGGCTAGATTTGTCTCTCACTTTCAATACTTAACTTGGAATCACACAAAAAGTTGAACTCCCTACTTTTGGGGGTAGAAAACCTTTATCACTTTTCTCTCTCACTCCTCCAGGACAGCAACTGGAAAAGGTATCTTCTCATTGGTCAGAATTGTTCAGATCTGTATCCCAGTAAATATACTGAATGAATGAATGCATAAATAAATAAAATATGTATTTGCAATATAACATAATGAAGAATGCTGCAGCCCCACCACAGCATTTGCCAAAACTATGGGACCCATTTTTGTGTTTATATAATGGTTTGCATTGAAATATCCTCACAGGAAAGGACTTTTCCTCCTATATGCCTAATACTGATAGCAATATAAATGATCATTTAAATCTAACAGAATAGGTAGCTGATCTTCCATGTTCAAAAGAAATCAATACTGTTAACACTTAAAGACAAGAAAGATGAACTATTCCACTGGTAGTTTCCTAAGTTCAATGTATGACCTTTTAGTTACACTGAATGTTTCTGCTGCATGGGTACATGCTACCCATGAGAGAAAGCAGATGCTTTAACAGTAGCATAAAAATACTAAAAGAAAAAATACATCTCCCTTTTAAAATTTGGCACTTGGAATGCTGAGTACCAACAAGCTGAAAAAAAAAAAGATAAAAAATACAGGAGAAGACTGAATCTTGAAGCTCAGTCTTCTTTAAAATTCTTTTTTGCAGGGGGGGCAAGCCTCCCTGTAACCCCCAAACCCACTGAAATATATATATATATATATATATATATATATATATATATATACACACACACACACACACACACACACATACCAACTTTTGAGATCACCATACTTCAGAGAAAAGAGAATATTCTGGGAAATGGCCATTTGTTTCGGCCATTCAGTATCTGCGTGTCGTGACTTGCTCTAGTGGAGCCCGGCATTTCAAATGGTTATAAAAAAATACTCATTCTGGAGTACCATGTTGTGTGCAATATGACGGGATATATTTCATAGGACAGAGAGTACAGCAGCTTTGTAAAGTGTTACAAGTATCTTCATAGTTTTATTGTCTGCATAAACCTCAGGCATCTGGTATTGTAGAAGGAATGACTGAAACTATTCAGACTAGATTAGGAACAATTGTGTGAAGAGACTAAGCCTTAAGTAGCCAGATGCCTTATTTTTTGTAATATTTAGTATTAGATGATCACTCAATAAATTATAAAGGTGTAGTCCCCATGATATACCTATGAGAACGCCTGCATCCCTTTCTTGCATTATTTGCAATTGCAGCAAAATGATTTGTCATTATTGAACATTGTACTCAGCTCATTTCTATTCTGAAGCATTTACATTAAAAGAAATGATGCAGCACAGGTCCAGCCTACCCCAATAACCACCATGATGTCTGATTAGGAGACAGGGTATACAACAAATCTTTCCCCAGACAAAACTGCCTGCAACAAAAATGGAAAGTTCCATTACCTTATTGCCTCACCTGCCATTTCATGCCTTCATCCCCTGACATGGACCCATGTATCCTTTGATCAGAAAATCCAAATGAATGGGTCAGGAGAATCAGAAGTGGAGTCATTGACATCTGCTGAACCTGCTAATAGTTGTTCAGCCCAAGAGAGATCATCTACGGCCTTTACCAGATGCTCCTTCTGGAAATTCCCATGCTGATCTTGTGGCCTTTTTACATTAGATCTCAGCCAATGACAACTAATTACCTAGAAAATGCCAATTATTTGGCAGTCAATGATAAACATTCTGTTTCCCATTTAAGACATGAAGAAAGAACCATTCCATTAGGTAATTTTCAAGTTTAATGTTTGCCTAAGAATATTACAACTTATTCAATACTGTTTAACATTACAAACTGCTGGATTTGTGGAGGACTGCCAAATTCTCCCATCAGTACACCTCTTATTGCAGTCCCTTGGTCTATGTCTAGCGTATTTGATACTTCTGAAAAGGATCAGAAAATGGAATTTTACCTCACCAGAGTTAGAATCTTATCTACGGTTTCCAATATTAATCTTGCAAAAGGTTAAGTGTACCATTATGCCTCTAAGATAATGTATCATAGGATCAAAAAAATGATGCAGATTGGAATATGTAACTGTGTTTTTTTATTAACTAGATCGTCTTTATCAAATTGTTTTGTACAGAATGAAAAACACATAAAAAATCTATAATACATTTATGTCCATAATGAAGGACCCTGGAAATTGTTTTATTTAATTATTTTATTTTTGTGGAGTTTGTGCATACTATACATTATACATTTCCAAACTTCTGCAAAGAGAGATACACAACATGAAAGCATCTCATAATCCCACTGCAACTGTTGATGATTCATGGATATGTCACCATGACATATGGACAGTTGCACTGAAAGGACTAGTAGTTATGGACTTAGTGAATGATGCCATATCTGGGCTAGAGATATTACTTTGGTATGGGGGCTGAAGGGTCATTTGGGAACTTTCCACTCTTTCTAATATTTATGAAATAAATGCTAAAATGACTGCTATAAAAATGAAACTGCTATAGAACAGAATTGCTCTTGACTTTTTGTTAGCATCGAGGGGGGGTGCCTCAGAGAACATGAGTGTTGTTCTTATATACATAAAAATAAAAGTAATATGTGGTCATTTAAAACTAATGTAAGAGATAGCTGAACAAGGGCATTCCAAAGAAGCTGATATGTTACTTCCTTATCCCCAGGATAGGAAGGAAAACATTGAATTTTACATTGTTTATTGCAGTGATTATTTTATACTTAGTATTCTTGATTTTTATAATAGTTATTCTTAACTAAAGCATGCTACTTACTAAATGCTGTATTATCTGTATCTTTAAAATGTGCTAAAACAACATTCAAGAGGACTTGTGTTTATGAGAATGTAGATAAAGAGAAGTGTGTGGAAAGCGACCTCTTTAAACATGAATGTAAAAGACTGCACGGCAATGAAACGCAACATCCTCTGATTATCAAAGGAGAGATGCTATTGTGAGATAAGCTATCTGTCAATACAAAGTAGCAGTTGATAGAAAAAACATCTTCATTCTAATATGAAATCCTGAACATGTGAATTGAGCTCTTTTAAATTTCTTTTCTCTTGTTTTAGTATTTCCCAAACTGATGTGTGTACAAAATGGATGTTGTGAAATTTAAGTCTAAAAAGGAGAGGTATGCTGAAGAAAGTTTGTTAGTGGAGATACAGACATGGTCTGAGTAAAACATAATATGTTTTTACTAGACAAAGATAACAGAGGACTATAACAGAGTCTATAATTATTCAATATTTCTTTTGTTCTGGGAAGCTGGACATATGTTGTCTGATAGGAGTCACTAGATCAATGGCAGTTTTGGCAACTGCAATTAAAAAAAAAAAAAGTTTCACTATGAGTACTTTCACCAAGAGTGGAGAATTCCATTTTCTCCACTGTTGTGTGATCTCAGAGTAGGTATAACTAAGTTCAGGGGTGTGGGTAGTGTCCCATCACAAGGAGGGTGTAAGGGGGCTCCCCCCCCCCACACATACACACACAAAAAATACATTTCCCCCAGGTTTCACCAAAAGTTCTTTCAGTGAAAGATTTTCATAATTTTTGTAGTCTGGGAAAAAAAGTTGTCAATCGATCAACATGATTCTGTCTGATCTCCTTGCTCAGCTGTACTAACAAATTGATTACTTATTGAATAACACACAGGCATTCATAGACATGCACGCACATGCTCGCTCTCACACACACACACACACACACACACACACACACACACACACACACACACACACACACACACACACACACACACACCATACCTCTCAACCATGCCGAATTCCTCAGTATTTACCATTTTGTAGGGCAAAATAATGAGGTGCCATGAATTCCCGAGTGGCCTTTAATTCCCGATTTTTTTTTTTTTTTTTTTTTTTTTTTTACAACTTCAAATTTATGGTGATGTCACCATGCATCGCCAGTGTACAGGGGCGTGTGGGATTACATCAGCTTTGTGAGCTATGCAGCCCTAAAAGTTAAAGTTCTAACTTCTGCCCAGTTCCCACCCATGCCACAGGATGAGAAAATTTACCTCCTCGACCTCCAGGTAAGTAAAAAAACAAAAATGCGTATGTATACTAGCCTAATAGAAGCTGCAGCAAAGGAATCAGAAACTATTCTGGAATCTGCTGCAGCCTGCATACTTCTTTTGTTTTTAAAAATAGTTAGCAGTGTTTTGCTTTTGTGAGAAAATGTGATTGGTGAACAGTTTGTCTTCTGATTTCAGCAGGTGTCTGTGTTTAATGCATGTGGTGTATTTTGCCCTCTCTAGCAGCTGTACAGTGTAAGTCTTGTGTTTTGGTATATTTTCTTTAGGAAGCACAAACAGCAATCATTTGAAAAAGTTTTAATGTAATGAGCAGTTGTTATGTACTTATAAGTGCAAACTGCTCCTTAGATTAACATACCAATCTTTTTAACCATCATTCATTGTGTTAGTTTTACGCTTTACATCTTTTCTATCCAGTAAGTCTCCACTGATGTAACAGAAAGAGCATACTGTAGTCAAATAAAATAGTACTGGTAGCTATCCTACAGTGAAGCGTGTTCTACTTTTCAAAACTAGGCTTGTAATTAATGATACATCAACCCCAATATACTGCAGATTCTTCTTTTTTTTTAAACTGATATCCTGTGAAAGTTTTAATTTGTCTTTCTTTGCATCTTTTTATCTCTGTTAATTACTTAATGTATAGAAGTTTTATCTGCTTCTTGGAGTATTTGTTGTCTGGTCCAACTTCCTTATAATCGTTGCCCTGCCATACCACTACATTTATTCCTTTGCCTGTGGGACCACAATATGCTGCCACGCATTATTTCAAAGAGAAACAAGTTATGTTTTTGAAGTTACTAACTTTCCTCGACTATGGAGTTGTTCAAAATGCCCAGTTGAGTGATTCTTAGCTACACACATTTCCTACACTACTACAGGAAATATATATACAACTCTAAAAAACTAAATAAAGGAGCAGTGTGGCTCTCCTTATCTGTGCAGCGTGAATTGTGCTGCTGCGATTCTACCTATGAATTCCACCACTCTCCTTCTTTGGCTTAATTAAATAAACTCTGGCTGCTAAATGTCTAATTAAACTTATAGGTTTGATGCCATAGACTTTACTGACCTTACTTAGTAAGTACAGTAATACTGTATCTATGTATATATAAGAACTATGGGCACATCATTGTCTTACTTAAATGAAGGCAAAATTGTCACCTGTAAAAAGCTCTTTTACTCATCAGAAAAAAATTACTATTCACTTCTTAGGTGCAAATGAAATCCAGTCTTTGGTTATTCATCCCTCCCCTCACGCATGAAAAAAAAATAATTTCTGTAGCTTCCTATTTAAAACTCTCTAAATGCAGATTTTAGGCGGACTGTTTAACTAATATCTTAAATTATTATAAGACTTGCCAACAGCTTACATTTCAAAATGTCACAGATTACTGTGTACGCTTTCCTGTTGGTAAAGCACTCATCTAAAGTATTCAAAGAAGCTGAAACTGGCTAAGCAGGTTTTCTTTATTTTTTTTTTCAGTTTATTTATGTATTTATTTGCTATGCAGCTGAATCACATCTGATGGTTTCTTTACATGTGGTAACCAGATATGCTTGACTATAACTGGGGTGTGCTATAAATAACTATACAAGCTGTGTTTTTATCATTAATTACATAATTTTTGCGTTATCTGAACTTATTGTGTGATGTTTACAGGGTTTGTACTGTTCATAGAACAGTAGTTTATCTCACGTTTTTGTAAGAATCCGACAACCAAATGCAATAATTTAACTGGTGCTGGTATTTAATCATATTTGGGCAGTTAGTTGATGGAAAGCATATAAACAGCAAACCACATGGAGAGAAATTTAAACTTCAGTATATTGTACTGTGAAGGCAGTTGCAAGCAAGAAAGAAACAGCTGAAGCATTCTTATTGGCATGCATATTTTGTTAAATATTCTGATTGTTTCTGATGTAATATTTAGCTGATTCAAAGCAAACAAGCTAATTCTGTCAAAAGTGTGTGTGTGTGTGTGTGTGTGTATATATATATATATATATATATATATATATATATATATATATATATACACACACACACACACACACACACACACACACACACACACACACACACACACACACACACACGCACACCTTTATATTTCAAATTTGCAAAAATGTGGCATATTTTATTGCTTTATTGCAGACAAAAACTAAAAATTCAGAGCTATTCAACGCAAGGATTTAATACCAATTCCCTTCTCAAATTATTCAGGTACTAACATTAGCAGTATTTAAATAATTACAGAATAATTAACACAAAACTATACTAAATACCTTGCACCTAAAATCCCTTAAGTAATGTTTTGTCTGTCTTCAAACACCACTGAAGGATAGCTAGACTTGTTGTTGTCTTTCGGCTTTTCCCGGTTAGGGGTCGCCACAGAGGAACTCCGGTCCGCTAATGATTGGCAGTAGATTTTCACGAACGCCGAGGTGCCAGCTCGACGTTCAACCTTCAACAAAGGCACGCCCATTTACGCATGTCTTTCGAACGCCCACCCAACCACGGGGAGGACATGCAAACTCCACACAGAAGGCACTCCCCGCACTCTAGCCGAGAAGGATAGCTAGACTACAGAAGTAACATTTTTACAATGAATGTTTGAGGGATGTAAATATAAATATGTCCACAGCAGTAAAATTCTCACAATATATGCTTCACGGATGTAAACATAAATGTGGTTATACCTTAAGTGTGTTATATTTGTAAAGACAATTAAGAAAACTAAAAATAATGTTACAAAATCTCTATGAAAGCATGTAGCTGTGCTTGGTATCCAGCATTTTACACCCATATAGCATGCTTATTTTCTTTATTTTGTAATGATCACCAATAATAAATAGTCACTTGAAAGAAACCCTACAAATTGCATTGTGTGCTGTACTTTCATCGTATATGTCCGGCCTCGATCAGTCTGTGGATGGGTATTCATGAGTGAACACTGTCATAAATAAGGTGGCTCTTGTGTAGGGCCTCTGGCTAATGAAGTCTGTAGATGACTGATACCCATACTCTCCAACAAGAACACTTGTAAGACACCTGGTGTAGTGGAGTGGGCTCAAATTAAATGTGAAAAGTATTACATTTGGTTGCTAACCCCTAGCATCACATTTGGTAGGCATCCCCTCCCTTCAACATATAGTATTGGTAATTCCTCACTACAATGTAAAAATGTAGTTAGGGACCTCAGAATGTGGGCTGACAATTTCCTCTGTTTTAATCATATATCAGTAATCAGAAAATATTTTTACTCAGTACAGCTGATTGCCAATGAAATATCTAGATATAAAAAGTGCATTTTTCCATTATATTCAACACTACGTCCAGTTATTGAGTATAACTATACCAGTTTAGTAATTCTTAGAATTCATTCGGTAATCTTTATCTGCCACTGGCCAGATTCATTTTCTTTGAATGTGGGTTTCAGTGCTGTTGAATGAATGTGAGTTTCAAGGGCAGAGAAGTTTTAATGCTAAGTCCATTTTCATTGTGAGACTGCATTGCTTTGTTTAGCAGATGTCTATTAGTGTTTGTGCTATAAAATGTAAAATAAAAGTTTTAAATGAAATCTAAATAAATCACTGTAGAAGTAAAGCAGTATGCACATTACAGTGTTTATGGTAAATTGGGTGAAATAACCAGTAATGGGACATTAGAATGGCTGCAGTGGGACTCTAGGGCCATATTTTGATAATCTCTTCTTCAGTTTGCATTTGAAAGTGGGCATCCCACAATTCCATTTGGAGTGGGCGGGGATACATAATTAATTAATGCAAATTTTATGTTAATCAGAGTACAGATTTGTACCTATTTTTCATGGGCCTTTGTCCAGATTTTTTATGTTTCCAGGTTGAGAGGTATGACACACACACACACACACACACACACACACACACACACACAGACAAGCACATGGTCTTCTGAAACCACTCATTTCCCCTGCAGACAGACTCACTGCCACACGCCCCTACCACTACATCTCCACTTCACTGTATCTAGCCTTACCTGTAACTCAGTGTCCTCCATTGACTACAATGGGGAAATCCAACACATTGGTCATGCAAATTAACATGGCTGACTATGCTAATTTACACAACTGAGTGATTCTCTGAATCACTCAGCTTCATATCTTCTTTTCCACATGTATTTATGGGGGATAGCACATGGATACTTACCATTAGACACTCTTCTGGAATGCCTTATTAACATTTAGCACAGCTGCGATGATGGCCTACCACAGTGATTCTACCAACCATGTAGAATCACTGCGTTGGACCCATCTCTGAATCAGAAAGGTTTATTTAGAGTAGTTAGCTGCTTGTATTAGGGCTTACCTTTGACAATAACCCCTTCTGAATCTCATCTGAAGTCTTACTACCCTCTCAAGAAATTAAAGTTCCAGAAGTTGAAAGTAAAGTGCAAAAATCAGAGATGCAAAATTCAGGTGCTTCACTTTCTCAGAATTGCAAAGCAGTCTTATATACAAGACATGTCAGTGACTAAACAGGATGTCATTACAGATGTATCACACACAAATAGCTGTTCTGGTCTGAAATATTCTATATATGGTGACTAATAAAGAAAACTCTTGAGATATTCAGAGTGCCCCTAAAAAGAAAAAAAAAACTTGAGCCATGTCTAGTCAAAACAGAGTGAAAGCTTAAAAGTTTTGTATGCAATCTAATTTTAAAATTGTATCCTACTGTAATATAAGCAGTTATCT
The DNA here is from genome assembly GCF_019279795.1 of Protopterus annectens. Classification (NCBI taxonomy): domain Eukaryota; kingdom Metazoa; phylum Chordata; order Ceratodontiformes; family Protopteridae; genus Protopterus; species Protopterus annectens. The sequence continues at coordinate 1,514,484,212 of NC_056725.1, read as the reverse complement.
GCTATTGTAATATAAAGTGTGTTTTAATTCTATTGTACAGCCAAGAAAAAAGAAGGGTGGATGAGGTGCACATGATGTAATTATCTACCTTTAAATGAGTGTAATCTTTAAATGGTACATTCCATGTGATCAGAAGGTAATAAACACTCCCTTTCGGTAAAACCTTTCTCTATAGATGCATCTTATGTCTAAGCCTCTTCATTTCCTTGCCATTCCCAAACGTACTTCACCAGATGTACATTACGTTATATATGCAGCTCCAGCAATGTAAATGATGTTCACCACTGTTTATTAGCAAATAAAGACCAGGATCTGAAAAAATTGATTAAGAGATACTGTTGACATTAAATGAAACTCTTATTATGGAAACAAAACTAATGAGATTTGCACATGGAAGACATGTATCCCCAAATTCTCCTGCCAAATTCAACAAACTCTAGAAAAAAGTGATTTCCAGGAATGCTATTTAAACTCTGCTGTCTATGCAAGTGCAAAGAGAGGTAAAGACAATTTCCCAAGAAAGTTTTTTAAATCCTAGAGGGAGAAATATGTCTTTTTGGAAGTCTGAAATGAACAATTCCTTTAACGAAAGCTTTTATAGATGGATGTGATGTGGAAAAGTTAATAAACAAGCAGATATTGCAAACTTGATAGGCTCATTTAGAATCAAATAATAACCAAATGAGTCCAAAGGATCATTGCAAAGGATCCAAAACTTGTAACATCTGACATGAATATTAGGTACTGTTGCAATCACAATTCTATTGTCCATGTTTCCATGTTAACAAATTCAGTTTTGCTATTGGGATTCAAAACGTAAACCTGGTATTGAGCCAATATTTCTGCAGAGGTGACATCCATGGAGAGCAAGTAATCTGTCTCAATACTAGAATAGCATAGTTGTCTTGACCAATAAAGAACATAAAAACAGACTGGCTTTGTCCTGCTTTGCTTTGAGAAGTAGTCTCTGAATCACAAATAAAAGTGAAGAAATGCAAGTTATGGGTCCATTGAAAAGTATACATCTTCCACACTAAGCTTTGGGAAATCGGAGAACAAAAGGTTTTAATTTGATTTATGTAATTTGTTGAAACATGTCTACTCATAGAAGACCCCATCTCTAGAAGACTTTTTTTTAAGGCAGGCATGCAACCAATTTTCAGTCATGAGCCATTATTAACTTCCTATTCAGCACATGTGCCAGCTGATTATGTAGTTTTTGTTTGAAGGATTTGGTTCCTTCTTATTTATCTACCGCATTGCTGTAGAATTCTGTCCCGATTTGTACACGTCCTTGCTAAAAACACATAACAGTCCTGTGCTGCTTTCAATTATTTTAAAATGATGTGAAAGGATCTTTCCTGTTCATACCCCTCAACTGTTCAGATATTTGGAGAATGTCCAGATTTTTGTTTTATATTTTATTCTGTTTCTCATAAAATTGTGGTTTTCTGGCAATCATTGAGGACTGAAGTAAAAAATGAATGAAAGACATTTGCATTTCAGACTTCATACATTTCATAAAATTCATACTAAAGCAAAACCTGTTATTCTATCAATTGTCTATCTTTATAAGAGAAATATTTAAAAATTGTCCCTATGATTTGGCCCTTGTTCCACCATTACGTATGGCTTTTCTAGATTTCTTGCTCTAAGAGGTTGAGAAGTATGCTTCTGTTGAGACTGGTTGTTTCCTACTATCAAGTTGCTGAAATGGGCTCACCAAGAGTAATCCAAAGGGTATGTTCTTAAACACTAAATGTCTGAAGAGGAAAGAAGTTGCATACCACTGGATAAGTCTTGTATGTTGACCCACCTTAGGATTTCATGTCTTATGTAATGATGGACGGGAATCATCATTTACAGTGGATCCTTTTTTGATGACTTCTGAGGCACTACTGTATTTTCCTCGTATGAAGTCTTGTATGTGATATGAGGAGGATTCAAGAAAATGTGTATGCCAGAGCTCTTACCATAATGTGATCTCTTGTTGCTGGGTAAAGTCTGTCAGGACTGTTTAAACTTCTTGTGTAAGGAAAACTTTCCCTGGAACTGAATCTGTGACTGCCCTTAATAAAGATGTTGATGATGCTGGAGACAGATAAGCCTTTTTATCAGTATTTATTGTTATTAACAGATACTGAAAGAGTAAAACCAAGTTACAGTATGCGCTTACCATAACATTAGTTCTGCTTGCAGAATTCAGTACATAAACCATTAGAAGTCAAGACACACAGTGCATGCTCAGCCAAGCAGATAACCCTTTCCCAGAATACTCCTGCATCTCTTCCTTCCCATGATACCCTATACCTCTCTCCTTAATTTCCAGTTTCTGGTCAAACAAAAGATACCAAAAAACAACAAAGAACTACTAAACCTTCCCAAACAACACAGAGAGATGGGGAGTGAGATGGTTAACAAATACTGAATTCTCCAAGCAGAAGTAATATTATGGTAGCATACAACCTTAATATTGCTAAGGAGATTCAGTCTTTGTTAACTTGTATGACAGAGTCCCTAGCTGATCCTTCTAGCTAGCTCTCCTACAGAAACATATTCTTGATCAGTGCAACTCCAAAGGAAGACAAGGCTCTGGAGGCAATGCCCAGTTTATAATGTCCAGCAAGGGTGTTTAGTGAGGCTCAAGTTGAAAATGTACAGATGTCACTAAAAATACTTAAAAGAAAAGGCTACTGAGGTAGCAAGAGCTCTAGCTGAACTAGTCTTATGCAAGCCTGTAACTCCTTCCCATATTTACAATAAATGAGGAGATATAACTTAAAATGTCAATAATCTACAGAAAGAGAGATTAGTAACCCCCTTGCCCTAATTTTGTGTGACTCAAAGGAAACAATCAGATGATTATACTTTCTGAAGTTCCTGACCCTGCATTTCTCATCTCTAAACAGCCTTTGGGCAATAATATAATGCAGTAGGACACCCTCCTTGGGTAGAGTAAACTATTCAAAGTACTAGAAATTAAACAGTCTGATTTAACCTTTGACATAAATGAGTGACTGGTCCATAATGAAACAGTTTCACTGTAGAAAACCAGTTCTGCAACTCAAAGAACTTTCTGGTAAAAGATGCATCTATACTCAAGGTTTTACCATGTTAAAAACTTTACATCTGCAAGGGAAGAATAGGATGTCCATAATTAGATTACTGTTGTAGTAGACTAAGTTATATGGGATGGGTAGCCAAGGATACACCAGCCAGTGAGCTTATAAGCTTTAAGGCACCTTCCACACACTCTAACTACTGTACAGCATGAAGAGAGCTGTATAAAATTGGTGGCTAGGGTGCCAAAACTTCGGAATATTCTTGCTACTGAAGTACACTCTTCCCTGTGGGCCTCAAATGATCGATGGTTGGCTAGTGCTTCACCAGGGCTGGGCAGATATGTACTCCATTGGGAAATACCTTACACTTCATCATTTTATGTGAAGAAAAGTTGTTCTGTTATGTCAGAAATATTTGCTAAAGGCAAGAAATGGTGTTTTTAGTGGCTGGCACTAACATTTTTAAATCAGATCTGACATTCTGTGGTCATGGTTCCATGTAGGAAATGTCTTTCAAATAACTAATTTTTGTGAGAAAAAAATACTTTTTTGTCAAAATATGTGGCTAGGAATTAGGACTTCTGGATGTGAAGGTTGTCATTAAAAATGTTTAGCTACAAACATATTTTCCTGTCAAGTTGTTTCACCTACTATCCTAAACTCTGCTATATGCTTATCAGGCACCTTTTCAGTAGTCAAATAGTCCTAGGTCCCTATGGAGAAGTCTCTTATTGTTTATTATATTTTATAAGGACAAGTGTTACTTTTCTACCTCAGACCTTAACATTTCTGTCAGAAAGCAAGGCCAACTCTTCTAGGATCTCCTAGCCGCTTATCAGATACCTTTTTCGACAGATGGATGGTCCTGGATCCCCATGGGGATTCCCTTATAATTTATCAGTTTTTTTGTGATAAAAATTATTTCTTTTCTGTCAAAAAGCTATTAGGGACTGGCTAGCGCTAGTGTGTTTTGTGGTTGTCACTAAAACATTTTACCTCAGAACTTAACATTTCCACAAGACGTAAGACTGACTCTTCAAAGTTTGGCTAACTGCTTGTCTGACACTTTTTACAGCAAAGAAATGGGCCTAGGTCCCAGTAACTCGATTGTTCCTGCCTGAGCAGCAAGTAGAGAAAGTAGAGAAAAGTTATCCAGGGGGTTCAGTTTTGACTCCGGCTTCGCCTTAGCCATGATGAGTGACTTTGGTGTGGTTATGTGTGGTTCTTCAGACTGCTCATCACTTTCTATTGGTCTCTCTGGTGCTGCACCTTGGGAAGCCACTAAGGATCGTGACATATGCGCATCAGTTGTAGATGTTCTTGTCGGGTAAGGGAAAGCCACTCTTGCTGGCATTAAGGAAGGACCAGGTGATGCTCCTTCACTAAGGCACTCTGAGGAGATATATTCCCAGGAAAGGGACCATCCTTTAAGATGCTTCTTTTCATGGGCTGGGGATCTTCCAGAAAAAGGAAACAAAGTTAAACATTTATTTTCTCTTAAACCTGATAAGGAGGATTGGCTGGCTTTGCTAAAAGTTTATTTAAAATCCTTCAGTCATTACAAGTTGAGTCTTCCTCTCATTAAAAGAAAAAGCATCTTCCACTCTCTCAGATTCTGATCCACAGTCTGAGGGACAAGACTTTGACCTAAAATATGTTTCTCAATTTTCCACTCCACAGCACGGGGAATCTGACTCTGAGGAAAGTAACTCTTCAGATTCTCTTCCTGAAGATTTCTATTTTTTTTTCTGATAGTACAGTAGACCGTAGATTATCCAAACATCTATTATCAGAATACCAATTATCCGAACACAGCCTTCCAAAGTTTTTGGGTAGGAAAAATCATAAAGTCTGAATATGTAAACCTTATACTTATTCACTTGTACATGTTTTTTGAGCTTGTAGCCCGCTTGTGTGTGAAAAATATTTTTTATTGTCCATTGGAATCACTGAATGGTTGAAAAGCATGCAGAGAAAAACAAGATTTTTGCAATTTTTTATCTGGTTCAATATACGTTTGATTATCCAGTTTGATTATCCGAACTACCCTGGTCCCAATTAGTTTGGATAATCTACTCTCTACTGTATTACCAAACTGACTGACCTTGTTTCGGTTAGAATAAAAGAAATACCAGAATATGATCTGCTACAGACAGATTTTTTTTTCAACCTGCAGCTGTCTCTCCTGTGTCACCAGAGCCAGATCCAGCACTAGGCGACCAAGGCAGTTGACTGGGGCCCACTGGCTTGGGGGAGCACTAGCCAGGGAGGAGGCCCACTGGCCAGGGGCTGTCACAAACTTACATTTCTTCTTTAAGATCGCACTCTGTGTGGGTTATATTTCTTCTTTAAGGATACGTACAGAGAATGTGCTTAGTAGCATGTGTGCATGCATCTTTAGTAGAAAGCATATTTAAACTGGAATGTGGCTGAGCAAGTGATTTTTTTTTTAAACAAGCAGCATGGATTTTCTGGACAGATGAATATTATGCTGTAGGTTAGTGGAAAATTAAGCATTTTGTGTGTGTGTGTCTGTAAAATACCTTAGTTAGGGGTGACAGGTTAGTTAATTTAACCAAGCTCAATCTCACCCCCTGTATCTTGGTTACAGGAGACAAGAGCCTGAATCCTCTACACCAGATACCAGACTATTAGTTTCAGTGCATTTTCAAGGAATTGTGAGCTTCACTACATTTTTAATGAATTGTGAGCTTCAAAGGAAGAGAAGTTTACTGCTGCTCATGCTCCATCTTTCAATATGCAGCTGTTTTGCTTAGCAAATGGTCATTCCTCTTTGTGCTAGAGAATTTGAAAGCAGTGTTAGTAGCACAACAGGTCGCATACTTGCTTTTGATGCAGATACCTGTGGTTTCTATTCCCACACCATGCAGATGGATTGCTGATATTGTGTTGTACTTTAATGGTGAGGTGGAGTGCTGCAGCCCTGATTGTGTCCTCCTTTGGATGAAATGCCTTATAGCTATGAACCTATTGTCAGTTTGCCATCCATTCCGTATAGCAACATTAACAGCTTACCACTTTTTAATGCAACATAGGCAATTTATTCTTCAAGGGCAGCAGGCACTTAATTTGTAGATGAAACACTGAAATATAAAGTTGTTTGCTAGCAGCAACCTCATCATTAGTTACAGATCTCTTTATTGTGGAATTATTCAGATGATTTTTACTTCTACAGAGATTGTGCGTATTGACTGATATTGGTGGATTGTACTGATAGATGTTTGAGGAGCCTTTTATAGTTAAAACATTCTGAAATGGGCAGTTTTGTCATTATTGGTTCATACACTGTTTCATTGCTTACTGGAAAAATGTTCAAAAGTACAAATTAAAAACACAGTCTAACAAGTGGTGCTGTATTATACAAAAATATAATTTAATGATGAATTGTCCTAAATGTGTGCAAGGGGCCTATGGTTTGAAAATATCTCAAAGGTAAACTTAATCCACCACTGGACAGATGAATTTTCTTTGAATGCGGGTTTCAAGGGTGGAAATGTTTACTGTTGATGTCTGTTTTTACTGTGAGACTTTATTGTTTTGTTTAGCAAATATCACACAGTGTTTGTGCTATAAAATGTGAAATAAAAGTTTTAGCTCAATCTAAATATCTATAATCATTGTAGAAGTAAAAATTAAAATAGTATGTACACTGACAGGTTTAAACAGTGTTTATGGTAAATGGGGAGAAATAGCCAAGTAACAGGACACTGGAATGGCTGCAGGGGAATGCTGAGAGGAGTGGGGCTGGGGGGTCCCCGATCCATTACCCTGTCTAGGCCCCATTTCTACCATGATCAAGCTCTGTGTGTCACCAGACTTAGAGGAGGCATTCTTTGCATCCAGAATTTGCCTGACATTCAGGCACATGCTCCCAGAAAATCAGATAAATTATATTATATGCCCCAGTCCTACAGATTTCTTTCTGACTCCAGGTCAGATCCTGCAGTAATTTCTCTGTCAAAGCCAGCTGCTCTCAAACTCCTTACTACCACCAGCTAGCCTTATTCCCTCCAATAAGCTAGGAAAAGCCTTGATATGTTAGGAAGAAAGTTCATACTTCACTTTAGCCTTCAGAATACTGATTTGTCAGGCTCATATGAGTAAGTTTCTGCTGATTTTCTTTGACAATATGAGAAAGTTAATTGCTGACCTCCTCTCTTCAGAGACTAAGACATCTCTGAATTCATATCATAGGTAAACAAATATTCTCTGTGATGTTCTCATTACACTGCTGATGCTGTTTCTAGAGCAGCTGCTACTGTTTCAGTGACAGGAAGATTTGCCAGGCTACTTTTTCAGATTTTAAGGCAGGATGTCAAAGCTGATATCATGAATGCTACACTGGATAAAAAAGGTGTTTGTTGGTTCTTCGTCAGCTGAGGTCCTTAAAATGTTAGAGGGAAGGGGACAAGTTAATTCAGGGGATTACCCAGATTTTTCATCCCTCCTTGGCAAAATATAATAATAATATTTTTTCAGGAAGCCAAATAAGCATCCCCAGCAAGGCACAGGCAAACACAATTTTAAAAAGCAATGGCAGGGAGGTTCAAAAAAGAAAGGAGAGCCCTTCCAAAACCAAGGACAAGCTAAGAAAATAGACTCACTAAATGCCCTTTTAATTGCTTCCCCTCCCCATCCTGGCAGTCCTGTAAAGTTTTGCCAAGTCTAGGTTTTCTCTATGGTACCAGACAACTTCAGACACTTGGGTTCAAAGAATCATTCAAAAAGACTACAATTGACAATGGGATTCCCTATCTCTTTTTCAAGGATTCCTATTCATCCAAGCAATCAAACTTCTCTGTTCCCTCCTATTCTAGATCAGAAGCTGCATGGGGGGAGTACTGAACCTCTTCCCCCAAGATTAAGGGGGAAAATAATTTATTCAAAGATCTTTCTTATGCCAGAGAAAGAAGGGACATGGAGACCTGTCCAACACATTCCTGTCTAAAACTTCAGGTGTTATTTTTTTAATTTTTTTTCCGTGTCTGGTTTACATTTTCAGTTTTTGCTTTGCTCTTTGGTTTGTCAATAGCTCTATAGGTGTATATTAGGCTAACAACCACTAGGGCCTTTTTAAGCCTAGCTATACATCCCAAATCTCTGGCAAGTTCTAGTAAGCTTGTAATCAGGGGCTTGGGAGATGAAACATGTACAAGCAGTAGCCTGAAAGATGAACCATTTACAGTTGCCTGTATACATTAGAGACATAGCTGACAAACCAGAGATGAATGTCCTTATCACCATTCAATAGCCCAAGTTACTCTTGAATTGGGTTAGGGAGGAACTCTGGTTCAGATGGATGGGAAGCCTGTTCCAGAGCAGGAGGAGTCTATGGGATACATACCTGTCTCTCCAGCAGGTCCTACTTATATCACAGGCAAGGTTTAAGTCTTTAAAATGGGTAATTCTGGTGCTGTCTGGTTTGCACATATGCAGGAGGTCCATCAGGGTGGCGTCTGACAATGCCTTGTTTGCAAGGCAAAGATTTCTCCTCAATAGCCTGAAGGAGACAGAATACATGGGTGAGGTTTTGAAGCTGTCTGCATAGGACATGTTAGTTATGCTCTGTATTCTTTTAGTGAGGAACCTCTGTTAATGATTGTTGGATATGCCTGATTAGGTTCATATCAAAGGGGGAATTGTACTCAATGATAGATCTGATGAATGCTGAATACAGTAGAACAATGACCTCTTTGTACCTTTGTTTATAAGCTGCACAATACAGAATGATTTCCTCACTACTGTAGATACTGGATGGTCAAAGGCTAGATTACTGACTGTGTGTGTTCCAGAGTCCCTGACTACTGGGTTGACTCTTAGGGATGTATTGTCAATATGATAGTTACCAGGGGCAGATGACTTCCTGGAGGATACTATTATGCATTTCTTGGCATAGTCCATTGCTCTGACACGTTATTTGTCTGTGTAAGCCCTTCCTGAAGAAAATTAGTGTCTGTGGGGGATTCTATGACTGGTCCTAATTTGCAATCATCTGAAACTTTGATCAGCCAGTGGCCTTTGACATTGGCCTTCACTTCTGAGAAGCAAATGCCAAAAAGGAGCAGTATCAGAACAGATCCCTGAGGGACTCCTCTTGTGACTGGCCTCTTTGTATAGGTGGCCTCGCCAGTTCCAACTTCCTAGGTCTTGTCTGTAAGCCAGCTGGCTATCCACGTGGTGACATAAGGATTTATACCTAACCACTTAACTTTGTCAGCAATGCCCAAGTGAGGTATTGTGTCAAATGCCTTAGCCAGGTCAAGGTAGGCAGTGTGAACTGTTTTGCCATCATCCATTGCTTTAGTGACCCTCTCAAAGAAGTCCACCAGGTTGAGTAGGCATAACACACCATTGACAAAAGCAGTTTGGGTTGGGTCTATTTCCAGGATAATTCTTTCCATGGCTTTACATATAAGACTTGTGAGATTTATGGGTCTGTAGTTTCTAGGGTCTGTAGCTGGCCCACCTTTGTGCAGAGGGATGACTGTTGCTGTTCTCCTTTCATGAGGTATGGAGCCTGCTTGGAGGCTACAGTTAAATTGTGATTCCAGACAGCCTAAGAGTGCTTACAAAGTGCTTGGCACCTGTAATTTCCACAGCAGACTGCCGAGCTTTCATGTTTCCATATTTAGACAACTGCCTTATTTTTGCAGACTCTTTCACAAGTTGTCAAGAATCTCTGGCTTGGGTAAAAAAAAAGAAATCTCGGCCTGGGTTTTCAGATAAACAGACAAATCCTTTGCTATCCTGTTTCACACACTGGTGTTTCTGAGAGGGCTACTAGGCACAGACCTTATGATGGCTTTTCTTCCTCAGAGCAAATAGAAAAGTTGCAAGGAACAGTTTCTGATACTTTCCAATCAGACTTTAGCATCTGAAGTTTCAGAATTCTAGTTCTCATGGTCTCTAATTATTCTCATGATTCCTTTGGCCAGACTTCACAAGAGGAATATTCAGTGGTTTGGACCCAACACCAGTGCTGGGTTTTCTGAAAAAGGAGTTACTCTGGTGGGTGAATCAGTTGTCTCTCATCCTAAGTCTCCTTTTTTCCCTTCCAGCCCCAACTCAGTCTATGATCACAGATGAATCAGACTTTGCTCAGGAAGTTGTGTCCATGGGGTTGAAAGTGCAGGGATTCTGTAACACGCAAGACAAATTAAAGTACATAAATGTCAAAGAAATGATGCCTATATCAATTGCTCTCAAATTTCTGAGGCACCTTTGGACTCCAGACCCTTTAATTACAGTCAACATTTCAGTAATATGGTTAGGGTTACCACCTGTCCCACTTTGCGAGGGACAGTCCCTCTTCGGGCAGTTGTGTCCTGACAAAAAATTGTAAAAATGGCAAATGTCCTGAGATTTTAGGACAAAATTATTTCCTATATTTTATGTATATTGGGCGGCACAGTGGTGCAGCAGTTAACGTTGTCGCCTCACAGCAAGAGGTTCTCTGCCTTCTGTGTGGAGTTTGCATGTTCTCCTGTGTTCAGGTGGGTTTCCTCCCACATTCCAAAGACATGCATCTGGAGCATTTCTCGCTGAAAACAGGCTCTGTGGAACCTAGTCGGACATTCCCGGTCAACAAATGTTAAATACATAAATAAATAAATAAATGTAATAGTTGCATAAAACAGTTATTCTCTATCTAAAATACCAAAATGTTATAAGAAACAGAATATGCAACTAAAATGCTACAAGAATAAGCTTTTATTTAGGCAAAAAAGTTAAGTTCTAACCTTTGTACTGACCGTGGGTATGTGTCGGCTTGTAAAATCTGATGTTTATACCAAAAATGTCCCACTTTGGCCATTTGAAAATGTGGCAACCCTAAATATGTTATATAAACAAACAAAAGAGAACCAGTTCCTAGCCCCTTTGCAGACTATCTGTGGTAGCTCAGTAATTAGATACTCAGTTCAGTCTGTCTCTTCAGACTACCTAGATTTCATCAGAGCAAAACATATTGCAGACAAGCTGAGTAGGACCAAGATGTACCATCTCAAATGAAAGTTGCACCTATAAGGTTCTTCCAGGAATTTGTCTATCTGTGGGGAGTTCTTCAAGTAGATCTGGTCACCTGCACACACAGCAGACAGTTAAAGAAATCCTGCTCCAGGACTCCTTGCACACAAGACTGAAAGACAGATACCTTTCATTCCCATGGTGGGGAATGTTCCTGTATGCCTTTCCATCCTTTCCTCTGATAACCAGGGATCTTCTAAAGGTGCAGAAGGACTCTCCAAGGATAATTATGGTGACCCTCTTTTAGCCCAGATATCAGGGGTTCTTCTTTCTTTTGAAAATGGCCAAGGCCAATTACCACAGCCTTCTCACAAAATGGACTTTTTAACACAAGACAGGGCTTATCTGATATACCCAAAGCTTCAACTTTTTCAACTGACTGCCTGGATGATAGAATTTTAGTATGTTTTATGTCCTTTATTTCTGATGATATGCAGCAGGTATTAAATAAAGCAAAAGAAACATGCTAATTGAAAATATTATAGAGGTAAGAAGAAAATATTTTCTAGTTAGTGCCATGACAGGAACCAGCACTCATTTGAGGCTTAAACTTCACAGTTTTGCAGTATTTGTGTGACTGACTATCCTCTGGTCTTTCTTACTCTTATATCAAGATTCACCTTTAGACTATTTCCACTTGTCTGCCCTTAGACCCCCTTCTACCATATCTCAAATGAAACAGTTTTTGAAAGTTTTTTTATTGTTTTGTCATATCCATTAAACTAGAAGGCAGCTGGCTCCTTCTTGGAATCTTATTTTTGTACTGGAAAAATGTACACTGTTTCCCTTTGAGCCAGCTTAGCAGGCTGTTTGAAGTTCTAGTTTTGAAAACAATGCTATTCCTTTGTCCGACTTCTGCAAAATGAGTACCTGAGTTACAAGCTGTTATGGTATGTCATCTCTGTCTCATCTTTCACAAAGACAGGGTAACAATGAGAACAAATCCTTCCTTCCTTTGTAGCCAAGGTGGTTTCAGACTTTACATTGAGCTGGTAAATGCATATCCATGTTTTCTTCACAGAACCATAAACATGAGGGAGAAAGCATTTTACACATTTGAGATATTCACAGGCAACTCAGATTCTACACTGACAGAACGAAAACCCTCAGGGCTTCTGATCAAAAAGAAATTATGTACTCACCATAATGTTCCATACTGTAGAACGGAGCATGTGCAGTAAATTTTAGAAGCATTTCCAAGTGTAGGCAAGTGCATATAAATAGTGAGCGCATACAAGTAGCTGTGCCATTTTGAGAGAACAGCCAGAGTGTTAACAGGTATGAATGTAGTAGTCACTCTGTTTATGTTTATTTAAGTTTAAGTTACTAAGCCTCAATCCTGATGTGTCTGTTTGCAATAAAGCTGCTGGAGCCAAACCCACAACTGTTAGTCTGTTTTATCCTGACCGGATGAGAGACGTAGTGTAAGACGCGGGATTAGAAGTGCAACTTCTTCAAGCCATAAGTTGCAGAGTTGACGGTGACGGTATATTGAGCAGGTTGGGTGATACAGTGCTCAGACGATTAAAAAGGGCCAGAAATGAACTTCAGGTAACCAAAGCTGGCATAAATTATTTATTTTGCAAAGGAAATGATACAGAGCATTCATAAGGCACAAAACGCATTATTAATTAAACGAGTAGCACAAAATGTATTATTAATCAAACAAAAGGCACAAAACACATTATTAATTAAACAAAGCGTTCAAAACCATGATATTTGATAAAACTATCAGAAATACTTATATGAGGCTAAGAATTACCTCTGGTTTGCATAACGAGCAGGTTTAAAGTAAAAATGAGCATGATAAGAGGTTAAATGTGCATAATGACTATAATAAAAGGGCAAAATAAGCTTAAAAAAGCAAGGTGACTGTGTGTTTTTTAGTAGACGACCGTATTTGGGCATAAGCTATTATTTCGTATTGACCAAAGCCCATAGGTGCCGGAAGCTGTTGACGACTGGGGGGGGGGGGCAGAGGGTGAGAGGGGCACTTAGTGAACTAAAAAGGGCATTTATTTTATAACTATTTACTACCACAACATAGGTTCACTTGGAGGACATTTTAAGCTTAACCAATTCCCTTTTGGTGCTTGAATAAATATTTTCTGATTGGTCTTACCTATCCCATGGCTGATAATTGTATATTAGCCCTAATAAGAATAACTGTGATCATTCCATAGATAATTTGAGGGGACCCATGTAAGGGATGCAGCATTTAGGAACTGTGTATATCCATTAGTGGCATGAGGGGCAATCCTGGAGTACATGTTCTATTACCCATCCTTAGATCCAAGTTGCATTTGAATATGGATGGATGAGCTTTGTTTTATTTTTATGGATAGTCTGTTCTGGAACAGTGGTAACCTCTGTGATATATATCCATCTCTCCACAACATTCAGTTTAGATACCTGGACTGAGTATTTCTGATGCAGCTTGACTTGGTGATGTTCAGTAGGTCCATCTGTATTAGGTTGGAGGATGCCTTGTATGCCAGACATTTCACCTCTAGGCACTCTGTAGGATACAGAGTATAGTAATAAATCTTTGAGGTGGTCCATGCAAGACCTATTGTTTAAGACATGTAGCCTTTTAAAGTAAGGTATCGCTGAAGGTATTCCAATTGTTCCATGGGGCTGGACAGATACATGCCAAAGTGGGCATTATACAAAATGATTGACCTAATGAGAGCTTTGTAAAGGGGGACAACAACATCTTTAGATCTAGTCACAATCAATGTGTTTATAAGCTGTGCAATATAGAAAATCTTTCTTATGACTCTGGGCACATGTTGGTCAAAAGTTAGGTCACTGTACACACAAGTTCCCAAATGCCAAACAATTGGGTCAGTTCTCAGAGGGCATTGTCATGATTTTGACACCAGTTATTGTTTGGAACAAACCTTCCTGCATAATGGTTAAGTCATATGGGGATTCAATAACTGTTCCTAGCTTGCAGTCATCTCAAACTTAGCCGGCCAAAGCCCCTTGGTATTTCCTTTTAATTTTGAGATGTATATGCCAAATAGAAAAAGTCTCTGCACCGAACCTTGGGGGACTCCATTGTTGACTGGTCTCTTCCCCTATTTTGATCTCCTGCATCCTGTGAGCAAGTTGGCAATCCAGCTAGTGATGCATTTGTTTGCTCCTACATGATTCATCTTTTGTACTACACCTGAGTAGGGGATTGTGTCAAAAGGCTTGGCCAGGTCAGGGTAATGTGGCTGTTTTACCTTCATCCATTGCTTTTGTAACAACAGTAACTTTGCCCATGAATTTGAGCCTTTCACACTTTCCTCTGAGCTGTTTTCAAACATTTTTACGACCATGTATACATTCTTTGATTCACGTTCCTGATTGTATTAAATTATATTCCTTGCATAATACAGCACCAGTTGTTAGATTGTGTTTTAAATTTGTAGTTTTGAACAGTCTTCTAGTAAGCTTCTTCTTCTTAAGGATTTTTCTGGTTAGGGGTCGCCACAGTGGATCACCTGTCTGCTCATGATTGGCAGTAGAGTTTTACATTGTCGAGTTGCCAGCCCGGCACCCAACCTTCCACGGAAGGCACACACATGCACACACTCATACCTAGGGCCAATTTAGAGTGTCCAATCCACCTACAGCATGTCTTTGGGATGTGGGAGGAAACCAGAGCACCCGGAGGAAACCCACGCGACCACAGGGAGGACATGTAGACTCTGCACAGAAGGCACCCCAGCCGAAGATTGAACCGGAGAACCTCTTGCTGTGAGGTGACAACACTAACCACTGCACCACTGTGGTCGCCCTAACAGTCTTCTAGTAAGCAATGAAACAAAATGTATGAACCAATGACAACACTACCCATTTCAGAACATTTTCAACCATAAAAGGCCACTCAAACTTCTGTCGTTACAATCCTCCAATATCAGTAAAAATGCAAAATCTCTGCAGAAGTAAGTCATCTAAATAATTCTACATTAAAGAGATCTATATCTAATGAAGAGGTTGTTACTAGGAAAGAACTTTATATTTAATCGTTTCATCTACAAATAAAGTGGTTGTTGCCCTTGAAGAATAAAGAGAATGGGGATTCTCACCTGTCCCTACAACATGTCCTATTTAAGTCATAGGCAAATGTTAAATTCTTAGATCTAGTACTTCTGGGGGTGAATTTCTGATTTCCCATGCACTGGTCCAGGTTGCACATGACATACAGTTCTAATGCATTTATAACGTCAGCATCTTGTATGACATACAGTTCGATATTCACAAATGACATATAATTATTTACAAAATTCCAGCTAGCTGTGCTGGCAGTACCTTCTTTCGTCACAGCCACAACTGAAAAATTTCCCCCTTAAATAGAAAAAACAATAAATAAAATGCATTACATACACTTAAAACTGTACATGACTATGACTAAACTGGATGAGCCCTCTATTATACAGTAGGCTAAATTAAACTATGAATGCATACAATGAGTGCATATTCCCTTAATTTGACTTATGCCATAAGTTTACAATGAAATCAAGAAATATATACCAAGTAATATAAGAAAAAAGTTGGGAAAGGATAAAAAGCAAAACAGATATTGCACCTCTTGAGGTACAGCTGCATGCATTACAAAATAGTTTGCCAGTTCAGCTCATTCTGGAGGATTATAGCCAGGTTGCCAATTGTAACAAGTATATTATGCATTCAAGACATGGATGCTATGAAATTCACCTTGAGAGCAAAGCTCAAGAGATGAATCTTGGCATTCATGTCAAGAACACATAACATTTCATTACAATCAGAGATCAGATCATAATTTGTTGTAGTGCATGGAGATTTACCTTCTCCATGTACTACTAGCTAGTGAAAATCAGATAAAAAAACCATGATGTGTTGCACCAGCTTTGAAAGCAGGCAAGGCAGTGGGGAAGTGGTTGACATCTTAAATATTACCTGTTTAAGGGAAGCAGTTGTGGCCAAAGTGCTGGATGTACTTTAGCAGACAGAAAAGGGAACTGGAATTAAGTTGTTGTTTTCTGGCCAACACTGCCTGCTTTTAGCACAGACTCAACAGCACCTAGCGGACTCTTAATCCCCTAAGCGATTTTAAGACCAGATTTTGCTCTTTAGTAGTACTTAACTAGATATTATTTAACAATTTTTGAGTGTAATCATGGCACTCCATGCACTACAGTAAAACAAGCTGCAATAACAGTATGAAAAACAGATTAGCAGTAAATGATCAACCACTTTAATGACATTAATCAGTTATAAGAAAGATAAAGAAGTGTGTGGTGAATGCAAGTAAGAAAGACTACTGGCCATTAGAAAAGAGGGATCATGTGAAGAGAAACAGAAGGAAAAACAATGTAGGGTCTAATGATAAAATACAACTGGAGATGTAATCAATCATTCACTCTTCAATAATCCAATTAATGTAAGTCATGGTCAAAAGCAAGCCAGAGCCTAACCTGACACTCAAACTGAATAAGGCAAGGAATAAAATCCTAAATGTGGAGCCAACCTATCACAGAACACATACAGACAAAAGGAAAACAGAAAGGCAGGAAAAGACCTTTTACTAGACTAACACAGATTTTGCAATGACTCATGCTTTTGAAGGGCTCATGTCAGCTTGAAAGGTCGAATAATTGCAAAACCTGTGTTGGTCCAGTAAAAGGCATTATATCACATCTGTGTTCTACTGTCTTTGTGTTTTCTGTTGGTGGACCAACACGACATATCTAATTTATTTTTCTTACAGACAAACACACACACTTTTTCTTTCATGGCACACAAACCTACAGGCAATTTTGAGGCATGCCACAACTGAAGAATGTTTCATCTTAAATTAAATGATGGCAAATTATATGCATCTCCAAATATTTCACTTTACTGTAAGTCCAGCTCAGGACAGCCAACGGTAACTGATCAATCTGCCAGCTCAGTGGCTTGTCATACTGTTATCTAATAAAACCCCTTTAACTTATCTCTATATAAAACTGCTTTATCCACCCTATTCAGTGCTGCACTCTTCCATCGTTTTTGCATATGCATCCAGCATCTGCTCAGACAGGCTGCTCTACAAGTCACCCTCACCATTCATGTCACTCACCATGACCACCAACTGCACTGTTCTTTTTGATTCACACCCCACTGCTGACCTTCTGAAATTCCTTCTGAACTTTTCTAGTTTTCTGGAATACTAATTTTCTATCATGTACCAAAATTCTGCTTAGCAATTTTGTACGCACTTCATGCAAACCATGAATCATTTAACTGTGTTCTTGCATCGAATTCCAATAGTAACTGAACAGTAGCAACCTGGTCAAGTAATATTCCTTGAAACAATATCGAATTTCATTCAAACATCAGCTGCTACTGCCTCTTCTACATCCCTTTAAATGAAATGGTACATACGTATTAACGCAACCAGATTTTTGCGGTAATACCAGTTGCTTCCCGATGTTCAAATATAACAGTAATGCTGTAATAATGTGAATTACTATGTTTTCTTTCACAGTGAATGTTGTTTTAGGCAGGGTTATCATTAAAAACGTGGAAATTAATGTTACAGTTTACGTATGCACTTTACGGGCAGCATGCCATGTTTTCGTAATACCATGGGCGTCCCAATGTTAAAATATTACCAGTAGTGCTGAAATAATTTGAATTAGTGCATTTTAAAGCTATGCATACAAGAAGATAAGGAACAAGGATAAAGGCCCAGAAGAATGAAAGCTGGAATTATGCAAACCATGTAGTGACATAAAAATTTAGCAGTCCACATCTTTTCAGCCGTAATACATGCCCATCACCACAGAAGACCAAAACAGTGCCATCAACTATTCAAGTCCCAAACACCTGTTAACATCATCCACCATCAGTTCTGCAAAGCTTTTTCTGTTACAAATGTTTGATAAAGAAATAGTTTACCATTTGAGAAAGAAAAAGTTCACCAGAAAGCATTTTTCAGCAGTCTGTTTTTTCTTCTCAGCATTGCTTCTTAACAGTACAAGTAGTGTTTCGTCGGTAAGAGACCAGCCCTGGCAACTGAAGCATGCATCTCTAATGCACGCAAAACAGGAAGAAGATTTCCACAATTGATTCTCTTTATGAATGTAAGTGAAACTAAACACATAAAGTAACAACGTATGCCCCCGGATTCACAAAAGTTTGCACGGAGTGCAAGATGAGTGTAGGAGCTCACGCCGGCAATATGTCTGCCGTGCGATCCAGGAACAGCTGGCAGGGGCGTGCATGAGAGCTGCTAAAGCTAGTCTTGCACGGACAGTGTCATGGTATGCAAATTACCTCATTTGCTGGTGAAAGCCATGCAAATGAGGTAAATTTGTGATCCAGCAAACACAAACTGTCCGTGGAAGATTAGTGTTACCTGCAGAAATGTACTCCATTGGTAACAGAGTACATTTCTGCAAATAGCTAAAAGGAGCTATGACAGCTCCAAATAAAGGATGCATACAGTTGAGGAAGCATGCCAATGGCCAAATATAAGGCCATTGGCATTGCAAAATGTTTAAAAACATAAAAATTTAACTTTTTTCCCCCGATCTCCGAAGTTTAAGCATAGCGCAGCACCGTGCAAACGTGCAGTGCTTTAAAAAACAAGAAAATCATTTAAAAAAGCCAAAAATAGCCATTTTCACTAAAAAGCTTATTCTGCCATGCAGGTGAATGCCAGGCTGAAGACAACATGGCTACTGACTAGTGGTTGCTAAGGGGGGGGGAGCTCAGTGTGAGAGATGTAACCATGCATTACTAGGCAATCCTATGCAAATGAGGATAATGATAATGAATCCCATTTTTCCCCAGCATGTGAGGCATGTCCCAAGAGTGTAAGATTAGGAGTAGTTGAGTAGAAGACTAGAATATAGGTGACATCATGAGGGTGTGTGTCAGACAGGCTGTAAGCTAATTGGAGCACAGTGGCTCGTGTTTGCCCTGAGTTGCTTAGGATTGCAAAGAGACATGTCTACAGTTGTCCTATTTGAAAACCTCAAACCCAAGGTGCACACTGTTAAAAGATAGGAAACTCCTTGCAAACATGCACAGCGCGTGTGCGTGCATGTGTGCGCGTTTGCACTCATTTGCGCGGCGCTGCCCCGGGCGGAAACAGAAAGGCAAAAGGAAGGAAAAGTAGTAGGAAGTTAACCAAGGAGAACTAGCAGAGCTGCCAGGTGAAATATATCATAATCAGCCAATTACACAGGCAGCAGACTAGCCCAGCCTAGCACTTTAAACTCTGCAAACACTATCCCCCCCTGCTTTTTCTCAAGAACTCTGCAACACTGCAGTATACAAAGAGGGAAAGCTTAAAAAGCTTAAGTCAGACAAAATGTTAGGGGCTGCTCTTGCTATCATAAACCAACATGTGCAAGGTGCTGAGGGTGGTGATGTTGTGAATGCTGCTGAGCAACCCACAGTGAGGAGACGGAGAAGAGTGCACAGACCCAGGGTAACCTACCAGGGGCTACATGAGCTGGAGATAATAGAGCGCTATAGGGTGGACAGGGACCTCCTACAGCAAACTGTTGAGCTGTGCCAGCCACACCTCACAGACAGAACCCATCCCAGTGGATACCAAGGTATGTGTTGGCCTAAGAATACCAGCTACAGGTACCTTTCAAAGACCAACTGGTGATATGATGGGGATTTCACAGGCATCAGCATCCAGGGAACTCCACCAGTTCCTGGATGCTATGTCAGCACATGTCGGTGACCACATATATTTCCACAATTCCCGTGAGGCATTGGCCAGCAATATGCATCTTTTCCACCAAACAGCAGAATACCCTGAGGTAGTGGGTGCAATAGACTGCACGCACATATGCATCAAAGCACCACCCGGTGAGCGGGGTAGGGTCTACATCAACCGCAAGGGCTTCCCCTCCATCAACTACCAGTTCGTATGCAATGCCCAGGGCATAATAATGAATGTGTGTGCTGGATGCCCTGGAAGCTATCATGATTCCCACATTTGGCATCTGACCCAGCTGTACCAGTTAT
This sequence comes from Protopterus annectens, assembly GCF_019279795.1. NCBI lineage: Eukaryota > Metazoa > Chordata > Ceratodontiformes > Protopteridae > Protopterus > Protopterus annectens. The sequence goes on along the minus strand of NC_056725.1, from coordinate 1,514,464,098 downwards.
TTGCCAATGGGGACATTCCCTACGGTCACCTAGTAGGGGACACTGGATATGCACTGGAGTCATGGCTGATGACACCCATCAGAAATGCACACACACCTGAACAAGAACTCCATAATGAGGCACACGCACAAAACAAGAATCGTAATTGAGCGCGTGTTTGGGATGCTCAAGTCACAGTTCCGGTGCCTGGACACATCTGGTGGAGCCTTGCAGTACTCACCAACTACACGTACCCAAATTGTTATGGTATGTGCCATGCTACACAATATGATCCTGTGGAAACAGCTGCAGCAGGAACAGCATGGGGTAGGGCCAAACAGCCCCCCACCATTGCCAAGACCTGCACAGGCACAGCGTGACTTGGAGGAGGAACAACCTGAGCCTGCCCCAGTAGGCAGAAGGAGGCGTGCCCAGTATGCCCTGGCCTTGGCAAAGAGGCAACACATAGCACATGCACTGACTCAGTAGGAACCCTGGAAATGACACCTCTCTCTGACTCGCACATACAGTAAAAGGGATGTCTAACTTGACACTACCTGTTTTCAAACATGTATAGGGAGTGTACTATGTGCATCTGACATAGGCAGCCCTGCAGCACCACCCTCAATACTGGCACAGACACAACTTAAGTCACTCACACATACCATTTGGGGGGGGGGGGGTCACATACCTAACAGTCACAGCCAGCAGGACAGTTGTAGACAAATGCAAACACAAACAAATGCTGTATCATGCCCTCTGAAGAGGCATATGAGTAACCTCCCCCCAGGCCAATGCAGACAGATAACAGCAGGCCAGGCAGTGTGATGTGCGTTGGGTAGGCTATGAAGTCACAAACTAATATGCATGTAATTGGAAGCTAGGGTCTGTACTACAGTGGTATGCCTCAAGCCAATACGATAGGCAACAGTACAGACTGAAATGGTGTCCCTGACATACCAGTGCAGGCCTAGCAAATGTGTATAAGTGTCAGGTGTACCCCTCATCCTATGTACATCCACAGCAATAATCAGGTGTGCCCTCCCCCAGGTAGAAATGTACAAATAATAGCTGTCCCCCCTGTATGTAGAAATGTTGATAAGTCTATGCAAATTGACTCATAGAAGCCCTGCAGGCACAGCATGCTTGCTGTTGATGTGCAACACAAAGGTGAGCCCTGAAGTAAAAACCAACTTGATTTTTTACACACATACAGTATATATGCCCATAGTGGGCATGCTCACACACAAACAAATATAACAAATGTCAGTCAACAACATACTGAAAGGTCATACTGGGCATGCTCACACACAAACAAATGAAGCAAATTTCAGTCAACAACATACTGAACGGTCATACTGAGCATGCTCACACACTTAGGCCATGTCTGAGTACAGCAGTGGGCCACACATATCTGGCAGTTGCAGTTCTTACTCCAGACACATGTCACTATTCACCAATCCTGCCTTGCACACATAGTGATATGAAAACAGACCCATATAATATATTGGACCCCTGTCATAATCAAACTATGTAATACAAGTACTTAAGTTGTTCAAAGAAAGTTAAAATCCAAAGAAGATCAATAAATCTCCAATCAGTATCATCAAGAAACGAGTACTCCTAACATTATCCAAGCCAAGCTTTGCCAAAAATATTGCCAAAGATTCCATAATGAACCATAAAGCTTTCTTTAGCTATGTCATAAATATCAATGTAAACTCATATATGTTCTGATTTATTGCAAAGTGTAAATGAATACATGTACATGACTGACATTGCCAACATCTTGTCAGACAGGTTCATACATATTTACCCCCCTCTCACTGACAAAAAGGCCCATTACCATACCTGGAGATTGTGAAAACCCAGAAATCACATATACAATGGTTAAACAGCTCTATCCAAACCTAAAAACATGGCGTCTATGGATGACATGGTGTCCCTGGCTGTGTCATATGTGAACTCCAAAACAAACAGACCCTGCACCTGAACAGTATGTTGAGACTCAACCTCTGTACAGGGTATGAAACTGTTGAATGGGTTACAGCAACGTTTGGCACACTCCACAAGTGTTGGTGCACAACAGACCATGGGAACTATTGTCTTATAAGCCTAATAAGCCTGATCTGCAAAGCCATGGAGTCCATCATTATGGAACTCAAACAGAGCTATTGGGAGCCTACAAACACCGAACCCTACCCATTTTGGTTTTGTCAGGGGCAGATCATGGTCCCTAAACCTGCTAGACAGTTTTCAAGGCAGTTACCCAGGACATACACCAATGAAATGAGCTCCACACGGCCTACATAGACCTTGAAAAGCCCTTTTCCAACATCCCACACACATGTATCCACAAAATCAACAGCCTGTGCATAAACACGTATGTCATCTGATGGATTGCCAACTGGGGCACAGATAGATCCCACAAGGTAAGAATTGTGGTCTCCCTGTTGGACTGTAAGCTGGTAAAAACTGCTGTCCCCCCTGGCTCAGTCCTGGGACCCCTCCTGTCTGGTGTATACTTTTCAGAAGTACAGTCAAACACATGAGGGCTATGGTTAGCAAAGTTTGTGGATGACTGCAAAAAGTTTGTCATAACTGATGTTTGGGACAACAGAGACATCCTTAAAAAGGGTCTCAGTCAGACAGATGTGGTGTCAAAATTATGGCCTCGAGCTACAGTCATACAAATACCACATAGGTGCCAACACCCTAAATATGGAGTAATAATAAGGGATCTATGGACACATGTGGATAGTCATCTCTACTTTCAGAAACACATTCGCAAAGTGGTTAGAAAATCATGTTATGTGTCCCCACAAATTGCCAAAATCTTTGCAAGTAGGTCAAAGGAGGTTCCCTCTACTCATCAGTCATCAGACCCATCAGAGAGTACCACGACACACTTGCGATTAATCTGACTAGGCACCTTCAGCAGCTGGAAAGACCACTGAAGTACCTCAACAAGAGGATTACTGGCCTCAGTTGCCCCATGCAACAAGACTGAAGTAACTCAATCTGTACTCTGTTGTATACCATCTACTCAGGCAATCTCTGCCCAACATACAGGTCTATGTCCAATGCAGAACTGATGTACATGCTCTATCTGAAGTAAACCCAAGCTCACTGTGCCACATGCTCTAAGGATATAATCTTCACAACAATAAACAGAACATGTTGGAGGGATACATTACTAACTCACAGACTTCCTTTGCTTTAGAACAGGCTCCCAACCTACATTAAGCTGAGTCCCTCACTGACACTCTTCCAGAGGAGCCTTGATGAGTGTATGTGAAACTGAACTGTCACACCATGGATCACTTCATCAGCTCTACTACACAGAGGCATAGGGAACTAACCCCAGGTGTGGTGATAGCTGCACACTCTGGCCATACTAATATATGCCTTCAGGCAGATAGCCTATTACCTACTTATGTACCTATATATGTAGGGGGAACACAGTATAATAAGCCAAAGAAGGATGAGCAGAGATGTGTGTAAGAGGGTGACCATGACAAGGAGCCAGCCAGCACTGTCCCACCCAGCAGACATCCCAATGGCACAAAAGACATAAGGTGCACATCTCACCCACTGTACATAATAGCCACCAGTATCTGAAAGCATTAAAGTGTATGTGGTGCATGTGCCTGCTGTACAACATGACTGTACAGTGAAGTACACATCTACTATCTGTAGACATGTACCTGTCACATAGATTCATAAGTATGTAGTAGACTATCTTCACAAAGGCATATATTAGCCTAGGCAAGTTGTGCAGCTTTCACCACCCCATTGGTTAGTCTCCTAAGCCCAAGTTCCAACAGTTAGTACCCTAAGCCCCTTTCTAGTGGGGCTGCTGATGTGATCCCTGGCGTGAATTGTCTGTTTCCCATCCACTCATCAAGGTTCCTATTGAAGAGTGTCAGTAAGGGGCTCTGTCTGATGTACATTGGGACTCTGTTCTACAGTAAGGCAAGTCTCTGGGACAGTACTCTATCCCACCAGCATGTTGTATTCATTGTTGTGATGAGGTTCATATCCCTGGAGTGTGTAGTGCGACTCAATTTTGTTTTCCTTAGATGGAGCATGTTCAACAGTTATGTGTTGGACAGGGCTCTGTATGTTAGGCAGAGTTTGCCTCTGAGTAGGTGGTACGCAACAGAGAACAGATTTAGTTTTTTCCAGTTGTGTTGCATAACACAACTGTTTGAGGCCAGTAATCCTCTTGGTGAGGTACCTCTTTGGTCTCTCCAGCTGCTGGATATGCCTAGTCGAGTACATCCAAAATGGTGTATTGTACTCAATGATGGGTCTGATTACTTAAGAGTAGAGGGTCACCACTACCTCTTGTGATCTTGATGCAAACCCTTTGTTGATTAGGTGGGCCACATAGGATTTCCTAACCACTTTGGCAACATGGTTGTCAAAGGAAAGATGACTATCTGCTTATGTCCCCAGATCCCTTATTACCTCGTCAGTGTTCAGGGGGTAACACCTATGTGGTAGTTTGTGGGTACTTTGTTTTCCCCAAAGGGGATTACTATGCATTCTTCCGCATTGAGCTTGAGGCCATGATTCTGACACCACACATCTGTCTCATAGAGTCCCTTCTGGAGAATATTTGTGTCATCCGGGGAATCTATTATGGCACACACTTTATAGTTCCCAGCAAACTTAGTCAACCACAACCCTCCTGTGTTGGCATCTACTTCTGAGAAGTATATACCAAACAGGAGGGGCCCCAGGACTGTACCCTGGGGGACACCAGTTGTTACCGGTTTAGAGTCTGACATTAGCCAGCAACTCTTAATTTGTGGGATCTATCTGTGAGACAGTTTGCAATCCATCTTGTGATGTATGGATTTATGCCCAGGTTGGTGAGTTCATCTATGATACCTGACTGGGGAATGGTGTCAAAGGCCTTAGCGAGGTATAGGTAGGCTGTGTGGAGCTCCTTTCAAATCATCTTTAGCCTGGGTAACTGTCTCAAAGAAAACCACCCAGTTCAGGAGGCATGATCTGCCTTTGACAAAGCCAAACTGGGTGTGCTCAACTGTGTGAAGGTTCCCAATGTCTTTATTGTTGAGTTCCATTATGATTAGCTCCATTGCCTTGCAGATCAGACTCATCAGGCTCATAGAGCGGGAATGCAAAGGGTCTGTTGTGGCCCCACCCCTGTGGAGTGGGAAGAACATTGCTGTGCAACATTTTATGGGTACAGAGGATGTAGAGAGAGGTGTAGGTATCCTTGATGAATATGGATACATCCCCGCCCTATATGCTATGATTCAGGTTCTAATGCCAGAAGGTATGGAATGAGTAGTATCCTGGTAGTGCTTGTGTGCTCTCTGGAGCCTTGAACTAGGTTTCTGTTACTGCACAGATATCAATATTCTCCACACTGAGGAGTGCCTCGAGTGTGTGCATTTGGAGGCTGAGACTTCTGGCAATGAGTAGCACTTAGCTCACTTTGTGGTTATATGTGTTGGTTACGGGGGTTGGCTTGTCCTTTGAGCCTTGCCTAAAAAAGGTAATATGGGGACAGCAAGAGCCTTGGCCAGTATTCAGAAGCATAGGGGTGACAGGTGCAAACCATCTCTAGCGAAGCAACGAGGCTGATCTATCATATCATCCCAGTCAGACAGAGACTGGATCCCCTTTGAATGACACCAGAAGCTCAACCAATTGTTGAAGTTTATCATCTTTCGGTTATATTGCAGTATCATGTAGGTGAAGGTAAGATGCTACTCAAGGTCAGGGTCATACCAGTCTGGGCTACATGATCATAGAGCTACTATATAGCTCTTATCATGTTGTCCTGGGAGGTATGTCTCAGATCATTCACACTGACATGTACAAAGACCATGTCATATATGTACCTGTTCTGGAGTGATGTAAGTGCTTGTGTTATGTGGCGGATCATAGCACCTGACAGACAACTGACAGTAACCTTCCCCTTGTCCAGCCTAGTGAGTGGAACATCTGTGTGCCTGACTATGGAGTCACCTATTACTAGTGTGTTGGGTATGTTTTTTTGTCTTAGGGCCTGTTGTGAGGCACACTGCTTTGGTGTATTAAGTGTTTTCTGGTGTGTGCTTGGAGGTGCATGTTGCTTGCTTGTTTGCTTAGGAGGACACTTTCTCTTTTTCAGATTAATATTTGTATTCTCCGAGTATGGTAATGTGTATTTATGTGTGTGTTTTGCTGGTGCTTATATTGTAGGTCTATGTAAGACTGTTGGTGTTGTGCTTGTATGACCCTACTCCTCTTGACTGTATTGTCCAGTATTGGGTTGACATAGCTTAGCCACCAGTTTGACCCTGTGTGTGCCAGCATGTGGTGTATCAACCCATATATGATATGGTTATGGCCTATGCATACAATTCACTCACAATACACCTAGTATGATAAGCCTGCTGAGGTTAGCAAATGTGAAAAACCCCTTTGGGCAAACTGTCAGCGAGTAATGTCTGTATTGCACCCTGTAACTCCATATTGCTTGCTTAAGTGTAAAAAAGTACTTAGTTTGGAATAAGAACCCCACACTTGCCAACTCTGTGTGTGTGTGTGTTTGTCTGTCTCTCCCTGGGGAGAGAGCAACCTTTTTAGAGACTACTCACACCCCTTAAATGTGACATACTCATCTTTGTCAAGTCTGATGATGTCACCATCCTACAAATACACCTGTGGGAAAGTGAATTCCCAGTAATGTGTATAGCGTGTCGTGTAAATGCGTACTGCTGTAGTATCATAATGTAGTTAGGTAGGAGTTTGAATCCTGCACTTGCCAACTGTGTGTGTGTGTGTCTGTCTGTCTCTCCCTGGGGAGGGAGCAACCTTTTTGGAGACTACTCACACCCCTTAAAAGTGATATACTCATCTTTGTCAAGTCTGATGATGTCACCATCCTACAAATACACATGTGGGAAGGTGAAATCCCAGTAATGTGTATAGCGTGTCGTGTAAATGCGTACTGCTGTAGTATCATAATGTAGTTAGGTAGGAGTTTGAATCCTGCACTTGCCAACTGTGTGTGTGTGTGTGTCTGTCTCTCCCTGGGGAGAGAGCAACCTTTTTAGAGACTACTCACACCCCTTAAATGTGACATACTCATCTTTGTCAAGTCTGATGATGTCACCATCCTACAAATACACCTGTGGGAAGGTGAAATCCCAGTAATGTGTATAGCGCGCCGTGTAAATGTGTACTGCTGTAGTATCATAATGTAGTTAGGTAGGAGTTTGAATCCTGCACTTGCTAATTGTGTGTGTGCTTCTCTGTCTCTCCCTGGGGAGGGAGCAACCTTTTTGGAGACTACTCAAACCCCTTAAAAGTGATATACTCATCTTTGTCAAGTCTGATGATGTCACCATCCTACAAATACACCTGTGGGAAAGTGAAATCCCAGTAATGTGTACAGCGCGTCATGTAAATACGTACTGCTGTAGTATCATAATATAGTTAGGTAAGAGTTTGAATCTTGCACTTGCCACCTGTGTGTGTGTGTCTGTCCGTCTCTCCCTGGGGAGGGAGCAACCATTTTGGAGACTACTCACACCCCTTAAAAGTGATATACTCATCTTTGTCAAGTCTGATGATGTCACCATCCTACAAATACAGATGTGGGAAAGTGAAATCCCAGTAATGTGTATAGCGCATCATGTAAATGCGTACTGCTGTAGTATCATAATGTAGATAGATAGGAGTTTGAATCCTGCACTTGCTAATTGTGTGTGTGTTCCAGGTGTGTGAGAGTGTGACACCGTTAGTCAATGTGGAGTGGGTTTTGATTTTTCTAGTGTATTACATATCACAATGACAACTGTATGTGCATAACACATGTAAGGTAGCTGTGGGGCAAAGCCATACACATACATGTGACCTCAATATTTTCATAGGTGGGTACTATGCTTTCTCCATGAAAGCATCTGTTAGCCTTGCCAGAGCGTGCTGGCGCTTTCCAGACCTTAGGTCACTTCTGTATGATTGTGACAAGCTTAGCCACTGCAGTGATCCTTGGGCTACGTCTTCTGTTTCACATCCACTCATCATGGTTTCTATTGAAGAGTGTGAGTGAGGGTTTATTCTTGAGGTATATTTGAATCCTGTTCCAAAGCAAGCAAAGTCTGGCAAAGATGACTAATCATTATAGGTGTGTAACAACCTCTGTTGATCTGCATGCAACCCCTTTATTGCTTATGTGCTCCACAGAGGGATTTCCAAAACCCTTTGGTAATGTGATTATCAAAGGAGAGATGACTAAACACACGGCTCTATGTATACATTAGTACCTGTTCCACATTTTGAGTGCTACTACCTATGTGGTACTCTGTGGATACTTTGTTTTCTAAAAGTGGATAACTATGCTTTCTTTGGCTTATAGCTTTACAGCATGATTTTGACACCAGGTATCTGTGTCTATGATACCCTTTTGGAGGATGTGTGTGTCATCTGGAGAATAAAGTATAGCCCACAGTACGTATTTTCATAAAACGTGGGCAGGCATATCTCTACTGTGTTAGCCTCTACCTAAGAAAGCTATATGCCAAACAGGAGTGGTCCCAGGACTGAGTGCAGGTGAATACCACTTGTTACTGGCATAGAATTGTACATGGAGGCTGCAAATGTTACTGTGTGTCCTACATCTGTGCATCAGTTGTCAATCCATCATCTAACAGTCGTTTATGGTCAGTCTGGTCAGTCTGTTGAGGTTATGTATAATACCAGAATGTGGGATGAGTATGAATTGCTGGGTGAGCTATAGCTTAGCTGTGTGCACCTCCACTCCCTCACCTATAGCCTTGTTAACTGGCTTGAAGTCTACTAGGTGTAGGAGCCATGATCTGGCCTTTAGAGAACCTAAGTGGGTATGGTGCAGTGTTTGCAGGTTCATAATGTCTCTGTTAATGAGTTCCATAATGCTGTGCTCCATAGCCTTCCAGATAACATATATCTGGCTTATAGGGTGAGAGATTCCAGGATCTGTTGTAGCTCTACCATTAATCAATTTATGTTAACATTTGCACTGGGTGTGACGAAGGTGGACAGGATTAGGAATAAGTATATTAGAGGGTCAGCCCAGGTTTGAAGGTTAGTAGACCAAGCCAGATAGGCAGGATTACGTTGGTTTGTACATGTGCAGAGGAGGGATGCAGAGTATATTGTGAAATAGATGCTAAGGATGAAGCCGCCAGGTAACAGGAAAAGAGGAATGCCTAAGATGAGGTTTATGGATGTAGTTAGAGAGGACATGCAGGTGGATGGTGTGACAGCGCAAGATGCAGAGGGCAGGAAGAAATGGAAACAGATGATCTACTGTGGCGACCCCTAATGGGAGCATCTGAAAGGAGAAGAAGAAAAAGTTGTAGCTCAACTCTTGTGGACTGTGAACACCATTACTGTGCATCATTCCACAAGTATATAACCTGTATAGAGGCTGCATATGAACAGAGTGTTTAGGTGAGTGGTTACTTCATATGTCAGCTTGTGTATGACACAGCCAGGGACACTGTCCACTACCATTACCACTGTGGTTTGGACTCTGGTAAAGAGATGTTTTAACTAAAGTGTCTGTGAATCATCAGGTTTTACATTCTTCAGGTCTGGAATTGTGGCTCTTGTGTAATGACAGGGTGGTGAAATCCGCATTCAAACTGTCTGACAAGATATTGGTAATGTCATTCAGATAAGTGTACTTTGCGACCGTTTACATTAACTCTGACCCGATCTGAGATTTCTCCTCTAGATTATAAACAACACTAAAGAAAGCTTTAGTGTTGTCTTTGGAATCCTTGCCAATTTGTATTTTGAAGCTTGCCTTGTATGATTAATGAGGGCTTGTATTTTCCCAGTGATACTGACCAGAGAGGTTATCCCTTCTTGGTATGCAACTCTTTTTTGGTACAACTTCACACCTTCTATTATATATTTAGTTTATGGCAGGGGTCCATGAGACTAATGCACTTTTACTGTATAAGTGAGTATTTCTTGTGTTTGTGATAGCACGGTCCATGCAACCCTGTAGGTGAAAAGTGTGCATTACTAAAGGATTATACAGCTGGGACAGTGTTAACCTTAGTAATGCAAACCAATGACAGACAGCAACAACAGCATCACCCACAACACAGTGTCAACCCGTGTCACACACACATGCGTAGTCAAGTTCCAAAATGTGTGTAGTACAATGCATACTGGCCACCAATAGACACTATGGAGTGTTAACACTGGCCAATACAGGGCATGTCACCCTGCCCATGTGTCCCATATACATGTACATGCGAACAGTGCACCTCCACCATGTTCACAAATGGACACCTGCAAACCTGTGTTGCACACACCCCACACTTACTGTCCACTGTATAATGCATGCTGACACAACTACACACATCAGCCAAGTGGCACATGGGCAAACAAAACACAACTGGAATAAACACTATAATACAACATTGCTAATTACAGCTTTAATGCATCATGCCTGCTCAGCTACACCTTCAAGGATATCATTACACTTTACTGCTGACAACATGCTACACATCCAACCATTGCTATACTTTATTAAAGTCACCCTGTGCATCAGCACCATGTTAGCCTGTTCCTGCATCAATGTTACAGATGACAGGAGGTGGCACAACTTTCATCATATGCACAGGATGTGTTGTTGGTTTGCCAGAGGCCTACACTGAGCCATACAATCGACATGTGTGTGTGTGAGGGCCATGAGTACTGTTATGGGCCAATGTTGATGTCATGTGTGCGGGTATGTGTTTGTCCTAGGTTTCTGGTTTATGTGTGTGTGTCTGCATGCACACAGTTCCACCATGTGGCTGCCATATACAGGGATTTGTGAGACAGCTACAGACTGTACCTGGCAGGCTTTACAGATCACCATCTCTGGCCATGGATATGGAACCTGTGCCTGGCAGGGGTGCTACAGACAGTATCGGGTACTAATCCAGATTGGGTACTATCCTCAGAGGTTGACAAATGTCCACTGGATCCAGGTCCCTGCTGGGACTGGCCAGAGCCATGTGCACATGGTCTGCTAGGACGGTCTATGGACAGCCCCCCCCAACATTGCTGGGGCTGGTACTGGCACTACGGGAGCAGCTGTGACTTGCTGGACATCCACGGCGACCTCCAGCTGGTGATGTTGCTGGCATACATCCACGTCGACGTCTCAACCATCCCGCACTGTCTTGACACATGGATATGACATTGTGGAGGACATCCAATGTCTCACCCCAACGTCTATCAATGACCTTAGTGTAGTTATGTATGGCACCTGCTAGGTTACGGATACTGTCATTTACAGAGGTGTAATGAGCCCTCTGTGCCCTTAGCCCCTGTCTGGTGTACTGCTCCATTCATGTCTGTGCCTTCATGACAGCCTGGAACAGGTGTGTGGTAGAAAGAGGTGTGGCACATTTGCCAGGGGCATGATGACCAGCAGTGCTCTGACGAGAACCCCTGAGCATCTGCCTATGTGGTACCATTCCAGACATCTGGCTATGGCTGCTGTGTCCTGATACATGTGCCATATATACCACACTGTCCTGGCCAGTGCCAACCGTACACTGTCCCTTAGCTAAGGGCAATGGTGATGATGGATGTACAGGCAGTATGACTGTGCATGGATGGGGTGGAGACTTGTGTACTGCCAATTGTGGTGGCCCAGCAACAGACCCTGACAAACCTGCCTGTGCCTCAACCCACCTATCCTCATGATCACTGTGTCAGTGACATCAGGTTCCCTGCTGTACTGAACCAGCCCCACCTCACCACATGTGAGAGAAAAACAGGAAACACACTTTAAGACCTGAACATGACTTCAGACCACATGCACACATGCACACACACAAAACTACACTCCTCCTGAAAGCAGACACACACACCAGCAATCACCAAACATACACAATAGTAGGTGATGGTGGAGTACAGTATCACAAGCAAAACAGTCATATCACACCTGTCAGCATGCAGGACATGTGTTGCTCAACAGCATGCAGTGCAAGTGTAGTCAATCCTTGTTACTAACAGTATACATGGCTTTGATGCATGTGTTTTGTTATTCAGTGATGGCCTTCCCCCTGGAACACAATGCATACATGGACACAACATTGCTGTGAGGTATTCATAACCCTGTGATGTACTGTGCACCATACCTCACAGGTGTACATACCATTGCTGGATGTGTATCTGTGTGTCAGATAGGTATCCAATGCTGATTACAGCCTCTGTGTCTTTAGCAAATAATTGTGGACACGTGTTAATTGTGGACACATTTTTAGCACATGCATGATGAGTATTCACACAACATCATCAGTGGTGCATGGATAACTGATAGAATACCATTCGGCCACATACCCAATGTACGGTACTTATGGTGAGTGTAGATCATATTGTGGACATGCAAGTCTCATCCATGACATGGCATGCTAAAACACGACTGCATATTTTAACACTACACATACCCAATATGTGTCATATGACCTAGCCACTCAATAGCATCACAAGACATATATGTGTCAGTTGTGCAAATGGTGACTGGTATACATACTGTTTAGAGGTGCATATGTGTGCACACACACATCATTATGGTGTGTAGCAATGCCAGCTATGTGTAGTACTGTGGTTACAATAACTGGATGGGGTATAGTACTATAGGCATCAGGTGGTCACTCAGGGCTACAAATGTTTCACAAACCAGCACAAATCATGCTGTGCTGGAACTGTACTACCTTGACTAATTTCACCAATTCACAACCAGTTGCTACGTGATTTTGTAAGGAGGCCAATAAGGAGCCATCCCTGCCATGCCCCAGGATAGGCCTCTACCCCTCAGGTATATTCTGTGTAATGTGTTGATGAGATTTTGGATACTGAAGTGTGTCATTACAGAGGGTTTGGGAATTCTTTATGTGTAGCATGTTAAAATGCTCTGTGTATGACATAGATCTGTATGTTATGTGCATGTTGAGTATCAACTGTGCCTATCCAATGGTCACTACAGTCTAGCCACATTTGTTTGAGATGGTCTGGGTATTGCATGTGTTTGAGGCTGCTAATCACATTAGTGAGATGTGAGTGCTCTTATACCAAACATGCACAGCATGCATTATGGGTATGTGTGTTACATGTGTACATGGCCTACACCTTAACTATGACATGCACTTTTTATTTCCAATAATAAATGTAGAACACACTCACCAGCATCTGTCCGCTGCCTTGACGTCACCCCAGAGGTACCTACATAGAGGTGAGACAGTTTGTCGGTGGTCACAACTGTGGCATTGCTACTGTGTGTTTGCAATTTTACAGTACAACAACAGTTTACATTCACAGGGCTACAGCTTATGTTCCAAATGATCAGTATTGCACAACAACAGGCTCCACATCTTTGAACGACACACTCCACATCTCACATATGCATGACCTACCAATACAGATAACAGTTGTCTACAGATATGCCATGTTACCTGCATGCTCCATGTGTGCTTGCTGGCTGGCTCCAACCTCCATCATGGTGTATGTCTGCTGCTGTTGTTGTTGGGCAGGTGCCACCAGGCTCATGAGCAGCTCCTCCACTCTGGTGAGGGGGAGTGGATGCTAATACCACCCCCTGTTGCAAGCTGTTCCATACGCACAGCAGCAGCATGCTGACGGACATGTCAGAGAAGATCACTGCAGTGGTGGCGTACCTGCTCACATGTGCGGTATGCAGGCCTACCTCATTTACCCTGCAGACAAGATCTTGCCACATTGCAGTATGCTCCTGCTGGTCCTGGCTGGTTTGTTAAAACAGTAAATGGTAGTGCTGAATCATAATGCTAGTGATATCATCTTCAGCCCTACTGTAGGTTGGGTTCCTGTGGTGGGCCATGATCCCTGGAAGACATAAATACAAAAATATGTCTGAGCAAGTCATATGGCACATTTAACATTTTACAGTACAGATATCACTGAACTGCCATATATATATATATATATATACTTACATACATAATACAATATGTTGTACCTGAGCACAGATTACAATAATTATTCACACACATACATCTACATGTTGGAGTACATTTTCTGTAGTGTTGTATGATTGTACTTGATGTTATGTTTGTGAATACATAAATGATATGTATATCTGAGATGGCTTAGTGGCAAATCACTTATGCTGTGATGTGAATGGTTGTGGGTTTTTTCCTAGTAAATGCTTTTCATTTTGTTACTAGCCAAAACAAAGGTCAGGGACTACAGGTGGAATAAGGCACATTTAAGCAGTTGCAAGTGGGTTTTCAGAAGGGTAAGCACAGCTTATGAAAGGTTAGCAACCTGTAAGCTAACCGAGAGTGAAACACTGTAACTGCCACTTATCACTGCTCACCCCACAACTGCTTGAAAGTGCCTGGCTCACTCTCTATCCAATGAACCATGTTCTGCACAGCAACAAAATAAAATCACTATATAAGGCTATAAAAGAGTACCTGGCACACTGTATGCAACATGATGCACCACCTAGCCACAGCAGATATACATCAAGCTGATGTGTAAAGAAATATACCATCCATCACAATCAGTGTAAGGTCCAGTAAATGTATTAATATTATACCACACAACTTGTTAATGCCAAACCCGTGGCCAAAATATGTGCACAACTGGGAATATAGGTCACATACTGCTGTAGTACACTATGAATGTTGCTAGATACACAGTTATATGTATTAGCACACATATGTCAAAGGACATGTTACAGACATACCCACACACACGTCAGACATAATTACAGGACACAAAGGTATGACAACCCAGATAAGCTTTCAGTGTGTACTATACAGTACTGTGTGTCAGTACTTACACAACCTTACTCTTGAGAAATGTAACCTGTGATGAATACAGGGACCACACAAAACAGTAGATGCAAGCAATGTGGACATACACCATACTTTGCTGTACAGGCCCAGAGATTCAATTAGTACTACAGTATATACAGGATTTACTTTCAAGATCAGTACCAATCAGCAATCATAGATGTAGTGCTTTAGCCTCCAATGACACACCCTAGTTAAAACCAAGGGACTTAATCACACTGTATGCAATAGCATGTGTTCTGCCTAGCAACAGAATACACAGCTTTTGCTAAGATCAAAGCAAGGACCCAGAATACCATAAAATAAACAGTTTCCCAGTAAGCTATCCCACAGATATGTGTTGAAAAAGGCAAAACACCAGCTGCAAAAAAAAAATCAACAAAAAAGTTTTCTTTAGCTTTCATCCACCTTTGACGTGAACTTCACAAAATATTTACATCACATAGATATTTCATAAATAGTATTAGCACCGGAAATGATGTCATTACTAATTAAATAATGTAGTATTTATCTTGTTCTATATATATATATATATATATATATTAATGTTCTACCAAATTTTAATGTTATAAATAAATTCAAATTTGATTTAATAAAGTTAATTACTAAAAAAAATTTTTTTTTTTGTTAATTATCTATACATCAGAAAACATTTTAAATTTGCCTGGTTCAACATTTCTACAGTTTGAGTTGGTCCGCGTTTTTTAGTGTTCTATCCCACAGATACATATCTTTGACGTATTCACAAACATATTGACCATCACAGTCAGTCAACAGTACAGAGAATCTATTGCAACAAGTAGATGTAGGTGTGTATGAGTGTGTATATATATATATATATATATATATATATATATATATATATATACATATATATATATATATATATATATATATATATATATATATACAGATAGATATATATACATATATATATATATACATATAAATATATATATATATATATAGATATATATTTATAGGCACATATACAATTCACCTTTCATAGTGAGAATATCAATTATACAAAGGATGTAAGGTGTACAGTGATGTAATAACATTGCACAGTCTTGGGATAAATGCATTGAAGGTGTTCACAGCCCAGGTAGCTTTAGCAGGCCTTACTGGCTTCAACATTGCAAACTGAATGAACCACCCACAGTGTTTAACCACCACATGTCATATACCAGCACTGTATGCTGTCTTGTTTGTCACACACTAAAACCTACATACAAATATGTGCATACTAACCTTCACCAACATATATATCCCCCTTTGCAAACAGTTGCAATATGTCCCCTGCTCTATGCACATATACAGATGTGAATATATATGACACATATATATTTCTCTGTATGTGTGTGGCATACACACACATGGTCCACACTGTTGTAAGTCCCTGGACCTCGCAGCTGAACTGTTGGGCCTTTCTGCAACACAAACAGGTGTCACATATGAACACAGACTAACATTAGCGGGGGTATATATGGCAACAGATGCTAGATAAGCATATTAGACTGCTATAGCACTTGCCAATGCTAAGCTACACTTTAATATGACTATCATGCATGTGTTGTTCTGTTAACACCCATGTTTATATAATATCAGCGCTAATCCCCCCAACAGCCATTGGCCACACTACTATACAAAACACAGATAACATGGATCAGATCTTTGACATTTAATACTGAGCTACACATTTCACAGGTATGTCCCACTACCCATGGGTACACACAGTATTGTCCATAGCAGTAGTTAAGCAGAACATCTGTGCAGAAAGTACTGCTGCCACATATGAATGTTTCACATTATGTAGACTATTCTTCAATAACATCTACTACATGCCAGTAAATACATATGTGTCACATACCTTTCCTTTGTATAATTTGGTAATATGTCTTTTTCCTTTTCTCTATCTCTCCCTGTCTCTCTCTCTCTCTGTCAGTCTCTGCAATAGAGTGATTTAGTTTGTTGGCATAGATTGCAGCCTGCTTTTGTAGGAATTGCACATGAGCATGTGATGGCCTCAGTACCAATTATTGCCCACCATTTGCTAATTGCATGCAGCCTGCTGTGTAGTAATTGAAGCAATCACTGTCATATTTACCCAGTACTATAAATTGCTGACTCATGTAGGCGTGGCCCTTTCAGCTTTCCAAGATGGAGATCATCCTTGTTTGCTATGGACATCATTGTTTAAGACATAAGGTTGGAATAGTTCTTATATCAGAAGCCAGGTGTGTAGCCAGAGATTTACATTTTGTACTCAGACCTAATGTTGCTGCTTCCAGTACCCACTTGTCAGTGTAAAAATGTACTCACCCCTCAAAATGCTACCCCAAGATACATGGAAAGATGTACTTTCTTTTCAACTGTTACAATTAACTGCCATACAAAGCTAGTTATAGAGATGTATTCCTTTGGCACAAGAATTGTTTGTGAACTGCTATATTGTGAATATTAATTTACACAGTTCTAAACATTTTGTGCTTTTTTAGTGTTGATATTAGCACGAGCTGCTCAGAAAAACTGGACTTATTTCAGTACAGTGAGTATGCTTACCTACATCCTTGGTAGAACCTGCACAGACAGGTAAATTTTACATTTGGGTAGGGTTGCAGAAGTAGAGAGAGCGTATGTAGTATTGTGTGCATTTTATCTTGCTGGACTTACAGGATTGCTGTGTACATGTTACTTTATCAAGGAATGTAGTCTGTCTGTGTAACTCCCAGCTGTGGACCTATCCACATGATAGCCAGAGAATAGCCTGTTATTTTTTGTCTCTGCACCACACAGGTCTTTTCACCAATAGAGCAATGGCATTCTTACAGTTGACTGCTACCAGTACATGGCTACATCCATTTGTATTTCAGTGTTTTATATAATAAGGGTATGTTTCCAAAACTCCTTCCAAAGCTATTTGCACAGTGTGTAACAGCAGAAAGGCTAATATGCCTCTGTGTTTCTGCCTCTGCCAGATGCCAGACCTCTCAACCAATCAGGGACAAATTTGAACAGAAAGGAAAAAGTCAAGAGAAAATCAGGGTCAATCAGGGACACTTAAAATATTAGTGCTATTAAGTTGAAACATTGAGAGAATCAGAGCATATGAATTGATACACCTTTTCTCGAGTAAAAGAAGTGTATAACTCTTAATTATTGTCATTATTCATTAAGTGCAATTCACCAACTTTCTGCCCAAAGTCAGTGGTTTTAGGAGGGATTCAGAGGAACAGAGCAGAAATTTGAGTCAAAATCAGGGACAACCCTGAAAAGTAGGGACAGTTGAGAGGTATGGCCTCTGCCCTAAACAGATATGCCAGAGTTTGTCCTGCTGTGATACTGTGTGGGGTTGTAAGGTGATGGGGTAACATTTCCTGCTAGAATGGCTGCTTCTCTTATCACAGTCATGTAATGTAATCCCACCACAACTGTTGGTCAACATCCACAGAACAAGTTGGGTGGTATGGTATTCCTAATTTTCCTTTACATTCACTCATTCTGATGCATGATATAATTATTTATGCACCAACTTAATGTATATCTACCGTGAGTTAGTGGTACTTCATGTTGTGTAGTGTGCGCAAGGTCCGGGGTTCGAGACTTACAGAGGTGTTTTATTTTGTTCCTGAGCAGAACAAGGGCCCTCACATACAGAGTGACTAAGCACTTTTAAGCAGTTGTGAGCGGGTTTGCGCAATGCCTCGCATTGCTTAGCCAAGCACAAACAAGTGCAAACCCGCTCACTACTGCTTAATAGTGCTTACTCCCGCTCACCCCCGTGCTAATTTCTTTGAAAGAAAAGAAAAATGGGGAGATAGGAAAGTGGTGAAAAAGGGGCAGAAAGAGGGAAAGACCGTATGGAAAACAGCTCAGGATGTGCAGGACGGGTGTAGGGAAGGTCCATAGCTGCCAATTTCTTCAACAGCAACAGCTGTGCATATGCAATAAATTTGGAGGTAGATATGAACCCTTCAACCCCTGAGAGAGGGGTGAGGACAACAAAGCATGTTGTAATGCCAATTAAATAACATTTCATGTGTCCAGTGGACATGTGTGCAAAATGGGCAGCTATGTATAGGGCGTAATTTTTTTTTGGGAACAGATTGCCCTTTTTTTTTCAGGTGAGAGTGGAATGTGGCGTAGGGGAAGTTGGTATATTTGGGGAGGTAGGTTGGGGAGGTAAAACAGACAAGACAAACAAGACACATACAGGGGCGGTATATGACATGTGCTGGGTGAACACCTTTGACGGGGAGGGATGTTTGGAAATCGCAAGCCCATGAGCCCCCAGATGGAAACAGTGGGACTGAGGTCCCCACTCATGGGCAGTCACCACTGCACCTTCATGGCCCAGAAGGTGGCTGTGCTGGGGGCTGTGTAGGAGGGGCAGGCTGACCCGTGAGTTATGCCACTTGGGCCTCAAGCTGGCATAGAGGTTCTGCAACAGAATGTTCAATCTCTCTATGCACCACAGCCCGGACCCTACAAAGGGTAATAGGTGCCTCTCCACCCACGCTTGCAAGGGGGGGCCAAGCCCCATCCCCTGCAGCCCTTCCACCTGAAGGTGGCACAGGGCCAACGGAGGAGGAGGTCCCAGGCTGGGCACCGAATCTGCTAGTGCCAGGTGCCATGGCCAGCTGAGGTGGGACAGGTGTGTCTGCTGGGACCGGCCTTCCCATACAAACTATGTTTTGGAGAGTTTAATAAAGATATGAGTTACTAACAGTCAACAGCATTCCCAATTAGTTATAACAGCATGCAGAAGTATTACCATTAACCCAACACACCAGATTTTCAACAGTTGAAAAGCAAGCATAACAAGAACAATAGTGGACATTACAACAGCATGCAGGTTTAATTGATGGCAACAGGCCACCAATATTGTGGTATTTTAACAGGGCACATGCATAGAAATAAATTCAAATATTTATAAACCAATAGGACACATGTCCCAACAAATGTTTTGAGATTAGACATACTGATTGAGGTGTGGAATTGCATTTTTATGCACATACAGTAGGGTGGAAAAAGACAGCTCAGTCAACAACTTATATATCCTTCTAGTTTTCACTACATTCCTATTAACTGCAGTTATATATCCCTTACATGTATTATTACACTACCCAATGTCCTTATATTGTGCAATTGGATTTTGCTAGATCATTATATACATGAGCTGTATCTTTCATACAAACTGTCCAAGATGCAGATGTTACTGCAACACATCTTGAGAATTGCTCACCCACACTACTGCTAAGATGGTACACTGATAGCTCTACTTTCATATAATTATCTACATATGTTCAGGTGAAAGTATCAGTTATATATTGACAGCTCCCTACATTTCTGGCAGCACGCTGACATTTCTGGGGAACACAATACCAAGCTACTCATGTGCCAGATTAACCTGTACATGCTGGGCATGAACCAACAGTTGAGGGCTATAAATATGCATACAAACTACTGGCACTCCCTTCATCCACGTTATATGGGCCTACCTAAGTGTGGGTTGGAACTGCTTAATACAACACTACTATTTGTAGAATGCAACAGTACAACATATCAAAGGAAATGACACAGACGCACTCCATGAATCATACATTCATTAAAGGATTATTACACCTTTATTTATTGGGTTAAAAGACTTTTTGAAGGCTCACTCATTTATTTTAAATAACAGTACATGCAGAATAATTACTAACCTGCCACATGACGCAGCCTTTGCAGCCTATCTTCATGGGCGTCCAGGTTCATAGCCTGGTCACCTGCAGCTGTGAAGTAAATGCAGTGATATTGAGACATACCTATCCATAGTATAGACAAGCGTGGCAATTCTTAACTACTTAATACAATGGCTACTTACTCAGTACTGGAGCATTAGACATCGTACGGGATTCCTGAATCCACTGGTCCAGTTCATCAACCCTACGCAGCTTCAGGTCAGAATAATGGTGCCTGACCTGCTCCCCAGTCCGAGGAACACCAGTGGCACTGGTGAGATCATGGGCAAGACTGTTCCAGGCCTCCGTTTTATATTGGGTACCCTGGTACTGGCCCTGCAGGAGTTTTTCCTCATGTTTGTGGACGAGGAGCCAAACCATAATTTTGGACTCCTGGATGCCCCAGCGTTGCGCTCTAAACCAAGTGCCTTCACCTACACCAGCCATGCTGACTGCAGAAGGAAACTACAACCAGTTATAGCAAGTATTCCCACCTGTGGAGATGAAATATGCCTCATTTCCCGCACTTATTTGTGATTGGCCAGTTTTGGATAAGCTCAGCTGTAGGCACACCTGCTTAGCTGATGTTGGCAATGTTTAAAATTCCTTTGATAGATATGTCTCTGTTGAAAGTGCATGTTTGTCAAAGCTATCATGGCTTAGTGGTCAAGTACTGTGACTATAGTGCACAGTATCCTGAGTTTGAGCCCTGTCACTGCTTTTTATTTTCCTGCTGGGCAGAACTGACTGGATAAGGAACTGTAAAGCAGGCGTGAGTGTGTTTATCCGAGTTTACCCGAAGTTGCCCGACGTTGCGCTGGTTAGCGCGGAGTTGCGCGAAGGTAATCAGCAGTAACGTGCGGTGAACCTGCGTTACTCCTCCTTAGCATAGCGCAGCTACATGCAAATGTATTTAAATATGCTTAATGCTGGTAACATGTGGTTAGCAGTGCTGTATACTGCTTAAAATAAAGTACTCGTGCCTCAGAATGCATAAACATTTCACTTTCATATATATAATTCATGCACTACTAAATTTAACATTCCAATGCTTTTTACAAAACTTATGCATAACAAAATGTCAGGAAATGTTTTTGTATACAGATTTCCCTCAGAAAATGGAACGTGCAGTAGTGGGACTCGAAACAGGAATGTCTCCTCTTTGTGGGAAAGCTCTAACCACTGTGCTATTGCTATGTTGCTTAATTTGCATATTTTTTCTTGTTATCCTCTTCTGGTGTCTAAGCTGCTGTAACTGTAGCTAAGCAATGGGCAAACCCAGGCAAACCCGCACAGCTATATCGGAAGATAAAAAAAAAAGTTACTTTTATTTTTTATTCTGTTAGTTGTTGAACATATGGGGGAGTGTAGTGTTACACTGTACACATATGAGTGGACTCGCTCATTTAAATGTGAAGTTGCGGCATTTCTTCATTGCAGGGGCGTGGATATTTGGACTGCTCAGCAGTCTGACACATCCCCTAAACTAGTCCACGATCCATGTAAGCTTTAGAGTTGAGGCAGCACGCCCTCATTAATATGCATGGTGCGCTGCCGTCATACTCTTACACTGGCGCTTCCGTACAAGACTAATCTAGTCTTACACGGAAGATTAGTAAATCCGGGGGATGGTGTTTCCCACAATTATTTTCAAGCCAGCATGCGTATTATCGCAACTGCAAAAATCTGGTTGCGATAATACGCAAGTACCAATGAAACATTCAATTTAAGAAAAAAACTCTCAAATGTCCATATTTTTCCTCATATTTTTGGTCTGTTCCTCATATAATTTGTGGTTTTCAGGCAAATCATTATATGTCTGAAGTTACTAAATGACAAATTTGAGTCTTAGAATGTATAGCCTTCAAAAATGCAGAACACAAAACCTGTTGGTCTAGCAACTTTCTAAGTTAATAACAGCGATATTTAAAATGTCCCCCACCTAGCCCCCCCATTATTTTTCACTTTGTCACAATTTCTTCTGCTAAGTAAGAGGTTGAGAGGTATGAAAAACATTAACAGAAATGAATACCTGAAACCCTATACAGTTCTTTAGGTACGATCAAACAAAACTTTTTAAATGTTTTGCAATGTTCAATAAAGATGAAATCACCACTTTCTAGTAGCGATCTGCACATCACTTTCATCTGACAATCAAAGGCGCAGCCATTAGCTAAAGAGATATAGCAACACATTCTGCACACAAGTAGTAACAGTGCCTAGGTTCCTATGAGATGAATGAACCTGCGATGTTCTATACTGACGTGACTCTAACGATGCTCAGTTTTGTAGCAATGGCACCTACTCTTGTAAAGAGAGGCTGTCAAACATCCCGTGTTCTGATAGCTTTTTTCTAACACCATTACATAGTTTTTCTTCTAAAAATAATTGTCTTACTTTCTGATTTTAACTTCAAGGGGCAATGCGTCCCAATCTCAACTTTACATGGAGTACATTGTCCTACTTGTCCCACCCTTCCATCACTTCAAATTTGTGGGTTCTGACATTACTGGGATTGTTTTCATTCCCTCAGGGAACAAAAGGTATAGTAGTTTCATCCCGACATGTGAGTAGGTATATTTTGGAAAAGTAAGTCAAATAGGACATTCGCAGGACCGGCACTCCTACCCTCAAATGTTTAAATATACTTTCACACTAGTTTGACCATTAGTTTTTTTTTTTTTTTTTCATAAGATGTGAACATCTTGTTGCATTTCACTGTGCAAGTGACAGCGCGTTTTGCTCACAGGGCCTCTTATACTAGTAGATAGTGCAGACATATGATAATTTTCCAAAACCCCCAATGCATACTGAACAGTCGAAAAATCTCTTACCAAGCAGGGTTGTTGTGATGAAAACCAAAAACACATCTCTCCTTACTGAGCAGGCTATAGTTATTTCCGCGCACTTTTTTTTAGCTTATGTTAGTATGCAATGTACATCAGTCCTCCATTGGGTCTGGGACTTGCAGCTGTAAAAGTGGGGGGGGGCACTCCCTTCCCCTCGCTCTATGGTTCCGGCACCCATGCCAACGTCATTCAAAGCATAAAGAATAGTTGTGTAAAATCTTATCATAACCATAGATGTCCTTTCTCTTCCATGTTGCAGTATTCTTACTGTGGGATCCTCCACCTCAGGTGACCCGAATGTCGGCTCCTATACAAAAGCTTTCACCCAGGTTGCTGTTGGTACGTGGGACATCACACATAGGGCCATAAACCGGTTTACCTTTGGTATGTTGAAATGTAACTTTTCGAAAGACAGTTGCACGAAAGGACGTTTCCAAGATCACTGTTGGTCAGGGGCGGCTCATGCTATTGGACTGTAAGACTGCAGCCCTCCCAGTTGTGCAGCCCCCAAAAGTAAATAAAACAAATAATAAAATAAAATAAAAGAGAAATAAAAAACGCAAATCCGGAACATCGCTCATGCGCACTCACAGCTTTCGGACTGCTGGTGAACCAGTCTGAAGCATGCGCACAGAATCCAGACTGTCTCCACCAGCAGTCCGGAGTATGAAAACAACATTCTACTCCAAATTTTCCCAGCAGTCTATGCGGTTACAACTGCATATTCTGGAAGGGGATCGGACTGCAACGTCTGCAGGCAGGAAGGATTAGTGGTGCTCTCTTCGTCTCGCAGGAAGGAAGGGATTTCAATTTTAGCGCGAGCTGCAGGGACTTTGCTGTACAACGGAACGGGATTTACTTGGCACGGAAAAGACGTTTTGGCTCAGGTAGGGTGTATAACTTGGATAAAATATTTATTATGTTTGTCTAATGGAAACATGTGACTGTAGTCAAAAAGCCATTGTCTTAGTTTAATTTGGTTAATTAATTTACATAGAGCTTTGCTAACGGACCATATACATCATCTCCCCAAAACAAAATACTATTATAAAACCAGAAGTCTTGTTTGCATTACTACATGTGGTCTTAACTTGGGGTTTGCCACTGTAATGCTAATTTGGAACTTTCTGCATCACGTGCCAAGTGCAAGAATACAGCCATTTTGGTGTATGCTATGTGTTTTTTCCTCATAAACTAGAATAACATTTTCATTTGTTAAGTTATATTTGAAGACATCCTCTCATGTTATCATTGTGCTACTACTCGTTTCAATTCATTTTAACTGCCACATGATGTTCTGTAATTTGTAGAATTTTTTTCATTTAATTTGTTTTTCAATGTGGGATTGCTAGCAGTTTTTATAGAAACAGTTAACTCTCTTATTTGAAGTGCATGTTTTAATTCTGTAAAATGCAGTGTTCGCTTCCCTATCACTGTGGATGCCTTTAGGACAGAGCATGGACTCGTTTAGGGTAACAAATTTTGACACTTCTTAACTATGTCTGTAATTCTAACTCTAGCAGTCTTCTGTTTTATATTTATTTATTATAGTTTTTAAATATCAGAATTATTTATTAACTGGTTTAATTATATCATTGCTTTTCTTCTGCAAATTGTACACTACTAAAATAAATTACTGTAATCAGTTCCACTCATTGTCAGACAGATGCATACACACAATAAGTTGCCTGTCTGATGGCACCATTCCCATTGGATTTCTACTTTGATATTTTGTTGCCTTTGACAAGTTTCATAGTTTTATTGCTATTGTGTTTAATCACTGAGATAACTGTGCAGGTGCCAACAGGTCAATGGTACAGGTTAGGAAAAATATTGCCAGATTGTTTTTATTAACTTGAACAGATGCCTTGGAGACAGAAAATGTCTCAACTATGTAATGGTAAGACCTCTAGGGATTTGTCAAAAGGAGGAAGTGCTTGCACAGATGAGAAAGCACAGACAGCTGCTATTTCAGCATGGTAATTAGTAAAGTGGCTGCCAACAAAGACATATGTATAATACCTGTATGTCAGGTTCTGAAGCTTAATTGTGCCATGGATAGCAAAGTCTCTATTGCTCTACCACCTGGCAACCCAAGCATATGCACAGAAAATCACTGTGGTTTTATTACTGAAGCCATACAGAAGTGTAGGTATCGATTCACCTTCACTAGAGGAGTTAATCATCATGCTGTCTACTTGTTCTGCATTTTAAGGAAGATTATAAGCATACTTGTTTTCACAACCTATTAAACAGTTGCAGCATCCTGAAATGTGGCGTAAAGCCTGAAATATATATTTTGGCACACCTGACAGATGGAATGCTAAATGTATAAATTGTGTAACCTGCTTGCTATTCAAAGAAACCCCTTTCAATATCATGCAATGTGACATGCATGAACAAATTTTACAGGACCACAAATAGAATACCGTTTAACAGCAAAAAAAATACACAGTAATATTGACAGATGGCATCTGTAACTATAGCTGTGTTATATAAGGTGACATTATATATCCTTCTGTATGGTGTAGATCTTTGCAGAAATATTGAAATTTATTGCAATGCAGTTAATTTGGGGAAACGTATCTTTACAGCTGTTAACATTATACCTGTTAATTTTCTGGCTTCATTCCTAATTTGGATATTTTCTGTGTGGTATCCTCATGTCTTCTTATCTATGCTTGGCTTTCCTGATTTTTCTCTTAGATAAGTGTGTGTGTGTGTGTGTGTGTGTGTGTGTGTGTGTGTGTGTGTGTGTGTGTGTGTCGTGTTTTATCAGCTCCCTCTTTGGTCAGTCTGTTCAGAGAGACATCAAGGATAACTTCAGGATGTGTAACTTTTTTTCCCTCAGCACTAATCTGTATCAGTTTGCCATCCAGTCCCTATTGCAATATTACTAGCTTATCGTTTTTTTAATGCAACATAGGCAATTTATTCCTCAAGGGCAACAGGCACTTTATTTGTAGATGAAACAATGAAATATAAAGTTGTTTGCTAGCAGCAATCTCTTCATTAGTTACAGATTTCTTTAATGTGGAATTATTTAGATGACTTTTACTTCAGAGATTGTGCATATTTACTGATACTGGTGGACTGTAGAAGTTTGAGTAGACTTTTATGATAGAAATGTTCTGAATTGGGCAGTTTTGTCATTACTGGTGCATGCATTTTGTTACATTGTTTACTGGAAAAATGTTCAAAACAAATTTAAAACGCCCTCTAACAACTGTACTTTATTGTACAAGGAATATAATTTAATACAATCAGGAAGGTGCATCAAAGAGCACGTGTATGTTTCGTGTGCAAGGGGCCTATGATTTGAAAACAGCCCAAAGTTAATCTTTATCTGCCACTGGCAAAATGTATTTTCTTTGAATGTGGGTTTCAATGCTGTTTCAATGAATGTGAGTTTCAAGGGCAGAGAAGTTTTAATGCTAATAAGTTTGTTTTCATTGTGAGATTGCATTGCTTTGTTTAGCAGATGTTTTAGTGTTTGTGCTGTAAAATGCAAAATAAAACTTTCAAATGAAGCCCAAATCATCATATAAGTAAAGCAGTATGCACATTAGTGTTTATGGTAAATGGGGTGAAATAGCCAAGTAATGCTTCATTGGAATGGCTTCAGGGGGGAGGCTCCATTCGACCATGATTTTGTGAGGGGGAAGGGCGGCAAACTCAAAGACAGCCCCGGCTGAACTATACCTCTCAACTGTCCAGATTTTCACAGAATTAATAGATTTTTGCTTCTTAATTTTGGTTTGTTCCTCATAAAATGTGTGGTTTTCTGGCAAATAATTTACAAATTAAGTCACTAAATAATGACACACTGAGATTCAGACTTCATAACCTTCAGAAAAAAATGCATGCTAAAGCAAGACCTGTTATTCTATCAACTGTCTCAGTTTATACAACACTTTTTAGTACTGTTTATATGTTCCCACAGTATATTTGGCCTTGTCCAGATTTCCTGCATTAACAGGTTGAGAGGTACATGCAAATAAATTGCTTTATAGAATTAGACATATCCAAACCTCTCAACTGTTCCCAGTTTTGGCTCAAAATGTTGCTCTTCCCCTAATAATCCCGCCGCAAAATGGCAATTTTGGAAGAAAACATGGAGGGTTTATAATTAAGAAATAACTAATAATCAGAGTTATAGATTACTTTTATTTCAGAAATGCATGTGGATTCTTTTATTTTGTCAGCTGCTCAACTTGGCAGTACAAATATTAAAAAAGTGTCCCTTTGACAGGTTCAAAGCTGTATTGTGTGGCTATTTCATATTTTTGTATCACATTTTTCATAAAATTGTGTTTTTAGGCAAATTAGTGGCAAATCATTAAAGACTGAAGTTAGAAAATAATGACAGACATTTAAGTTTTTCATACCCTTCAGAAAATTCATACTAATGCAAGACCTACTATTCTATTATCTATCTAAGTTTATAAGAGAAATGTTTAAAAATTGCCCTTATTTTTGGGCCTTTGTTCCTCTTCTATGTATGGCTTTGTCCAGATTTCTTACTCTGAGGTTGAGAGGTATGACAAATGTGTCAGGGCCATCACAGTCAGCCAGAGACATTTCAAATTGTGACATACTTGTTGCACCCCACTCCCCCATGTGTTGACTCTGGACGTGTCCAAGCAAGGCAAGGAGCAGTTATGCAGTGTAAATGTGCAGAGTATCCCCCCATCCAAGGTAGACACAAGTACTACTTTTATTCTGCCCTTGATTTTGCAGAACGTTCTGGTTTCTGTCATATTTTTATACTGTTGATTTATGCTTATTATTACTCAGAAAATGCCTGTTGCTCTGTGTTTAAGTAACAATGTTTTAATGACCATCAGGTAAGCTTGTCTGAGATTGCAAGATGCAAGTAAGCTTTAATAAGCATAATGTTAAAGAATTGCCAACATTGAAAGCCTTTCTGTTGTTGCCATGCAGAGAATACTTGCATAACTAGATAATGTATAAGCCTTGGGTATTGAAATGCATATGACAGTATTTGTAATAATGGACAGGATTACATTATTTTAAGAAACTCATTACATTTGTTGGAGACTTGCAGTCATCTTTGCAGGGTTTACCTGTAAACCAAACAGAATGCCAATCTATCATGTGTGGTCCATTACCTGTACAGTAATCCTTTAAGCAATGCATCTTGAGCTTGTTTCTTGTTTGCTGTTCATTTTTTACTTTGATCATGTTTTCCCCATGAAACAAGTAGATAGTTGTTGTCAGGCAGAAGGTCTTTTTTGGATAAGAAACATTTTTACAAGTGGGGGTATCACAGAGACTGCTACTATCAGCATGTTACTTGGTACTTTTATAAAGCTGAATATAAATTAAAATTAGAACTGGAGTGCAGGGAGAAGTGGTTTCAGTTGAGTGCTGCTTGTTTTTTATACTTGATTTTTGACTGGCATTCTAGTAATGTAGTTAAAAAGTCATTTATGTTTTCATGCCTCACAACCTTTTTGTTTCCATCTAGATATTAAGTAAGCTGTCATGTAGCCAATGCATTTAAATATTTTTTCTTCTACACTTCATTTTGTCTTCATTGGACTCTCGTAATGATGGTTTGGCACCCAGGGCAGCGTATTTAATTAAAGTTCTAGTTGTTGTGGTTCTGAGCATAGCGCCACCCCTTTCTAGTTGGCCCCATCCCTTCCCATTGGCCACACACATTCAGCGGTCTCCTGCAGCTCCCCTTTAATTTGAAGTCACCAGCTGCCACTGCAGTTAGTGGAATACAAATGCATCGAATATGCAATGAGCGAATGCACACTGACATTCACTCATCGCAGATTTGGCACTGTGAGTGCGGAGTGCACTATAGTGGGGATCGGGAAATGGATCCCTTCCCCAATGTAATGTGTCCTTGGAGTTAGAATATTAAAGTTGAGGGGGTGTGGGGGTGCAGATCTGGGTGCAGGGGGACTTGCCCCCCTGCATTACAGTGTGTTTTCGATATCCGAGTTCAAAACTCAGCGGATCTGCTTTTTGATTTGCTGAGTTTCGAACTTCAGTGCTGTTCGGAATGACGGTTTTCGTCATTTTGGTTCACACAAAGGGCTGTTCGGCAGGTTGATTTTCAACCTTTCAGAGGTAAATCCCCCCATAAACCAGGGGCCTTAAATGTGATGTCTGCATGCACAGACCTCAGAAATAACTGCCCAGTCGGACAGTAGCCTAGGAGGTGCCAAAAAATGTCCTTCAGACAGGTGGAATGCCACAGACTGTCCAAAAATGAACCTAGTACTGGTGGAGGTTCTGTGAAGGCCCACAGACCTGTAGATATGAAACTAGGGGTGGTCAGGAGGGAGGGAAGGAATACTATAACATGGAAGAGAAGTACATCTATGGTTATGGTAAGATTGTAAGATTTTACAAAGCTATTCTATGTCCTTCTATTCTCATGTTGTAGTATTCTTACTGCAGGAGAGTACCACAGCTCAGGAAGGAGGAAGAGTGATGGTAGAGGTAGCGGATTCCATAAATCCTTGCAGGACTGCCCTTGCAAATCCTGCTCTGGCTCTAGAGATATGGTCCAGTTTGTAAGGTTTGGTGAAAGTATGCACAGTGGACCAGGTGGCTGCCTCAAGGATGGTAGCCATATCCAGGCCTTTGAAGAAGGCTTTGGAGGAGGCTACTGCTCTAGTAGAGTGAGCCCTGATCCCCTGATTCACATATTTTCCTTTGTATGAGTAGCAGAAACAGATAGTTTTCCTGATCAAACAGGAAATAGTCTGTTTGGAGACTGCTTTGCCTGGGGCTCTGGGATGGAAGGAAACAAAAAGTTGATTTGATTTTCTGATGGACTTGGTTTTGTCCAGATAAAACCTTAAATGTCTGTGAACATCCAGGGAGTGTAGTATTCTCTCACTGTCATTCTGGGGAGAGGAGAAGAAGGTTGGTAAGTGAATGGACCGATTTAGTGATAGCTCGTTGACCACTTTGGGCATGAAGGAGGGGTTGGTTCAGAGGGTCACCCTGTCTTTATGGAAGATGGTGTAAGGAGGGCATGCCATGAGTGCCTGTAACTCTGAGACCCTTCTCCCTGAAGTGAGGGCTACCAGCAAAACTATTTTCCATCTGCACATCTAAAGGGATGCAGAAGTGGCTGGTTCAAATGGAGTCAGCATAAGTTTCTCCAGGATATAATTTAGATCCCAGGGTGGTGGGGTAGGCTTTCTGGTAGGACATATGTGCAAGACCCCTTTTAAGAACAATTTAACATCCAACCTGGAGAGTAAGGGAGGTTCCAGGGGTAGGCAGGCAGAGATAGCAGAGAGGTGCACTTTCACTGAAGAGTATGAAAGATCTGCTTTAATTAGCTCACACACATAAGCTAAGACTAAAGGGACATCCACTAGAAGGAGGTTCTTATATGTTTGGAGACACCACTTGGAGAATCTCTCCCATTTAGAAATGTAGGATCTCCTTTTATTGGGTTTCCTGGCCTCCTGTAGGAGAGAAAGCATGTCCTCTGTGTAGTGGTGTCTGAAGGGTACTAGAAGTTTATCACCCAGAGAGTAAGGCTCAGCATCTCTAGGTTTGGATGGATTAGAGTTCCCTTCTGTTGTGTGAGTACGTCCACCTTGTGAGGTAACTTGTGGTGATTGCCCTTGGCGAGTGAATGTAGAAGCAGGAACCAATGCTGCCTTGGCCAGTAGGGAGTCACCAGCAAAATTTTTGGTATGTCTCTCCTGATCTTCAGGAGGACTTTCTGAATAAGAGGGAAGGGAGGAAAGGCATACAGAAACCATCCCTTCTATGAGATGGTGAAGGCATCCACTCTCCAAGCTAGGGGAGAGTGGCGTTTGGTACAGAATTTTCTCAGTTGTCTGTTCTGGGGAGAGTCAAACAGATCTATATGTGGTGTACCCCATTGGTGGACCATGTCTAGGAAAACTTCCCTGTGCAACATCCACTCATGAGCTAGAGAGAATGAACTGCTTAGAGCATCTGCCTAAAGCTTGTCCTGTGAAGGGATGTATGTTGCCTGTAGAGATAATTTGTTCAGTGAGGCTAATTCCCAAATTTGCATTACAGGCCTGCATAGAAGGTAGAAACTGCCCCCCCCCCCCTTTGTTGATGTACCGCATGACAGCGGTGTTGTCTGTGAAGATTAGCAGAGGGTCTGGCTGAAGGATAGGGAGAAAAGCCTTCAGGGCTAAATGAACTTCCGTCATTTCCCTGAAGTTGATTTGTTTCCTCAACAGGGATGCCTGCCAAGGTGCTTGTACCTTGAGTCCCTTCATGGTAGTCCGCCCAATCCAGATCCAAGGCATCCTTTGTGCATATGTTGAGCTGGTGTATTTGGAAGTCTAGAGGATGGCTGTGCTGGGACCACATGTTCTTTAAGTACCACTGCAGCTTCCTCATGTGCATCCTGGCTAGGGGAAGCATAGGGATGGTGGCTGCCATAAGACCCAGAAGGCCCATAAACTGTCTTGCTAACAGCTGGTCTATCTGGAGGAGGTCCTGGAAATGGTTTGTCAGGGATATTACTTTGTCTTGGGGTAAAATGCTTTCATTAGGTCTGTTTGAATCCTACAACCCAGGAAGACCTTGTCTTGTCCTGGGGATAGGGATGACTTGGAGCTGTTCAGTATGAAACCTAGTCTCTAAAGCAAGGATATAGAGAACTGGAGATGATTTTTGAGGGTCTCTTCTTTTTCTTCAAGAATTAGAATATCATCTAGGTAGGGCTAGATCTGTATGCCCTTGGTCCTGCAGAAGGCTATGATGGAAGCTAGGCATTTGGTGAAAACCCTTGGTGCAGTGAAAAACCAAAAGGCAAGGCAGCAAATTGAAAATGAGAGCAAGGCCCAGCAAAGCACAAGTATTTCTTGTGGTTTGGCTGTATGGGGATGTGGGGATAAGCCTCCTTCAGGTCCAAAGTGGCAGTGAATGCTTGTGGTGGCAATAGTGGAAGCAGGGTCTGTAGGGACAGCATTCTGAAAGAGGGGACTTTTAGAAAAATATTTAGAATGGATAAGTCCAGGATTAGTCTCCATGGTCCATCCTTTTTTGGAACTAGGAAGAATCTGGAGCAAACACCTTTTTCTTCTCTTCTGGATGGGATGGGTTTTATGGTGCATTGTGCCCGTAGATCCTGAATAATGTGGGGAATTAGGTGAAGCTGATTTTTGGGTGGAAAAGGAATGCCCTGTGGGGTGGGTCTTTCCTGCCAGGATAAGAAATATCCTTTTTTCACTATTGCCAGCTCCCAGTGGTCTGTGGTGATTTCTTTCCAAAGGGGTAGACAATGAGAGAGACAGGAAGACAGGGGGAGATGGGAAAGGCAGTCACACATTGTTGCCATTATTTCTGTCTTGAAAGGACTGTCTTTGGGCTGGCTGAGAAGAGGTAGTCCTAGAAGTGGATTGCTTCCTAGTCCCCTTCCTATGCCTGGTAGAAGAAGGGGGTGGTCGTGAAGGGGGACCTTCTGACATATGATGTTTTGACAGGATAATTTCTATAGTACTTAGGTATAGGAGATACCAACAGGGATTTAATATCTTGTAGCTCTTTGCTATTCTCCTGAAGATTTTTAAATAGTTCTGCAGACTGCTTACCAAACAGAAGGTTATGATCAAGAGAAGCATCTAGGATTTTGGACTTAAAATCTTCTGGCATTGGTTGGAGCCTAAGCCAAAAGTATCTACGCAGAACTGATGCAGTTGCAGCTGATCTAGTAGAGGCCTCTGCTGCGTTATAACTGCATCTAATGTAGTGCTTAGCCACCTGGGATGCCAGGGATAGCTTATATGCTACTTCAGTTTTGTTAGGAGAGTCAGGCAGGGAGTTCAGAAGTGTAGGGGCTTAGGATACCAAGTCCAAGGCATATTTCACCATATGTGTTTGGTAGTTAATTGCTCGGAAGGTCAGAGTGGAAGAGGTGCAAGTCTTCTTGCCCAGCCTATCCATAATTTTACTGTCTTTATTTGAAGGTAAAAGAGACAAAGAGGGAAGCAGTGTAAATTGTCTGTCTATCTGGGGCTCACAGCTATAACAACAGGGTCCGCCGGAGGGGGGGGGGTTACTAGGAATTTGTGGTCATCAGGCTCCTTATAGAAATGGTCTGATCTCTTTGGGGCAGGAGGCCGAGAGTCAGGGTTCTTGGAGCAAAAAGCAAATGTATCAAGGTATGCAGGGATCACTGGAGGGGCTGATGGAGAGGGTGATTCAGCCTGCAACAACTCAAAGTATCTTTTTTGAGTTTCTGTCATTTGAGAAGTATCCCATTTGAAGTATTAGTTCATCTTAGTGGTAGTTTCACCAAATTATATGTCCTCTGGAGGAGAATCTCCTTCAACAGACTCCTCATCTGGAGAATAATATTCAAGAGGGGAGCTTATTTGGGATGAATAGGTGATGGACTCCTCAGAGCAAGAGGAGAGGGCCTCTTCTTCTTCTTGGGAAATAGAGGGAAGGAGTGAGGTAGTAGAAGTAGGCCTTGGGCTGAGCACTGGAATAGAGGGGGCTGAGGAGGTTGTAGGCCTAAAAGCCATGAAGGCCTATATCAGGGACTGAGTAAAAGACTGCCAGTCCAGTTGTCCTTCAGGAGTGGTAGATAAATGTTTAGTTTTTTGTCTTCTTTTTAAAGGAGTAGTTTTGGGAGACACTATAGGCCTTGATTCTGGGGCCTTACCAAAAGGAAGGAGACTCGGATTCCAGAGATATAGAAGGGTGTCCGGTGGAACCTGGTTCCCCCCTCGACTTCAGAAATAACCGATGTCTGAGACATCTCTGCAGATGTTCTGGCCAGCACTTCAGAAATGGCTTCCTTGAGGGGAGCCACAGAAGCAGACAGCTCTAGCAGACGTCCCACAACCCCCATATCTGCAGTTGGTAGGGCATCCGATGACGGAGAGGCAGGGGTAATAGGCCGCAAAACCATTGCCTTTTTCTTTGGTGGTTCCATCGGGAGGCTGATTCCAGATCCATCCTAAGGGCTAGCTTCTTAAGCCTTTGATTTTTCTAAATACAGGTTAAGGGGAGCCAAATGGCTTCTAAGAGTTTTAGGGACAAAGGATTGGCAGATGGAACAGGGGGTATGGTCGTGTTCCCAGCCTAGACAAAAGAAGCAAGAGTCATGGGTGTCCTTATGCGGAATTTGACACCTGCATCGGGGTTTACCTTTCTTAGCGGACATCGTCTAATGTAAACCAAGTTCAAGCAATTAATATAAGTAAGAAATCCAAAATGGGGTACTTAGCTTTACACGTCTTGATAGAGAGGAGCAATGCAATCGATCTGACTTTTAACTGCGGCAGAAAAGTTCTGAGGTCTGTGCATGCAGACGTCACATTTAAGGCCCCTGGTTTATGGCCCTACATGTGACATCCCACGCACCAAGCCCTATGTGTGACGTCCCACACTGAAAGCTTTTGTATAGGAGCTGACGTTCGTGTCACCTGAGGCAGAGGATTCCACAGTAAGAATACTGCAACATGAGAATAGAAGGACATCTAGAGTTATTCAAAGTATCTCAGAGTGTGCAAAGTGTTTGAAATAATTGCACCGTAATAAAGCACACACTCTGCAAAGAATTTGCTGTGTGTAAAGTACACTTATTTTGCAGAGTGTAGTCAAAGTACAGCCATTTTGAAAAATTTCTTATGCTATGCACATTTATTCACAGTGACATAATTTCAAAGTGTTTCTTACACTGTACAGTTATTTCGCAAAGTGCAGACATTTTGAAAAGTTTTTGTGCTATATACAGAGATCATTTGTGCATTCATTTCAAAGTGTTTCTTACTCTGAGCTTCTTATGCTGTGTACAGTTCATTTACAAAGTACAGTCATTTTTAAGTATTTCTTACACTGATTAAGAATGGTTTCACAAAGTAGAGGGATTTTAAAGTATTCTTGTGCTATGGAGACTTATTTGGTGAAGTGCAGTTATTTCAGAGTCTTTT
Organism: Protopterus annectens; assembly: GCF_019279795.1. Taxonomy (NCBI): domain Eukaryota; kingdom Metazoa; phylum Chordata; order Ceratodontiformes; family Protopteridae; genus Protopterus; species Protopterus annectens. Next base: position 1,514,428,750 of record NC_056725.1, on the reverse strand, counting down.
GTGCTTTTGGGCATAATTACAATTTCTGGCATAAATTTCTGGCATATATATCTATATGTGTGTGTGTGTGTGTGTGTGTGTGTGTGTGTGTGTGTGTGTGTGTGTGTGTGTGTGTGTTCTTATATAATTTCAAGCACCTTCACTACTGTGTTTTAATATGACAGAGGCATTTCACAGACCTAGTCCACTTGTGTTTGATCATAATATTGCAGAGAACTGGAGAGTATTTGAGCAGGAATACGATATTTTCATACAAGCAGCTTTTTCGGACAAAGATGCACATATGAGGGCATTTATTTTGCTTAACTTAGTAGGGTGAGAAGCTACTGAAAGAGAGTGTTCATTTGTGTATGCACCAGCAGGATATGCAGGAGAAGGGGAAACCACCATATTGATGTACAGGCTGAATCAAGAGAGGACCCTGAGTGCTTGAAACAGCAGCTCTCTGAAGTAACTTTGGAATCAGAGAGATTGCAGGATATGCATAAAGTAAACCAGTGGGCCAGTCATGGAGAAGAGCATCCCTCGGTGACTACTCTTATAGGGGCATTAGAGCAAAATAGCTGCTGCACTTGTTGTTCAAGGGAGATGCAAAGAGATTGCAGCAAGGCTGGCCCCACTTATGGAAAATCAGTTCCACTACCTTCTGGTTGAGGGACCATTCATGAGGTAACAGAATACTCCTACTCAATTTGTCTACTAGCACACTGGATTTCCCTGGAATCTGCACTGCTAAGAGAAAGCAGATGGAAGATATTGCCCATTGCCACACCCTTAGTGCTTCTCAACAAAGGGGGCATAATCTCGTCCCTCTTTTATTCCTGATGTACCAAACCACTGACATGTTGTCTGTTTGTATCGCAATAATTCCTGATGGGAGAGCATCCTGAAAGGCTTGCAATGCTAAAAGCACTACTCTCAACTATAAGACACTAATATGCAAATTGGCCTCTTCATGGGAACCATATGCTTTAGACCGTCTTTCCTAGGTAATGTCCCCCACCCCAGCTGGGAGGCATCCATGGTCCTATGGCCTTGGGTTGAAAAGGGACAAATAAACGTCCCTGTACAACTTGTTCTGACTGGATCCACCACAGCAGATCCTTCTTGCACATATTGGTGATTCGTATTTGAGTGGATAAAGGGAGCTGAAGTATTGACCATTGAGATGCCAACATCCATTGAAGAATCCTCATATGAAATCTGGCCAAAGGAAATAAGGTTATTGCTATTGCCATTGATCCCAACACTTGAAGAACCAGGTGAGCCAAGACTCTGGTACTGCAAATTATCTTTTTTACATGTGAGTTTAAAATTTTAACTCTGGAAAAAGAAAGGGAGGCTATTGCTGATTGTGTGTCAAATAGCGTTCCTACAAATTCTAGACTTTGATTTGGTTTTAGATGAGATTTTTCATAATTTATGTTTATTTCTAGCAGTGCACAAGTCTGGATAACTTTTTCTCTTGCTATAAGCTGATGCCTGGTAGGGCAGAAATGAGCCAGTCATCTAAGGAAACACCTAGAATCCCTGCAGTCTCAAGTGAGCTGCTACTACTGCCATGCATTTGGTGAACACACTGGGGGCTGTAGTGAGACCAAAGGGCAGCGCTCTGAACTGGTAAAGACTGGCTCTCAGCCAGAAGTGTAAGAATTTCCTGGATTGTCTGTTCATCTTTATATTATAGTACACATCCTGGAGATCTATTCAGCACATCCAGTTGTCCTTTTCCAAAAATGGAAGAATGGACTGAACCATGACCATCTGGAATATGGCCTTTTGAACAGTTTTGTTTAGGTTCCTGAGATCCAGAACTGGTCTCCAGTTCCCTGTTTTCTTTGGCACTAAAAACAATCTTGAGTAAGTTCCAGATCCTTTCTGGTCTGGGGGGGGGGACTTCTTGGATGACTCATTTGTCAAGCAGCTGTTGTATGGGGACCTCTTGGATGACTCATTTGTCTAGCAGCTTTTGTATTTGAGCTGCTGCTTGTTCCCTCTGACCTGGTGGAACATCAGAGACACTTCTGGAATTGAGAGAAGGAAGGGGAAAATGGTATTATATACCCTCTGGATATGATCCTCTGCACCCAAGCATCTTTTGTTATTTCTAGCCATGCTCTCTGGTGCAGGGATAAATGACCCCCGACTGCCTCCAGAAGGGGACAATTGGGCCTCCTTTCAGGAGCACTGGAAGGGTTTGCCAAAGAAAGATTCTCTGGACCCTTGATGATGCGGGCCTCCTCTGCCATGAGGGTGGCATCTACCATTTGAATTTCCCACCTGCCCCTGGGGGAATACTCTCAACATGTGTCCTAGAAAGATCCTTGTGATTTCGTGAACCACATCTTTCCACCACTTAGATGATACCTTGAAAAGAATCTTTGAGGGGTGGAAAAATGTATACTCAAGGCAAAAATGGTCTTTCCATCCTTTTCACACCTGGACAAAGTGTCTTTTACTTTAGGGCCAAAAAGAGACATGCTGTCAAAAAAGAGCATTGATGAATGTAGACTTAAAAGGCTTTGCAAAAATCACACAAAAGCATCCAGGCATGTCTCCTAATGGATACACCTGAACCTGCTGTCCTTGAGGTTCCTTCTGCTACATTAAAAATAAGGACTCGTGGAAGAGTTGGATATCGATTGTAGGGTCACCAACAGAGAAGTGATGGAAACCTTCACCTCTTCAGAAATTATTCCTTTAAAGGTATCTGAAATTTCCTTCATCAGATGCCTCTGTAGTCTGCTGAAATGTGCCAAATAGTTCAGAGACCTTAAGGCAAAGATCACTGAAGCACAGACATGCTTCCCAAATCTGTCCATTGCCTGCAACTCCTTATTGGGTGGATGAACAGAGGAACTTTCCTCCCAAGTTCCTTTTTAGTGGAAGCCACCATGACCATGGCATCAGCAGGAGGGGGCCTTTGGACCAGAACTGTCTATTTACCGTCAGTCATAATTTTGTCAGGCTTCCTAGGAATGGGCTCAATGGTGTCAGGTTCCTTCCATGCCCACCAAGAGGCCAAGTCAATGAGGTCATCGGCTAGTGGAGTCACCCATGATGTAGATGGTATGGTATTAAATGCCTTCCTGAGTACAGATTCCACCAAAGAAGAGTTTCTGGGCTTCCAGACACCTCTCTGTTTCAGGATTTCGATGATGTCTCTGAATGAGACATCATCAGGAGGTGACCGTGGGGACCCTTCTCCCTTCTCAAAATCTGTATTCTTGGTGGTAGACTCAGGGGAATCTAAATGCTTCCTCTTGCATGTCCTCTTCTTAGGGACCTCCTCAGTGGGATATTCTAGGGAGGTATCAGAAGAGGTCGGAACACCCAGATGGGAGTCCTTACGTTTTGATACCAGCTGTCCCTGAGGAGAGGTTAGTTGAGACTCTTGGCACAGAGGTGGTATCAATGTAGGTACAGGACCCGAGGGGATAGGTGCCATCTGAGTCATGGTTGCTGAAAGGACTCTCTCCAAAGTCCTAAAGGAAGACCCTCCTGCAGAGAGATAGGAACTCTGATCAGAGAAAAGGGCTTTCTGATCCCTGGTCCTTCCCATCTCTGAGCAACCCCCGCCTGAGGTAGAAGTCAGAGTCGAAGTTACCATTGCCAAGGCTCCAAGGTGCAGAGATGGCTCCAAAGCTCTCAGAGTTGAGTGAAACAACTCAGATCTGACAGAGTAGAATCAGTTTAGAGAGCTTTCCAGATCTGATTGAACCGAAGAGCTCAGAGCGAGCCTCGGATCCAAGGGTACAATGATCCTTGGATCTGATGTAGACGGGCCTGGGTGACTCAGACTGAAGGACTCCAAGACCATGAAAGCAGTCAGAGGAGGAAAAGTTAGAGGTGGTGTTGTTGATCTATGGGCTTCCTGACCCAATGGGGTAGGAGCCAAGGTAAAAGCTGGCTAACTTTGTGCCAAGAGGATCTGACTCACTACACTCTCCACATCCTCTACAGTAAGGCTTTTGGAAGAGTGAGAGGAATGTATTGAATGTGATTCTGGTCTGTACAAGAACAGAGAAGGTACTCTTAATTGGACTGGTTCCACCGATGGGGAGTACCTTGTTCTAGACAAAGGAATCACATCCAAAATTTTTGTCTGATCTGAAGCCTTTGGATCCGAAGAATCCTTAACTTTTGGAGACTTTGGATCCGAAGAAACAGTCAAATCTGATGGTAAATTCTTAGCCTTTCTCTGACCCAAAGAAGCTGGATCCAAGAGTTTTGTTTTCATCTTCTTTACTAGATTCATTGATACCATAGGATCCTATGAAGGTCTTTTTAAAGATTTTTCCGAGGTCTTGGAGGAAGTTGTTGAAGAGCTCGAAGAAGTCTGAGGTACTTTTTAGATATGTCTCCAGAAATGGCTTCACCAAAAGAGGAGGGCAATAGCCCCTTCAAAATAAGTTTGTTTTTGTGTTCAACCAATGCCCTCAGGTTAAAAGCATGATATATAGCACAACTCTCCTGTAGGTGAAGTGGACCAATGCAATATACACAAAGAGTGTGTTAGTCAGAATGGCAAATTTTCTGACCACACTTCCCACATTTTTTAAAACCCGCCAGGATCTTCTTTTCTGCCACAGCAAAAATAACAAGACAAAAAACTAATAATTAACAGATAACAACACGTCTGTTAGTAGAAGGATAAAACAGATTTTTTTTTTTAAGATGGAGGAAGAAAACGGAGAAAAAAGGGAATTAAACCATCTAAAAAGGTAGTAAAAGAAACTACACTAGTGCAGAAGGGAAAGGGAGAGAGATAGGGATACTAACAATAGTATCAAGTGTACACTAGTACTAAAGAAAATGAGAATAGGAAATATAAAATTATATATATATATATATATATATATATATATATATATATATATATAAAATAGAAAAAATAACAAAAAGTAAAGCACTTATCTAGTTGACTAGCTTGAGAGACAAATCACCATGTCTTTCACCTAATGGCAGCAAATGAGATCTGAGGTAATGGGATTGGTGCATTATGGGTATGGGAGAGGCTCGCGAGTTCAAAGTTGCCATGAGCTTTGGCAGTGGCAGAGTCAGATCGGACGACTTGGACCTGAAACCATCAGCTGAGGACAGAATGAAAATTGACAATATCAGATATGTTTATTTCCTATGAAGGTAAAGAAAAAAGGGATAACCTGTTTCAAAACAGACAATTTCTGAATGGTTGTCTCATGCTATGTCTTTTTATTATTCTCACCACAGCAAGACACTTCCAGGCAAAGTCAAGGCTTTTTGCAAAGTGGTGGGCTCTAGAAATATCTCAGAGGCAGCAACTTGGTCATCATTAAACACCTTTACCAAGTACCAAGTAGATAAGTTCCAAGCATGCTTTGTTAGGACTATTCCATAGGGGTTCCTGGACTCTGAGTCCTCTTCCTCCTCTCCTCTTTCTTTCTAAACTCTGGTACTCATCCCTTATAGCTTAGGCCACTGGATCAGTAACCTAATGATAAACATAGTACAGCTATGACAGTAAATGTACCTTAAAGTAGATGTTCATATAGATCACTACTGCAGTAGTCACAACCTTCATCCATCCCTCTCTTTTTTTGCTATTTTTATGTCAGGGAATGGTATTTTTATTATTATTATTGTTCCTATATGGCAAGGCTCTAGCCTCCCCTTTCTGAGACACAAAAGCTCTAAAGTTTTGGTACCTTAGATACTGATTTTATATTTCTGTCTTCAAGCTGTACAGTGGCTAAGGGCACATGGAATGTGCCCTAAAGCTTTGTAAGCTGGCAGGCTAGTATAATTTTTGACAGGACATCCCATATATGGTAGACTACTGTAACAGTGATCTATTTGAATATCTACTGTTATGTTTAGTTTACTTATACAGCTGCACTTTTCTCCATAAAGAATTACAAATTCCACGGTGGAACAGGTTCTCAGTCAGGATGATGCAAGAGAAAGGTACCCTTAAGGAAAGCTTTGCACAACTTAAGCAAAGGAAGATGTGTCCTGCCTGGCATTTAAGCTGGATATGACACTTAAAGGTACCTTGGCTAACAGGCAGGTTGGGCTTGCATCAACATTTCCAACCAATACTGAAAAAAAAAACATGGAACAGGCTAAAAATGGATCCAGGTTATGGAGTGCAGCCCATATTGAAAACTTTTTCCACTTGTTTGCCTTCTGAGTATGTAATTTCTCAGATGAAGATAAAATATTCATCATTGTGCTAGAAAATCCTTTCATCCTGATCAATGGACTTGAAGCAGCCAAGCTGTTAACCTCAGAGCCTGAAGATTTGAATGTGCTTTGCTTTAAAGATACAACAGACGAATTTCATGTGCACACTGATTAAATTGTGCAGCCCAGCAGTGGCTGATTATTTCTGTAAGCTGCTAACTAAAGCTAGTGTTGTATATCAAATAAGCATTTCTCACTCCAAGACCATTTTTTTAATCAGATTCTGACATATCTTTGCACCTTTACTGACTGGTATACATTGTTTTTGTATCACCTCTGTTTCTTTGTTTCTATATCACTGCTTGTCCACTGTCCTAAATACTCTAACCTGACCATCTCTAATAGGCAGGTAAGGACGGCACACCAGACTTACTGCTAAGCTTGCTGATAGTTCATTCTGGTGTTATGTTTAATGTTATTGGGGGTTTTTTTGTTTGTTTTTTTTTTCATTTCAGACCATTGGTAAACTGTTTATGCAGCTACTACTGTAATACATTTAGCTACTGTTATTCAGTTATGAGTCCTCTTAAAGGTTTCCTGTTTACCAATTGCCTGTGTTAAATTTAGACCAACAATTAAGGTTGCCCTTGATTACACATTCTCTGGGATGCTTCTTTTGATGTTAACTTCAGTAGATATAGTTCTATTTTTTATGAGCATGTTTAGTGGTACAGTCTATGGTAGCTACATTGGAAGTTTTAATTTTATCCTGCATTGTCACATGCTTTAGCTAGATATTAACTGTTCAGTTTAACTATCAGCTGATGTTTTTATCTGTTAGTGGTTCTATCAGGCACTGTTTAGACTGAATTTAGGTAGTGAGCTGTCTGGTTCATGTGTCTACATTTTTTACAGCACATCTTTCCCGGAGTTACTGAAGAAAGTGAGTCTCTTTACAGATTTACAGAATTCATCAGTGATCAGACATAGCTTCCTGTTTTACATCCAGATCCACCAGTATTTATGAGTCTCATGTCTTTTTAATCAGTGTGGTGCTTGCAGGTCCTTCTCATCCCCACTGCTTAGGCAGACTTTCTCATGCTACATAAACAGCTGCCCTTGGCTTTCTTGTTTTACTTTTACCTGTAAGCAGATAGTTTAAGTATTTAGTGAACACTAAGTGAATTTAAACACAGCTTCACTGTTTATATTTATCCGAGTTATTCTAAATCAGATCTTGACTACTTGGTATTATACCTGCTAGTGCTTGGCTTGGTGTTCAGCACTGATCGAACATAAGGGATACTGGTCTATTTGTTCTAGTCCAATAATTTTGCCTGCTGTCACCTTAACATTTAGGTGCAGGCTTTTATTCATAGAGTAAGATGACCAACTGAGTCATTTTAAGCTTTTGTAAATTACTGCGCCTACTGATCAGTCAGAATTCTTGTTTCACTGATCATGCTCAAACTGATTAGTTTGCGAAGCTCACCACTAGTATCCCACTTTGCTTTCCTCCCAACCCATCCTAAGCCACACTACCTAAAGACAAATTTATCTATAATTAATCCTTCCCACATATTACATAAGTTCTCATTGTCTTGTAACAATAAAGTACAGTTGTGTAAGGAAACTTGCCGTAACAGTAGATGTACGAATGATCACTGCTGCAAGTAGACTTGGCTATATGGGTTATATCCTGACAAGGCTATAAAAGCCAGTCAGCCATCAAAGCTTGAGGGCACCTTCTATGCACTCAAACTGTCAGGCAGCTCAAGGTGATCTGACTAACAGACAAGTTTGGGCACCAAGCCCTACAGAGCTTTCCTGACATCATAGAGAAGGAGGCTGAGCCCTGAAAGGGCATTGCTAGGAATGTCCACATCCTGACATAAACACACCAAAAAAACAAGGGGGAATAGATGGTGCGAGCAGCTACTACAGCAGTAATCATTTGAACATCTACTGTCATGGTAAGTTTACTTATACAACCATACTATGTTCATCATATTGATCACTGCTGCAGTAGCCTTAGCTATATGGGTAGATTACCCTAACTTACTACATTTCGGCGTTAGAAGGAGAAGGGTCAAGGAGCCCCTGGAGAATGATCCTTGCAAAGCCTGGTCTAGATCTAGAGAAGGAATCAAGCTCATAGTGCTTTGTAAAAGTATGTACAGAGAACAAAGCTGATGCTTCTAGAATACTTCTAGAATCCAACCCTTTCCAAAAAGCCATAGATGAAGCCAAGGTCCTGATATAGTGGCCTGGACCCTGCCTGAACTAATTTTGTTGAGGTGAGTTTAACAAAAGGTAGTAACCTTACACAACCATTTTGAAATAGTCTGTTTTGGCATAGGTTGTCCCTTCATTTTACCTTCACAAGACATGAACAATTGATCTGAAGATCTGAAAGATTTAGTTTTGCCAAGATAGTACCGGATTTGTCTGTAAACTTCCAAGGTAAGAAGTATTCCTTCTCCCTCATTTTAGGATTCAGGAAAAAATAGAGAGATGGATAGTTTGGCTTAAATAAACTCAGATACCACTTTAGGTATAAAAGAAAGAATAGTTCTCAAATGAAACTTGTCACTGTGGAAAATGAGGAATGGTTGACTCACCATAAAAGCTTGCAACTCAGATACCCTTCTTGTAAAGCTCAGAGCAATCAGTAAAACTGTTTGCTATATTAAGAACCACAAGCCAGCCAGGTTTGCAGGTTCAAATGGAGAAAGTGTTAGCTTAAGATCACAAGTAGGAGCCACTGGCTTTCTTGAAGATCTCTTAGGCAACACCCCTTTCAAAATAATTTTGACATGAGACTGCATTGAAAGAGAAGGATCCATGGACAGATATGCTGAAATGACTAATTAATGAACCTTAAAGCAGTAAGAAAGGCCATAGGATAGTAACTCATACAAATATTGTAAACTCCAAGAACAACTACCCCTGAATGGGTGTTGCTTATGTTGTTGGCACTAACTAAAATATCTTTTCCATTTGTTAATATATGATTTTCTAGTAGTAGGCTTTCTTGCCTCCATTAGTAACTGCTGCACATCTTCAGTAAAGAAATGGCTAAATGGAATTAAGACCTTATCGTTCAGTCAACTGAAGTTGATTGGTGTTGGGATATATCAACCACCCCTGTTATTGTGTGAGTAGATTCAGTGTGTGAAGAAGCCTGGGGTAACTGCCCCTTGCCATTTCCAAAAGAAGGAAGAACCACGACTGCCTTAGCCAAAAGGAAATCACCACAATGATCTTGAGGGAGTCCTTCTGAATCATCGGAAGTACCCTGGATATCAGTGGAAAGGGTAGAAAAGCATACAGGAACATTCCTGTCCAAGGAAAAGAAAAGGCATCTGTCTGGGACTTCCAAGAAGGCTGCACACTGACTGACAGCTTAATTTCAACTCTCCCAGTTTTAAAACAGGAATTCAGAAAAGAGAGCCAGTGATTTTACCTTTTGGGGTAAATTTCAGTAACTGCTTAGTAAGTGTACTGCCTGGATGCCAGCAAAAGGAAAATTCAGAGAATGTCAAAGAAAATAAATCACAAAAGGTGAAGAGAAAGCACTGGCTGGGAAGAATCCTGCAGTTGTTCAGGAAAAGCAGTTTAAGCTCCAGCTTTGGTGCAAGACATTACTTCCACTAATCTAGGAGGAACAAATAAGTCAAGTGTGCTGAAAGCTGATTAAACTAAATGAAAAACTGAAGAAATATATCAATAAACAACAAAAGGCTAGAAAAAAATGGAAGAAGCTTTAAACAGGTACACAAATGAGCTGACCAAACTGCAAACATCAGAGGTCAAAATGAAGAAAAGGCTAGCTGAGTATGAGGCTGCTCAAGAAGAGATGTTTAAAAAAATGGTAGAATTTTATAGAACAGCACATGTAGGGAAACCCAAAGATATTCTTCTGCACCAGAGAAACTGGAAGGAACAGACTGTTTTCATTTTATGAAAGCAAAAATAAGCAACCGGGCTGGAATTCCAAAGATGGAGCTGTTAAATGAAAGGCACATCATGTTTATGCTCCAAACCTAACCATGAGAAAACAACACATATCTTCAATGGTAAAGATGCAATGTTACCAGCAGAAAGAGTTGATTCTGACAAAACTGTGGCAGAAGGACAAAGTACTAAAAGTGGGAGACCATAGAGTGTTTGTAGAAAATGATTAGTCACTGTATAGCAGGCAGAAGAGGAGTAAATTTATTCCAGCAATCTGAATGTCAAGAAGTAGGTGTGAGATTCAAGCTGCTGTATCCAGCTATTTTCAGAATATTTTTCCTGGAGGGTTGAAATCATTTTTTGGTGCAGAACATGATAAGGCGGAAATCCAAAAGTTTGTCCGACCGAAGGGGATTCTGCTACTTATTCTTCACTTTTGACTACAAAGCATAGAGTTAACTGTGTAAAGTGTCATTCTTAATTATTATTTTATACATTATGATATACTTCATGCTATAAGGTTTCAGATATTTTGAGTGTTAACGGGGATACAAAAGTAATCAGGTGCCCTTATTTTTCCTTTTTATTTTCCAACAATACCTCTTTCTTCAAATAGCTAGGGAAATAATGTTTTCTGAAAGCATCGTTGTTTATGATTTGGAGAGGGAATAAAAAGATAAGACAAAACACACCAGCACTTAGTGGAAGTTGAAGTATTGCTACTACATGGCATGCAGCACATGGATAATAACCATTATAGTTTAATCTATGAAATGCAAATTGTGCTGTCAATCTGGGGACACAATCGCCTGTTTTAAGGGCTGTACTATTAGAGTATCGAGCGACCTGTACATCACATTACTCTGATTGGAGCCATGAATGTCTCCAGCAGGGTGTTAATGTATGGTTTCTAATGCTTTATGAATACATATTAGCTGCCGTCAAGTTTGGGCTTTAATCTTTAACTCATTATGGCCATCATTACACTCAATTAAGTTTGTTTTTTCTAAAATACAAAAAACAAAAAAAAAAAAAAAAAAAAAAAAAATAATATAGCTATATATATATATATATATATATATATATATATATATATATATATATATATATATATATATATATGCATGCACATTATGTCATGTATGCTTGTGTGTGCGTGTGAGTGTAGCGCGCATGAAAGTGAGATTGAGTGAATAGCATTACACCCTTTACACTTTTTAAGCTTCACTTTGCTGTTTAGCGTAAAAGTAATAAAAAGAAAAAGTGTACATGCGTTGTTGTGTTTGTTATGCTGTGTTGTCTGTGTGTATGCGTGCATGCATACAAAGGCAACTATGTATGTATGTGCATGCATGATGAAGAATGAGAGTGATCAACCAGTGGCAAACAGTAGCAGCATTAAAGAGGTTTGCATACCTTTTCACCTCTTAGCTCAAGAAAGCCTGAAATAAAGGGAACAAAGGTTCAACAATAGGAAATTGCTCTTATAAAATTACAAAGTTGCTTGAATAACAAGATTTGTGTTAGCATGCATTTTCTGAAGTGCAAGTTTGTGTGTGTGTGTGTGTGTGTGTGTGTGTGTGTGTGTGTGTGTGTGTGTGTGTGTGAGAGAGAGAGAGAGAGAGAGAGAGAGAGAGAGAGAGACTGTGTGTGTGTGTGTGTGAGAGACAGACAAACTCAGATTGATTGACCACTGGTTACAGTAGTAAAAAGGTTTGCATACCTCTCAACCCGTTAGCTCAAGAAATCTGGATAAAGACTAAAATAAAGGGGGACAAAGGCCTGAAAATAGGATGAGATTTTAAATATCACTCATAAAATTACAAAGTTGCTTAAATAACAGGACTTGTGTTAGCATGCATTTTCTGAAGGAAATAAAATCTGAAACTCAAACGAATGCCTTTATTTAGTGACTTTAGACCTCAATGACTACCAATAAACCACACATTTTTGGAGTAAGGGACCAAAAAATAAATAACTGGATATTTTTGAAAATGTTAAATTGTTTATGTAAAATACTTCCTTCAACATCATTTACATATACTAAAGCAAGTTTGAAACATTAGGCGGAGGAACTATTTTACATCAAAAAATATATAAAACATAAAATTCAAATAAAAAAAGAAGTCAAAGACAACAATTTTGCAGACAGCCCATTTCTAAGTGCAATAATGCCTTCCATGATGTGTGTTACTGTATAAATAATGCCCTTCCAGAGATGTAAAGGCCTGAAGCCTGCAGTGTTGGGCATCACAACACCCTGTGTGGACGTTATTTACACAGTAACACACCCCCCAGTTGTAAAAAAAAGAAAGAAAGTAATAGAAAGTAAAATAAAATAAAATAAAAAAGATCGCAAGTAACGGACCTTCGCGCATGCGTGCTAGCAGCATTTCCGATATCCAGATTGCTGCTGAACCAGTCTGGAGCATGCGCAGACTGTATCAGCAGCAGTTAGGATTAAGAAGCATTCAAGTGCAGAGATCCCAGAAGTCTATGCAGTTGTAATGTCACTGGAAAGGGATCGGACTCGGACTGCAACATCGGCAGACTGGGAGTCTTGTTGGAGAAGGACATCTCGCGGGGCTTTCTAGTGCAAGGAAGGACTTAGTGCTCCAACGAATGAAGTTAGCAATGGAAGGATTTAGTGCTGCAAGGAATGAACAAAGCTAGCAATGAATGGACCACTCCCAGGTGTGTGTGTGTGTGTGTGTGTGTGTGTGTGTGTGTGTGTGTGTGTGTGTGTGTGTGTGTAAAAAATGCCCCAGGTGCTACATGGTGGTGGGTAGAGAATAAGGCTTGAAACCTGTACCTTGGGCCCAGGTGGCAAGAGCCTGAATTCCCTACCCACCACCATTTGTAAAAATGTTGCAGATTGTTCCCTCATACTTGTTCTGTTCCTCATAAAATCTGTGGTTTCTGTATTTTTGTGTCATTGCAAAGCCAGTAGTGCATTGGTGCAGTGGTAGCATTGTTGCCTGACAGCTACATGTTCTCTGGTTTGATTCTTGGCTGGGGTGCCTTACCTTCTGTGTGGAGTCTGTATGCCCTCCCTGTTTTTGTTTCCTCTAGTGTCCTCCGATCTTACAAAGACATGTGTCTGTCTGGAGTGTTTCTCCCTGGGCCTCTGCTAAAAATTAGCTTTTGTTCCAAGTCAGAGTTTCCTGGTTAACAAATGTTAAAAATGACACGCATTTGAATATCAGACTTCATATTCTTCAGAAAGTGCATGGTAACACAAAAGCTTTTATTCTAGCAATTTTCTAAGTGTATAAGATGGATATTTGAAATTTGTCCCTATTTTTGGGACTGTATTCCCCCATTATTGGCTTCATCCAGGTTTTGTGCTAAGGTTGAGAGCTATGGTAAGAACCGAATTCACTGAATATGTTTGGGGGCTATATTCCCCGTTACTGGCTTTGTCCAGGTGTTTTTTGCTAAGAGGTTGAGAGCTATGGTGAGAACTGAATTCGCTGAATGTTTGGGGGCTGTATTCACACATTATTGGCTTTGTTCAGGTGTTTAGTGCTAAGAGGTTGACAGCTGTGCTATGGTGAGAACTGAATTCACCAAATGGTAGCCATTTAAGTTTCAGTCTTCCTCTTTCACAAAACAGCAGATTTGGCATAGTGGTATGTTGCTCTGACTGTTTTGCACAGGGTCCTGGGTTTAAGGCTTGACAGTGAAATGTATAGTGGTAACACAGCATTTTATTCTAGCAACTTTCCAACGTTATACAAGCAATGTTTAAAAAGTGTCCCTGGTTTTTGAGCTTTTGCCCCCCCCCCCAATAAACTTTGGCTTTTTCCAGATTTCTTTGTGCTGCAAAGTTCAGAGATACAACTGAGTGAGTAGATTTTACAAGGTGCTGAGAGCTGCAGGGGAGCAAAAGTTTAGTGCTGCTTATGCTGAGTCTGCTTGCATTGTTAATAGCACAACAGATAGTATACTTGCTTTTGATGCAGAAGACTGTGGGTTCTACTCCCAACCTCAAGTCTTTATTAGAGACAGGTAGTGGTTGTAATACTAAACATGACAAAAAATGTGGAAGTAGACCATGTGGGAGGTGTTCCTATTGTTCATATACATTACAAGATTCTTCTATTTCCCTTGACAATAAAAATAAAAGTCATGTTTTCTTAAAAAGTGGCAGTTGTTGTTCCAGCAAGTTAGTTTACATAGCCATCTGCAATACCTGTTCTTCCTTCTATGTAGGTAAGACAGAGAGAATGTTTAAAACTAGAATATATGAACATCTCTATGATATCAAAAATAAAAAATATACTAATGCTTTATATAAGCATAGCATTGTATGCAATGGTTATTTATGTTTTAAGTTTGGTATACTTGAATTTGTAACAGTTGAAGCAAGGGGTGGTGATTGGCAAAATGCATTATATAAGAAAGAGTTACTGTGGCAGTTAAGATTAGCTGCTGATTATCCACCAGGGCTTAATGAGCATATTACTATAATGCCAATTCTCAAAGAAAAGGCAAATCTAGTTTAGTAGTGTTAACAATGTTTGTTATATCCAAGTGCTTTTGTGATAATATTCTTGTATGCTTTTTTGCTTATGTTATGTGGATATGGTTATTTCTGATGAAATTATCTGTTTCTTTGCACCTAACTCCTGCTTGTATATTCCAGTATGTTCATTTTCCATCAATGGAATTGGTTGGTTTAGAACCAATGGCAGACCAGCAACTTGTATTTAAATGTAAAATTCACAATGACAACTTGTTCTGAAGAAGTCATACTAATTGATGAAAGCGCTTAACCTGGTTGTTTTATTATTTTTTAACATTAAATAAGGATTGTGGACTCGCAACGCTGTGCTCTTTTATTTTTCTTGGTTTGGCTTGAGCACTTATAGCACCATTTTTTATATTGTCTACTCCCACAGTAGATAGATGCATTGCTGATACTGTACTGTGTTGCAAAAGGGGTAGATGCTGCACTCCTTTTTGGTGAAGATACCTAGTAACTATGAACCTGTTATCAGTTTGCCATCCATTCCCTATTGCAATATTGCTAGCTTATCATTTTTTTAGTGTAAGATAGGCAATTTATTCCTCAAGGGTAACATGCACTTTATTTGTAGATGAAACAATGAAATACAACGTTGTTTGCTAGGAGCAACCTCTTCATTAGTTACAGACTTCTTTAATGTGGAATTGTTTAGATGACTTTTACTTCTTCAGAGATTGTGCATATGATACTAGTGGACCGTAGAAGTTTGAGTAGACTTTTATGATGGAAATGTTCTGAATTGGGCAGTTTTGTCATTACTGGTGCATGAATTTTGTTTCATTGTTTACTGGTAAAATTTCAAAACACCCTCTAAAACTGTACTGTATTGTACAAGGAATATAATTTAATACAATCAGGAAGGTGTATGAAAGAGCATGTGTATGTTTCATGTGCAAGGGGCCTGTTATTTGAAAACAGCCCAAACCCAAAGTTAATCTGCCACTGGTAAAATGTATTTTCTTTGAATGTGGGTTTCAATGCTGTTTCAGTGATTGTGAGCTTTCAAGGGCAGAGAAGTTTTAATGCCAAGTCTGTTCTCATTGTGAGACTGCATTGCTTTGTTTAGCAGATATGATATCTATTAGTGTTTGCGCTATAAAATGCAAAATAAAACTTTTAAATGAAGTCCAAATCATAAATCGTAAAGCAGTATGCACATTAGTGTTTATGGTAAATGGGGTGAAATAGCCAAGTAATGGTTCATTGGAATGGCTGCAGGGAGGGAAGCTCCATTCGACCATGATTTTGTGAGGGGGGGAAGGGCAGCAAACTCAAAGACAGCCCCGGCTGAACTATACCTCTCAACTGTCCAGATTTTTGCAGAATGAATAGATTTTTGCTTCTTATTTTTCATTTGTTCCTCATAAAATTTGTGGTTTTCTGTCAAATCATTTAGGAATGAAGTCACTAAATAATGACAGACACTGAGTTTCAGACTTCATAACCTTCAGAAAAATGCATGCTAAAGCAAGACCTGTTATTCGATCAACTGTCTCAATTTATACAAGAGCAATTTTTAGTACTGTTTATATGTTCCCCCCATATATTTGACCTTGTCCAGATTTCCTGCATTAACAGGTTGAGAGGTACATGCAAATAAATTGCTTTATAGAATTAGGCATATCCAAACCTCTAAACTGTCCCCGATTTTGGCTCAAAATGTTGCTCTTCTCCTAATAATCCCTCTGCAAAATGGCAATTTTGGAAGAAAACATGGAGGGTTTACAATTAATAAATAACTGTAATAATCAGTTATAGATTACTTTTATTTCAGAAATGCATGTAGATTCTTTTATTTTGTCAGCTGCTCAAGTTAGCAGTACTAATATTAAAAAGTGTCCCTTCTTTGACAGGTTCCCAGCTGTATTGTGTGGCTATTTTATATTTTTGAATCACATTTTTGGTCCATTTTTCATAAAATTGTGTTTTTTTTGGCAAATCATTAAAGACTGAAGTTAGAAAATAATGACAGACATTTCAGTTTCAGATTTCATACCCTTCAGAAAATTCATACTAATGCAAGACCTACTATTCTATTATCTTTCTAAGTTTATAAGAGCAATATTTAAAAATTATCCTTATTTTTGGGCCTTTGTCCCACTTCTATGTATGGCTTTGTCCAGATTTCTTGCTCTGAGGTTGAGAGGTATGACAAATGTGTCAAAGCCATCACAGTCAGCCAGAGACATTTCAAATTGTGACATACTTGTTGCACCCCACTCCCCCATGTAGTGACTCTGGATGTGTCCAAGCAAGGCAAGGAGCAGTTATGCAGTGTAAATGTGCAGACTATCCCCCCATCCAAGGTAGACACAAGTACTACAATGGCTTTTCATCTGTCCTTGATTTTGCAGAATGTTCTGGTTTCTGTCATATTTTATACTGTTGATTTATGCTTATTATTATTCAGAAAGTGCCTGTTGCTCTGTGTTTAAGTAGCAGTGCTTTAATGACCATCTGGTAAGCTTGTCTGAGATTGTAAGATGCAAGTAAGTTTTAATAAGCATAATGTTAAAAAAGTGCCAACATTGAAAGCCTTTCTGTTGTTCATAGGTTCATATAGGGCATTTATAAGCCTAGCCAGAATGTGTTTGGCTCGCCACCCATTTTAAATTTATTTTGCTATGCCCTTTTCGAGGTTAGTATACTGTGCCTCTGTCTAACAGTGACACAGAAGTGATAATCCACTCATCAAGATTCTCTTGAAGAGAGCTGAGGGGACTCTGCCTAACCTGGACTGGGATTTTATTCCAGAGGTGTGATTATGTGTTTGGTTTGCTGTCGTGGTAGGTCTATGTGAGGACTGCATCTCTCACATGTTGGAATTTGTTGGACAACTGGTAACTTAAATATATTGTTGCCTTGCAGAGAATACTTACATAAACTAGATAACATATAAGCCTTGGGTATTGAAATGCATATGACAGTATTTGTAATAAAGGACAGGATTACATTATTTTAAGAGCTCATTATAGGCTTTACCTGCAAACTAAACAGAATGCCAATCTATCGTGTGATCCATATCCTGTGCAGTAATCCTTTAAGCAATGTATGTTGAGCTTGTTTCCGGTTTGCTTTTCATTTTTTACTTTGATCATGTTTTCCCCATGAAACAAGTAGATAGTTGTTGTCAGGCAGCAGGTCTTTTTGGATAAGAAACATTTTTACAAGTGGGGGTATCACAGAGATTGCTACTTTCAGCATGTTACTTGGTACTTTAATAAAGCTGAATATAAATTATAATTAGAACTGGAGTACAAGGAGAAGTGGTTTGAGTTGAGTGCTGCTTGTTTTTTCTTATACTTGATTTTGACTAGCATTCCAGTAATGTATTTAAAAAGTAATTTATTTTTTCATGCCTCATAACCATTTTGTTTCCATCTAGATATTAAGTAAGCTGTCGTGCAGCCAATGGATTGAAATATGTTTTTTCTTCTACACTTCATTTTGTCTTGATTAAACTCTTATAATGATGGTTTGGCACCCAGGGCAGAGTATTTAATTAAAGTTACAGTTTTTGTGGTTTTGAGCATAGCTCCTCCACTTTCTAGTTGGCCACACCCATTCCCATTGGCCCCACCCATTCAGCTGTCTCCTGCAGTCCCCCTTTGATTTGAAGTCACCAGCCGCCACTGGTACACAGTTTTGTGTGTTAGCAGTAAGTTATTACATTTTGGGGGGGATTGTTTGAGGGTTTTCATTAAAAAAAGTCTTATAAGATGTTGCATAGCTCCAAATGAATATGGTAAGAAACAACTGTATAAAAGATCAAACATGCAGCAAAGTCTAAAAGATTTAGGATCTTTGCCTTGAAGTGTTTGTATAGGTATTTATATACCCCAAGAAGACTCCAAAGAATTTTTCCTCAGTTAGATTACAAATGTTGGAGGTGTGATGGGGATGAATGAGGTAAATGGGAACATATTTCTACGGAGTATAATGAATTAGCAGACTTTAAAAATTTCATGCAGACTACTCTTTCTGAAACACTAGGTGAGCAAATGATGTAACAAGGGAATGAATTGCTGAGCTGTGATACAGAATCAGAATAGACTAGACACAGTAAGGCCTTGATTAGTTTAATTCTGGTGGCTACCAAAAAATCAGTTACTAGAAAATGGAAATCAAGGTCTACACCAACTGTACTAGATGTAGTGAATATAGTAACAGAGATAAAACAAATGGAAGTAGGATCTTTAGGAAAGGGTAGGAGTGAATTGCATAGAATAATGGGAATTGTGGGAAGAATATATGTAGAATAATGTTTTGGAGGAGGAATGAGGTTTAAGGGAAGAAAGGAATTCAATGAGCCATATGATGTTTGATGGACAATAACTGGATAGATTATAAACTATGTATAATGTTTGCAACTAAAAAATATGTCAATGTGGTTTGTTTTCATTTATATAAATGTATAACTGCCTATGTCATAAGTGATAATTTTATAAATAAGTTTCTTTTTTTAAAAAAATGAAAGAAACATCATCAGTCTTCTAGGCCTTTTTGTATGCAGTCCTAGAACAGAATCTAGCCATTTGATTATTCAAAGAGCAGGCAAAGAGGTCTGCTTTAGGAACTCCCCACAGTTGGATCAAATCATGGAATATCCCCTGATCTAGCTTCCATTCGTGAGGGTTTTCCCAAGTCCTGCTCAACTTGTCTGCTGCACATCTTAGTTCTGATTGAATGTAGGATGCCTGCAGAGTGATAGTCTACTGTGCTGGGCCTGCAAATGGAGTATGATCTGGTTCGTACTTGCTTGCTGATGTACCACCTGACTGTGGTATTATCTGTTACAACTTTAAGAGGTCCTGGGGCCCAAAGATAATTCAGAGAGTTGAGTACCATGATTAGGACAAGCATCTGTTTTATATTTATGTGCTTGCATCTGTCCTTGGTGTCCCACACACCTTGGACTTTTATCCCACCTGAAACTGCTCCCCAAGCAAAGTCCTAGGCTTCTGCAGTGACTGACTGTTTTAGAACAGGGAGGGAGAAGGGGAGACCTGGATTAAGGGATGGCGAAGGGAAGACCTGGATTAAAGGATATCTGTTGTCTCAGCCAAGTGACTTCTCTTCTAACAAACCCCAGCACTGGGATTTAAAGAAAATAAAGGTGGTAGAATCAAAGACACTACAGGTACATATCTTACTGTACCTTTTTCATGTGTAGTCTTGCCAGGAGTATCATCAGAATCACAGAAGCCATGAGACCCAAAACCCTGAGGTATTCCAGCAAAGTGAACCAAGTCCAAGTGGAAAACTCTCAAAACACATCTACATATAGATTTTTTTTTCCATGGAAGAAAATCTCTGAATTGTGCAGTCTAGTTGAAACCCCAGAAATAAATCCTGTGAGAAGGAGTCAAGAAAGACTTTTGAATGATCTCTTGGAATCCCAGCTTACATAAAAGATTGATCACCCAAGACAGAGAAAGAGAGATTCCTGACACTTTGAAAAACATTCTGCCAAGATATGCAAGTCATCTAAATATGACAAAAATGTGGATACCCTGTAGTCTGCAATAAGCTACAACTGGAGCTAGACACTTTCTGAACACTCTTGGTGTAGTGGATAGTCCAATGGGTAAGGCAGGGAAAAGATAATGTGATCCAGACACACAAAACCTTAAGAAACACCTGAAATCTGGATTAATACAGATGTGATGATAAACATTTTTTAATCTAGTGAGACCAGGAAACTTGAATAAGGAAGAAGAGGTAACAGGTTGTGAAGTGACATCATTTTAAATTGGGGCACTATCACAAACAGGTTTAGGAAAGAAAGAAAGATCCAGAACTGGTCTCCAAACATTTTCATTCTTTGGCACTAAAACATCCTTGAATAAACTCCTGTCCCTCCTGGGAAGGAATAACTGGTTCTATCACTCCCTGGGACTGTTTGTGATGAAGGACAGGTGGAAATAAAAGTCTGGACTGGAAAATGAACACTTATCCCCTGGAAAGGAATAATTTCCTCCCACTGCCATCTGTAACCTTGGTGAATGGTCTTCAGAAACCATTTGTCTGAAATTATCTGTTGCCAAAGAGAAAACTGGAGATTCAGACTTTCTGGAAGACAAAATAGGGTATCAGGGTAGGATAAGGGAATAACATCTGTTAACTAGTCATTCTGACTTATTGGACTGCCATTGGTTCTGGGAGTTTCCAGAATTCTTCTTCTTGGAACCCCTTTGCCATTTAAATGTCTGTTCACCTGCATTTTGTGGAGACTGTTTATTTTGCTTCTTACCAAAAACTGGATGAGGAGTTAGAGAATCCCTTGGAAATTTTGGAAAGAGAGGGATGAAAAAGCTTAGATATACTCTGTATTAGCTTACCTTTTTCATCACATATTTTGATCACCTCTGCAGAGGGGCCAGAAATTAAATCTCCATCCAAAAGGGAATTTAAAATCTCATTTTTATCATCATCTGGGATGGCCTACCAGGCAAACAGATTCAAAACAGCATCACTAGACATAGCTCTTGAAGAGGTATCGACAAAGTCACACACATGCATGCACACACACACACACACACACACACACGCGCACGCACGCACTCGCACACGCACACGCACACTGTATACAGTGGGTAGTGACTTGAACAATAGAAGAAATTGAATTATTCAAAGCAGATTTTTCCTCACAAGAAAAAACTGAAGGAAAAACATTCCTCATACTTTCACAAATGGTTGGGACAAACCTTAGCATATGAGCCTGACAATTCTAAATTCTGAAAATCAAAGTTGCAATGTATAATCAATACAAGTGTTAAGAATTCACAATCATTTGGAACTTTGAATGTACTCAAAATTTCACTTCTCAAAGTTGCAAAAGCATACATTTTTCCCATGATCAATAACTCTCCAATCCTTATCAGAAATAGTAAGACTGGAATTAAGTGTTTAGTAGCAGAAGTATTTACGAAAGCTATAGCTGCTGTATTATGTTTAGAAAGGGTGTATAAAGACTTAAAAGACTGAGGAATTTTACACATCCTATCTGCCGTCTTCAGGGCAGCTGGCTGACTGCCAGGAAAATTGCTGGCAATAATACACACATCCTCCAATGTAACAAAACTGGAGAAATGGTTCCAGGATCTAGAAATTCCTTCTGTAGCAGCTCATATTATTTTCTAAGGAACTGAGAAACATCAATGTTCTCCCACTGAAAATACTGGCACATTCTGATTGTAGTCTCGGAGAAAGAGAAATCCCCACAGGCAGAATCAGAAATTGAGCTCTCCTCGGAGTATGAATCAGAACTCAGGAGAAACCATGCATCTTCCCCTTCATCCTCCTATCCAAATTCAGAATCTTGACTCTCTTCAGGAAAGGAATTATCCTTCTTTCTTTTACAGGAAACAACCTTACAAGAAGGATCACTAGCCTGAACTAAACTCTGAGCCAGACCCAGTAAACAACTCCTGTCTAAGGAAATTTGAGGAGGAGCAGATATATGCTTAGTTTTCTGCTTCTTTTTGACAGGAAAAATAGGGTCAACAGTGTTATTAGTGCAGCGGCAGCTTTCCTAGGGCTGGACACAGCATTCTGGCAAAACAGGAAAGCCTTCCCTGTTACCTCTCCCAGAACTGCAAGAGTGACTATCCCTTGCACACTGATGGGACCCCAACAGCTGCAGAGGATGCGGCTAATCCCTGCTCCATAGTGGCTGTAGGTGCTACACCAGAGGGATTCTGGGCAAAAGATGAATGGTCTGAAGTACAACAAATAGCCACAGCTGTGTCAACCACTTGTGGCAAATATAAATTGCTAGCCTGCTGTGATTGCAAAGGCTGTTTGCTTAACTTTTCTTTTTTTCTGGCTGAAAGAAGGACCAACCATGGAACTGACAATTTGTTCCATGGTCAAGCCAAAAATGGTGCCTCTTTCCTGTGGAGAACAAGCAACAATACTGGTAAAAAATAAAGTCTTTAAAAGTCAGTTTTTCCCAAATAAACTCAGTAAAAATCACTTTAAAATACGTTGCCAGCCCCACACAATTTCTCCTCAGAAAAAAAATGTTTTCAGTTACTACAAACAACTTTTAAACTGACAAGAAAAAAAGGGTGCTTCAGTTTAAAAGAACAATACAGTCTCATGACAGTCTGTTAGAACACAGATGCCTAGTTTTAAAATAACTTTCCTTTAGAAGAAAGTATAAAGAATAAGCAAAAATATTAAATTTAAGTTTTTTCCCCAAAGGGAACTTCTCTGTCTAGCAAAGGAACAGAACAAGCAAATCATTGATCCTAAAAAGCCTGAGATGAGCACACTCTTCAGCGGTAGTAAATCTCTGAAGGGCTTGGTACCCAAACTTGTCTTTTAGTCAGCTCATCTCAGCATGAGCTACCTGATAGTTTAGACATGTGGTAGTTGCTCTGAAGCTTTGGAAGCTGACTGGCTGTTATATCCTTAGCACAATATAACCCATATAGCTAAGGCTACTGCAGCAGTGATCAATATAATGAACATGTACTGTGAAGAACTCTTAAATCCAGTGGATGTGCCTTCCTCTGAGTAGGTAGAGCAAGAAACACCTAATAGGAAAACACCTATTTCTATCAAGAAGGTCAATGTGATGATTAAACTATGCTGTGTCAAGGCTGAAGCAGTCTCATGGTTAATATGCCTTTTCACTGCTGTATGGAAGGTGGGGACAGGATTTGGCAAATGTGATGCGATACATTTTCAAAAATGAAGATAAGAGGATATGTTTAAATTATAGAGAAATTATGTTCCTCAGCTTCTGTAGAAAAGCCTATGCCAGGATGCTGGAGACTTCATTCAACAGTCAAGCCTCTAATTCTGGAAGAGGAATGCAGATTCCATCCTGCCAGTGAAACAGTGGATTAATAAAATAGAAGTGTTAGTTGTCTTCTTCTGTCCCTTTGCTGTTGTCTTCTTCTCGCCTTCTTGCTCCCTCTAGAGCTGTCCGAAAAAAGAGCGACCCTCGGCTCCGGCAAGGACTCGAGGCTCCTCTATAGGCACGAGTTACCTCCCGAGAGTTACCTCCCCTAACCTTTGTAAGCTAACCCAAAACATAATAGAAAAACTATATAACAAAAAAACTAATAAAAACAAAGAGAAGACAGGCCACCTCTGACTCAGGGAAGAACATTACACCTACATCCCTGATTCAGGAATAGTAAAAAGTAAAGAGGTGGTAGAAAGAGGGTACAATCACAGCTCCTCACAATCACAGAGGGTAGGGAGGTGGGGGCCAGGGGAAGGAGACAAAGAACATGGATAACTAACAGAGGAACATAACTACATAACTTGTTATGTTGTCTATCTCTATCTATATCTATTGTAACTTATCAGCGACCCTGTCCCTTCCAGCGTCCTAGCACCTAACGCCGGGCGGCCCTAAGAACAAGTACAACTAGAGAACAGTGGAACAAGAGCTTGCTAGCTAAATCTGAAATATAATGAGAAAGTAAAGTGTGAGGAAGTGAACCCGGTAGTGCAAATATGGTGTCTAAAAACAAGTCCAATTGGGAAAAAAGCTCTGGGAAGGCTAAAGAAGGGCCTTAGGTGGTGCTTTTGGACTTTGGTTTCTATTTTGGGGGAAATCAAAGATGTTAGCCATCAAGAAAATCAGATACTGAAACTAGAAAGTCCTTTCTGCCTTCATGGGGAGACACCCTCTTGGTCAGATTTTCTGAATTGTTTGTTCTATCTTTTCTAAACCTCAATTTTCTGATGAACATCAGGCAGTGTAATTTTTTTGTTCAGATCATTGATTTATATTCAAAAAATTGGGGAGGTCCATCAGAAAAGTTTAGGATTGGCGGTCGAGACTACCTTTAGCAAAAGTTGGGTTCATTCATGGAAGCATTTATGTCCTTATGAAAATGACCCTATCCCTGTATACATATAGATAATAAGAAGTGAGTGCTGAGAAGTTCTGAAACTCTTCTAGAGCAACCATAAGAAGCTGATATGAGCTTCTTCCAAAGGAACAGGAGGACTTGGAAGGAAGGAGGGAGAAAGAGAAGAAATGAGAGAACTATTTAGGTCCCAAAGGAAGGAGGATTATTTCTTAGGGGAGGTTTATAGGAGGTCTGAGAAAAAAAATGAAACAAAAATGCTTTACAAAGCAAGGCAGATTCAAAGACATCAGAAATACCCACAAGAAAAATAGGAAAAGCTTGAAAAATTTCTTTTTTGAACTTTGGGAGATGAATAGAGTGGAAGAGTTCAGGAAAAAATGGAAACGGTTGGAAGGATGGAATGGAAGGATCTATGTGTCTTTATGTGAGTCCATGAAAGCGTTTCCACAAAAAGCGTTTCCACTTCAGGAATAGAGGAACTATCAAAATATAAAAAGGAAAGTGAGGAGATAAGTGAGAGAGGGAGCCTGGCTAAAGGACCTGGGAGGAACCAAGCAGTGAGGTTCAGAGGAGAGAGAGGGGAGGCGTGACTGACTGCCTGGATCAAAAAAAAAAAAGATCCTAGGTCCAGATGCCATGCAGTGCAATAGAAATTGATGTGTGAGGGGGACCCACACCTGTCGAGGCCAGTAAGGAGCAATGAGGCCTTTGGACGATAGGGGGGAAGGAGGAAATCTTCTTAGTCTGCTGAGGAAATGCATAAAAAAGGAGAAGGGGCCTGCTTCTTGGCACTTGCTGGAAAATGCTGGGTTGGCCTGGTAAAGGGAATGAGTGACTGGCAAAAAGCACTTGAGGATAGCTCTCTGTAGAGAGAGAGAGGAGACCCCAGGAGGAAATGCATACTCTCACTCGGGCAGTCTCGAGGATTGGCGTCCACTTGTGAATGGCTCTGCTCAGGAATCCCCTGTAATTCGAAATCGCCCATTGCCACAATCTGCTGAGTGCTTACAGACAAGGGGTGCTTCCTTGACTCCGCCTTGTTTGTTGATGTAAGTCTTTCAGAGACCACTTGTCTGTCTGGATGGGATCATCTCCTGGACATTCGCAATGTCTGAAGGGCTCCTTGGCGCAAAAAAGCACTCTGAACCTCTGAGAAAGAAATAAAAAGGGTGCCACAATTTGAGTGCCATGTGCCCTGGACCGTCCTGCCGGTTGGTTGCCCCCTGTGCAGGGTGCTCCCTGCCAGATAATTGAACCAGGATTACCAAACGTGAGGGGTCTCACCAAGGTCTTGAAGAACAGAGCCACACCAGCACATTTCTCATCTGAGATGATTTATGATCATGTGTGATGGTTGATTTGTGCGGGTGTGATGTTGCCTGGTAATGCCATTGGAAGATAGGATCCGCATGTGGAATCTGGTAACGACGCCGGAGGGGTGGCAGAAGGTTATAATGACACAGAGTGAGAACCAACACCAATTTGACATTTCTGCTTGATTTTGTTGTTGTTGAAAGCAGTAGTTGAAACTGTGCAGATGTCTTTTATTCTTTGATGTGTTAGTCTTGCAGACATAGTCTTCTGGCTAATGGAGCAAGCTGCATAAGTAATAGTACGATTAAATGCGACAAAACCAGGCTGGCTTTTATTAATTTGTTGTTGAAAAGGAGTGAGACCCCTAATCCCTGGCATGGAGATATTTGAAGGATGTGGTAGTCAGGGGGAACATGTCAAATATGGAAACAACTAGCTACCTGGTGGAGTCTCAGGTGAAGGACCAAAGCTAACAGACTTTAGTACACCGAGGAAATACGGGTGAGACAAAGGCAGGGCCCTGAATTGAAAATGACTGGTGACTGGTTCCCAGCCTGGGGAGCTTTCTTTCTTGTCTGGCAATTATGAAACACCTGGGATCCTTACTCGTCTCGTCCACCTTCTATCCTTTCATACATTTGTGAGGGACACCAGGGGGCAGTGAGTGAGTGAAATCTTTGTTGCCCTCTTGAAAATGACAGGTTCCCAGCCTGATCCCTTGTCTTCTTGGCGTTCCTTGTTTTTGGAACTAAACGAACCTTGAGTAGATTCGGAGCCTTTCTGGTCTGCTGGATCTGGCTGAATTGCTCTTTTTTGCAGCAGTTTTGAAATTTTAAAACCTGGACCATTTGAGCAGGTGGACTGAGACATCTGGAAAGGATTTGGATGGGGATCCCTCCGAGGGGGATAAATATAGATTCGGATCCTTGACTGTCTATTGAACTGTGGGAATTGAGGCTTGTGGGCAGTTTTGAAACAATCTGTGACTGCCTCGAACCTTTGAGCAGGTGAAAAGGCTGGAGGATGCTGAAATTGGATTGCTTCTGAGGAAAGGGGATTGCCTTGGTTCTCCCCTGCCTCGAGGCGTCTACCATTGTTGACCATATAGCCTCTGCCTCTCTGCCGAAGCGACCTTGCCCCCTGCAAAGTCCCTTGCCCCTTTCAGGTTTTTTCTCAAGGGATGCTTTAGGAACTTGTCAGAGAAAGGGTGAAAAGCGGACTCCGGCGGCAAAAGGTCAGCGGCCGACAGATCACTCTATCAGACTCCGCCTCCTGCCTCTGGCGGCTTGACTGCTGATCCCAAACATCTCATAGGGGAGAACATCTTGAACACATTCATAAAAGGTGCATAAGGCACAGGCATAGAAGCCTGAAAGCGGCCTCCGAGCCCCGGACCCTACTCGCTCCATCCTAGCAGCGTAGAAAGGAGGCATGGAGGTTGGCTATGGAGTTAAGGGTGGCTGCGGAGTTAGTGAAATCTCTCTTACCTTCGCAGCCTGTAGGATCCTTTCAACTCATGCCTTCGCTTCTTTGATCAAGTCAATGAAATTGAAAGTGAAATGGCACAGGGTATTCAGCCGATAAATGCTCGCTGGCGAAACAGACTATCCACTTCTTGCACATGGATCCGATTCCTTTGTCCTTGTTAGGTGGATGGACAGGTACTGAAGCTCAGTTCCTCCTTCCTAGTGGCAGCAGCTACCCACCATAGCATCACAGAACTCCTTTTGTCATGGTGCCGAGGTCTTTGAGGGTCTCTCTGGGGGTGGGGTCCACTGAATCGAGGGCCTCCACATGCACACAGCTACCTGAGGGGGGGGGGGGAGACAACACGAGGAGGGAAAGGCGAGCCAACTCCTCAAGGTACAGATTCAGATCCTCCCCAGGCTGAGGGGCTGGCCATTTCCCTCTGTTTGAGTCAGAAAATCTGTCTCAGATGTGTCAATGTCAGGTGATCTGTGTGAATCATCTAAACACTTCCTCTTCTCAATTCTTCGGTAAATTCAAAGGCTCTTCCGAGGGCTCTTCCTGCCAGAGGGTCTCTGAGGAAGAGGGAATCGAGGAGGGGTTCCCTGAGGTTGGAGGGAGGGCGGTCGGAGGGAGGAGCTGACGGAGCTACCGGTGAGGGAGTTGAGCCAGAGTGATGCGAGCTGAGCTGTGGAGAGGGGCAGACTCTAACACACTCCGCGTGACCTCAGCCAGACTGTCCTCTGAAGCCAGAGGTCCCGCTGGAGCTGAGCTCCGAGGGTGATGGCTCCCGAGGGGCTCCGAGGCTCCGTCGGGCCCGAACGGCTCCCAGAGAGAAGAGAGGTCGGGGAAAGTCAGCCGAGGCCCGATCTCCGGCGAGAATCCAGAAGAAAATCGGCGCCGAGCGAGATCGGAGCCGACGAGAACCCGGCGGCGGGCCGACAGTCTCGGTTCCGGCTCCGGTCTCCGAGCAGTCACCGTTCGGCGCCCTGGGAGTCGGAGGAGGAATATGGGCTGGAGCAGGTCAGGACAGGGCGGCATGAGCTGATGGTAGGGGCTTGAGTCGACTGACTCAGGGGCTAGTGACTTGAAAGTGTCAACTGATGACCTGCCTACCGAGATGCGTGGGCTGACCCAGACAGGAGAGAGATTCAGACAGCAGAGGACAGCAGGAGAGAATGAGGAATGAGCGAGCCAAGTAGTGGACGGCTTCGGCTCTTCCTCCGGGGGAAGGTCTGGTTCTACTGCCTCGGCGGGCCTCCAGGGAATTCTGGGCTGTCGCTCGGCGGTAACCAGGACAAGCCGAGCTGTGAACTCGCCGGCTCAGATAGGCTTATTCCACTTTTAACTTTGTCTCTAGGTCGGCCGAGGGACCTAGAAGGGGTAAGAGAGCTTCCAAGGGCTTCAGGGAATCCTCAGGCTTAAAGAAGAGGACCCAGGATCAACTTTTTTTTTTTCTGCAGGACTCCTGGGCTGAAGCCATGGCATACAGCACAGGAGGAGTACTGCACAAAGCAAAAACCCCAGGCAAAGAAGTGTGACCGTCTGTCCGTCTGTCAGAGACATTTTCTGACAGCATCACACTGCTGAAACCTCTGAAGACTGTCTTACTACATCTTTATACAAAAAGAATATATTTAAACCTAAATAATATTTTAAGTATGCTAAAAAACCAAAAACAACAAGCGGTGAAAAACCAACAAAAACCAACACTACCGAGCAAGGCAGCGTAACTCTCCTTTCTGGCCTAGCATTGTAGCATGGGGAGCCTCGGGAGGAGGCGGTGGAACCAACTCTCCAGAGCTTTTAGAGTAGTCGGTCGCGCCGAGGGCTCTGAAACCCACTGCCCTTACACTGAAGAGTCTGCAAGTACTGCCTACATGTGTTTTATGATCATAAGGAAATCTATTAACACACATACCAGAAAGTCCTATGAGCAGTGTTACAAAACTATGAGGTGCCAGGGCCACTGCTGCATGCCATTCAGTCCTTATATTCTCATTGTTAAGTAGAATATATTCAAGATGAGCACAGGACTCTGTCAAATGTTATGTTCCATTTTGTTTTCTAATCATGATTTTTATAGGTCATATATCAAGGAGCAGCCAAGATCTAAACAGTATCAGGTCTTAGGATGTGATAGTTTCATCTCTTTTGTTAGTAAATGATACTGTACATACGTCTCAGCTTCTTAGGGCAAAAAAATCTGAACAAAGCCTGACAGAATGGGGGGACAAAGGCACAAAAATAGGGACAGATTTTAAATACTGCTCTTAAAAACTTAGAAAGTTGCTAGAAAAACAGGATTTGTCTTAGCATGCATTTTTCTGAAGGGTATGAAGTCTGAAACACAAGTGACTTCAGTCCTCAGAGCATCCCAGTAATTTTCCAGAAAATCATACATTTTATGAGGAACAGACCAAAAGTCTGAGGCAAAAATCTGGATATTCTGCAAAAATCAGGACAGTTGAGAGGTATGATTACTGTCCTCTTAGCATATACTGATCTCCAGTGCACACTGTAATGCTTCAGTACTGACTGTGAATTGGGTAGGATGAAAATCAGCACCTCTATACCAAAGTTTATGGTTCTCTCTCAGTATAGTGGATAATACTCTGCAAGTGAGAGGCAGCAACTACCTTGAGTACTTATTCAGGAATGAAGGTAGACAAATTTGAAAGACTGATCAGCAGGTGGGTGCAGGAGTAAAATAAGTGTATGTGTTGTACTAAACTGTGATGCTAAAGTAAGAACTGAGTCATAAGATGAAGTTCTTAATTTAAAGCTTAGTTTATATCCTCATCTTCACCTATGGGCATGAGGTTTGGGTAGTGACAAAAAGGGTAAGACTGCAGATATAAAAGCAAAAATGAGGTTTCTTCACAGTGTAACTGGCCATAATCAAAGTAATACAGTGAGGAGTTAAGCAACCTGGGAGGATCTCAGAGTATGGCCACATATTCACCAGGTTGAGAGGAGTCATTTGAGGTGGCTAGTCTCTCATGGGATGTGTACTAAACATGGGCCACTGGAAGGAAGCCCCGTGGCAGATACAGGGCATAGTGGAGAGATTACATTTGAGGATCCCACAGAATGACATGGAGAGTGCTGCTGGGGATAGGATATTCAAGCATACTTTTGCTTACCTTGCTACCACCATGACCTTCATTAGGATGAGATGTTTAGAAAATGGATGGACAGAAGGAAGGAAGGAGGGATGGATGGATGGATGGATCTGCCAGTTTAATGTGCTTGAAGGGCTTTCACTTAGTAAATATCTGGATTAATCAGAACAATGAATCTTACAGTTCTGATTTCAACATGTCAAAAAAAATTTACAGCAATCACCATCTTTGGGGAAGGCTTAAAGTAGCAACTGCTGTCTTTCTCAATGATGAACTATGCTACACACATTTGATTTTTACTTTCAAAAATATTTCTGATCCATTTGCAAGCACTGTACAGTACAGCTGCAGTTTGATTTTCAGTTGCATTATGCCCTTTTACCTAATAATGCTTTTTCTTTGTGACTTTTTCTGAAACGCTTTATATAATTTTACCATAGAGCACACAGATTTTCATGACTGATGGTAACCTGAAGTAATAGCATAAAGGATTCTGTGTGACCCTGTACAGACATAGAATAAATATAATACATTACTAGAGTGCATACCTTGAATAGCTTTGTTTCTGCATTCATTAACACTCCAAATAATGACATAATCTTCAGAAGCTGAACAAACCAATAATGGCTCTTTTTTTTGTCCAAACGTTACAGCTGTAATTGGCTCATGATGACCCAACAAGTGCAGAGGCTGATGAAAAATAAATACATAATCAAAAACATTTTACTCCCTTGAAACTTTAAAAAAATGTGCAAAGTAAATTGCTTAAATAACAAGCTACAGTGTTAAGATTAGAAAACTCAAAGCATCACAAGGGTGCTTTTGAGGCTCTTGCAATCCGGTCAATAAGATGTTAAATTTAAGATCATCAAAAAAGTGTGTTTGATTCTGATAAGAACACTTCAAGAGAGGGAGCTGATTTACAGACAAAACAAAACAGTTTCAAATATTAGCTGATGTCAAATTAAAATAATGTTTAATTTCTGATTAAGTTTAAATAAAAAGCTGGACATATTTCTGGTGTTAATTTGTCATCGATATCTGTTTAATCAATACAAGTGTTAAAGAGTTCACAATCATTTGGAATTTTGTATGTACTCACAATGTCACTTCTCAACCACCTGTAATTAAATGAATACAAGCCCAACAATTGCACCCCATCTTTGTTTCCAAAACTTCTCATGTTAACAGTTTGCTTAAAAAGTCTTTGTACACTTTCTAGGAGTTTATTACAGTAAACTCTCGGTTAACCGGCATCCATGGGGATTGGTAGATGCCAGATAACTGTAGTTTCTGGTTGCTTGAGAGTTACTATTAAAAATAGGCCTGACTAATACTGTACCCCATACTATTTGTTTGGTTTGACTTGTTCTTAGGTTCTGGAAAGAGGGAATTTATTCCTATCTTCCTTTTTAAAACTCTAAAACTCTAAAAACGTAAAGTATGTTTCTGCATGGGGGGGGGACAGAAAGTGTAACACATGAAAAGGTGTATTGTATTTCTTCGATTTTTTTTTTCTGGTTGCTTGAGTTAGCTGAGAGTTTACTGTATCAGAAAAAAACTAAAGAACAAATTATTATAGTTTAACTCTTTCTAACCGGACTAGTATGTAAAGATAATAGTACTGTCTCTTTTCTGGAATATATAGTTTTCAGATTGGTTTTCATAAATATAAAGCATTCTCTCCAAATAACTGCAGCATTCTCACAGAATGACGGTGATGTAGAAACAATGACTGTAACACCCAATTTGCTTGGAGAATTCAGCCTTCAATAACTGATGGGGTTTATCATGCAGCACATGTTCATCTCGGCAGATAGAAGATTCCCAGGGTACAGAAGCACCACTCCTTCCCACTATACCTCACACTTCTTTCCCCCACTTCTCAATTTACTACCAAGCCAAGAAAGCAAGACCAAGAATATTGCAACAAACCTTCGTCCACACAATACTAGAGGATGAAAGGAGAGGAGAGGAGAGGAGAGTAATGAGCGTACCTTTCAACTGCCCAGATTTTCACAAAATGTCCAGATTGTTGCCTCAAAGGTTTAGTCTGGTCCTCATAAAATTTTTGGTTTTCTGGCAAATTACTGGGATGATCTGAGGAATGAAATTAGTAAATAATGTTGTACAGTTGCGTTTCGGACCTCATATCCTTTAGAAAATACATACCCTGTTATTCTAGCAACTTTCTAAGATTATAAGACCAATACTTAAAATCTGTCCCATTTGTGGGCATTTATACCCCCACTATAGCAAGCTTTGTCCTGATTTCTTGGGCTAAGAGGTTGAGAGGTATGGTAATGAGGACTGAATTCTCTCGGCAGATCTGTCATTATGTTAAGTACATAAATTTCACACCTGCTAAGGAGATTCAGTCTTTGTTAACTGACAGGATGGAGTCCATAGCTAATCATCCTGGGCGGACAGAGTCCCTAGCAAATATGCCTGGAGTGGCTGATTTGGGGAAACTTACCCATGAACTCTGCAGCCCAGCAGAGAAGTAGACTTAAGTAAAATGCTGAGCAATCTGATGAATTGTGAACCTCAAATATAAGTATCCAATAAGGTGCCCCTGTTGTAGAAACTCTGCTGAGAAGGGCTCCGAAGAGCAATGTCCACCAGGAGTTCAAACAGTAACCAGGACAGATTCCATTATGGATGACGGCCTGCTGACTTCCTGACAACAGACTTCCAGAAGAGGTGTAAGACACTTGCACAAAAATAGATGACCTGTAGTACAGTATTAGCAAGGATCTATTTGCAGTTCCTCCATCAGAAGTCACCACATGTATGTAAGAGAAGATGCACTCAAGGAGGGTAACACATCTGCAAAACATCTGTGGCACGCAAGTTAAAAATCTAACTCAGCACAATTCATTGCTCCACAATTGCTCCAAAGAGACAAGAGGCCCTTCTCCCAAAGCAGTTCCATGTAGCTACTTTAGCCCAGCACAGGGAAAAGTCCCAAAAAGTCACAATGCTGGTCTGAAGGAAGTCAGTTGTCTGTGAGGAAACCTGCATAAAGCATGAACACAACATAAACCTACAATCTTCTGTAGGGCAGTATAGCACCAATAAAGAAGCCACTAGAACTGCAGATGGGTTACCATACAACCTAAAAGGAAAACTATCTGTAAAAATATTCCTGACACACAGTCCCATGCCAAGGAACAAGGACATGGAAAGATAATCCAACGCACATATAACTGATACCATTGCATACAGCTATAGAACCTTTTGAATATATAAAAGCCATTAATATATAT
Source organism: Protopterus annectens (assembly GCF_019279795.1). Taxonomy (NCBI): domain Eukaryota; kingdom Metazoa; phylum Chordata; order Ceratodontiformes; family Protopteridae; genus Protopterus; species Protopterus annectens. The sequence goes on along the minus strand of NC_056725.1, from coordinate 1,514,395,083 downwards.
GGATATAGAACACAGCCTGATGCCTAGATGTACATCATAGGTAGGACACAGAAAGGACTCATAAGACCAAAAATGGGATATCTTCTACAAGTTATTTCTAGTACTCCCTATAGCCAGTCAGGGCATGTTAGTGTGCCAGAAGACTACTAGAACACGTAACAGAGAATGCCATGCTGCCAAAACAATCAACATCTTAGAAACAATATGCAAAATAAAAAAATCAAGGCAAATTTCCTGAAATTCCATGTTCCAACAGCACGATCCAGTTCAAGGCAAGGGCCAAAGAACATTTATTCCAAACATAAAATTCCACCTATCCAGCCTATATGTCTATCTCCTAAATCAATACTTCAAGACTGGAGGAGGGCTGGGTTTGAAAAATACCAACATATCTTCAAGATGTAGCACATCAGTCTGGTAGAGCCTTTGGAAGGGAAAATCCTATGGAGATTAGAATCATAAACGTTGGTATCAGACTTAGTGCAAACACCCAAATGATCCATAACAAAATGATAATGGGACCCAGGCAATCATGTCCTGAAGACATAACACACTGCTGCACAGGAGTTGCAAGTCCAACAGCAAATCAGAAAAAGGACAGCTCCATGTATCAAAAAGCCCTGCACCCTTGGGTTGATACGATGGTTAATGTTTTGACCCCACAGATAAATAACAAATTACAGGGTTTGATTTTGACCTCTGGATGTTGGCTAGGCTTCTAATAATCTGCAGACTGATATCCCAGTATTTACCTATGAACCCTCGTCTTATCCCTGCTGAAAATTAGGGAACATATATCCACAACACAGTCTCATCTGACTTCTGAAACTCATTGTAAAGAAGGCAAGATGATAATTTTTGAGTAACCTGAGAAGCAACAAGTTTAGCCAGTAGACTGCAGAGTCTAAACAGGAATAGTGATAAGTGCTACACAGGGGAAGCACTGGAATGGAGTTATATCTGTAAAGATCTCCTGTCTAGTAATAAAAGGAGAAGCAGACCCTATTTGACATATGGAATGCAATAACTTGCTCAAGGGCCAAGGCCAGCTACCATCTGGAGATGGACAGAACTACAAAAAGGGTCCTGCCCCCTATATCAGCTTCCCTTGACTCATCCATTATGACAAGGAGGAAGATGCAAAAGGCAGCTTCAAAACATAAGCAAAGCTTAGACAGATTACCTTTAAAGGATATATGATTCTTGCAGAGTCTCATTATCAAACTAAGATAAGAGGCACGATGATAGTATGGAGAAAAACATTACCAATACCTAAAATCATTGATACCTATGCAGATAAGAATGGCATGCTATGCTTAGTAGTTTTAGAGATAAACAAAAGATATGTACATTAGTAAACTCTTACTGGATACCTGGTTTTGGAGCAATTACAGCAAATAAACAGCTGGAGTTAATAATTTCCAAATCCAAAGGTGAAATAATACATGCTGGAGACTTTAATTGTCTCCTTTCTGATAAAGATACTACAAAAAAAGATAATTTTAAAGCATCTTCTGCAGCAAAAAAGTTAAAGAATTTCATTAATATATTAGATCTTAGAGATATTTATGCTCTAAAAGAAGCTCACTCATTAGAATACACTTACTATTCATATAGGTATTGCAGAAAATCACCAAACACCAAGGCAATCTGAGAATAATTCGATGACCAAGGCAGGCCAATAATTCCAATTTATTGCACCACAAATTACGTAAAACTAATAAATAACGATGCACATTCACATAATCCTTCAGTTTTTTTGTCGAGGGACTTCATCAGATGAATGCCATACTACATTAAATAGGTCATTTTATATAAAAACCGATTATTCATACATCCAATCATTATTCAACACAATATGAACCTACAAATCAACATTCTATTACACTATAATATTTATTTCATCACTTCCTTTTTTAATTATAATTATTTCTTTAAAAATAAAAATAAAAAATAAATAAATAAAAAAAACTCCCTGTATTAAACTCCTAAAATAAAACATTTTGCAAAGAAAAAAAAAAAACATTTTTTAAAAAAACAAAAAAATTTATTAACTTTTTCTAATATATTGTTATATTATAAATAAATTCAAAGTGTGTCGTGTGTAAAACTATAAAATTTTGGGGTGACAGGGTACTGTCCAAACTGTCCAATACATGCTCCATCACTCCATCACTGATGGCTGATCTAATTTTTCAAAGAGAAATGTATTCATTTAGCCCAGGCTTTTTAGGCTTTTCCAGCGCCTCCAAAGCCACTTGCCACCATAATTCTTTATTTTTTTTCCCTCCCTCCCAAGGGCTTGTTTGTTCCCTTTTTTTTTGATCTAAAAAACAGAACAAAATTTAGAACAAAAACAAAAATTTGGCTCCTACACAAGTCCAATTTTTTTGTTTGTTTTTTTTGTTGCATATGTGTTCGTTGAAAGTCCTTTCCTCTCTTCTTATGTCCTTCTCCACATTTAGACATCTAGCCAGATACACATCCACAGATACACAAGTCTGTAGTAGCCCTACTTTTAGGATTTTTTAGGTTTATAGATGATTCCTATTTAGGACCCTAACTTTTTTTAATACACAACATACACACGTTTTAATTTTTATATATTAATATTTATAGAAATTTTTATTTTTTTTTTATAAAAATTTTTTTAAAAATTTTTTTAATTTTTCAAAATTTTAAAATTTTAATTTTTATATAATAATAGTTTATTTATTTATTTATTTATTATTTATTTTTTATTATTAACTAATAATATAAATGGAAAAGGAAAAGATGAAATTATAAAAATAAATTATATAGTATATAGAAGTGATGTTGATTTGTTGGTTCATAATATGAATTGATGTTAATTAAATCTAATTTATATAAAAAATTTATATAAAATGTAATATTTAATGTAGTATCCTGATGAAGTCCGGACAAAATCTGATTCAAAATGTGCCTGCATTCAAACTTCATTCATTTATTCGTTATTCGTGTTTGAATTTGTGGTGCAATAAATTATTCTCAGCCTGCCCTGGTGGTCTCCTTTGTGATATTCATATAGGTATGGTACACAAACAACAATTGATAAAGTACTAGTTACAAATAATATATTTCACAAGATTCAAGAAGTCTTAATTAGCTCGTGCCCATTGTCAGACCATAATGCCTTATTTTTTAAGCTTAATATCATGCCTAAAGACTTAATAACTTGGCAAAGATTACCTGTCTATACAACTACATTAAAAGGGTTTAAAGAGTGGCTCCTTAATGAAATAAAACTTTTTCTAGATATTAATAATAATAATGAGACTTCAAAGGTCATACTTTGGGATTCACTAAAATCTTACTTATATGGTAAGATCAAAAATTGGTATCTAATCAAAAGAAAACAATGGGAAAATGAACTAACGCAACTACAAATAAATATAGATAAAAATAAGGAAAAGTTTAAGTACCAAAAACATAAGAACAAATTCTGAGCTAAAAACATTAAACAATAGATATGCAGAAATTCTAAATCACAATAGATCTAGAAAAATTAAGAATTCAATTCTATTCAATGAACCCCAAGCACATACACAGATTGGCAGTCAAAGCAAAACATCTAGCTGCCCTTAACCATATAAAAGAAATAATTGACAATAAAGGAATTAAAACAAAACATGTTACGGAGCACAAAGAAATTTTAGAGGTCTTTAGAGTACATTATGAGAGGTTAAACAATACAAATGTTGATTCGGTAAACAGTGCATTTACAAATAATTTTCTGAAAGAAAATATTAACAAAAAAGTAACAAAAGAACAAAATACTAATTTGCTTAAGCCAATAACATTAAAAGAAATTAAAGAATGTATTCTAAACCTTAAAAGCAATAAAGCACCTGGATTAGATGGAATTATTGGAGAGATATACAAGTTGTTCCCAGAAGATGCTTTAAAAATTTTGCAGGTAGCTTATGAAGAATTTAGAAAAAATAAAAGCATTTTTCCATCATGGAAATATGCTATTATATCTCCCATTCTAAAACAAGACAAAGATCCTAAGCTAGTGACATCATATCAACCTATATCTCTACTAAATGTAGATTATAAAATCTACACCTCAATACTTACTAAAAGATTAAATCAATTCATTCCGAGAATAATAGAAAATGATCAAGCAGGTTTTATTTTGAATAGAAAAGTTCAAGACAATGTCATTAGGCTTTTAACCCTGATAGATGTTGCAAATAAGAAAAAAAAAGAACTATCAATAATTAGTTTAGATATTGAAAAAGCATTTGACTCTCTATCTTGGACATATTTATTTAACGTATTAGAAACTTTTAATTTCTCCAATGATTTCATAGAACTAATAAATACCTTATACAAATATTCTGTGTCATATATTAAAATCGGGGCATTCTTATCTAACAAAATTCAAATACTACAAGGAACTAAACAAGGCTGCCCATTATCGCCTCTGTTATTTGCATTATCAGTAGAGCCATTTGCAAACTACATAAGAAAAAATGATAACATAAACAGTTTCACCCTTAATTCAAATTATTCTTCAAAAGTACAATTATTTGCTGACGATATAATACTAACCATAGGTAATTTAAACTCTTCAATAAGGCATATTGCAGATGCTATAGAACTTTTTGAGAAATGTTCTGGCCTAAAGTTCAATAATAATAAATCTGAAACATTATTAATAAATAGTAAAGTAAGTTCAGAATGGAGAAAATATAATAACTTTAACTGGGGAAATGAGTCTATTAAATATCTAGGTATGTATATAAAGCCTAGTTGGAAAGAAACGATACAAGTTAACTATAGAAATCTACTGGATAAAGTCAAAGAATATATAGACAAGTGGAATAAAATGTTCTTTACTTTTGAAGAAAAACTAATACTAATAAAGATGTGTATTCTTCCTAAAGTTTTGTATTTGTTTCAATCTATAATTATTAGCCCTCCAAAAAAAATAATAAAACAATTAAATTCACTTTTAATTAAATTTTTATGGTACCCACAAAAACCCAGAATAAAATATGATTGGCACAATAGAGATTGGGAAAAAGGTGGAATCACTTTCCCGAATTTAGAACTATATGCTGATTCAGTTACACAATTCATAAGTAAGTGGTTAAGTAATAAGTATACATCAAATTGGAAAGATTTGCATACAAACATTTTATTATCTAATATAGATGAAAAATAAACAATTACTTTTTTACTGAAAATAATAAACTGTTTTTAACAGTGAAAGATTCAGTATATAAAGAAAGCAAAAATGAGAAGCTACCATATTGCATTAGTTATATACTAAGCAATTTTAAGAAAATTATAAACACACATTGTATAACATGACATTTCTCAATATTAATGTTTCCAATAGCGTTCACAAACAATTGCTTAGATTCTTTCAATATAAACAAAATAATAGAAATGAAAGGCAATGGGTTAAATTACTGGCACCAATTCCTTAGTATAAATAATATTCTTGACACTACAAGTCTCTTAGCAAGATGCAACATTAATCAAGATAATTGGTTAAATATTCATATCTTCAGAGAATATCTAATAAAGGAATTTAAAACAAGTCAAGTGTCATATACTTCACTTCAGCCTAAAATAATTTTACTTTTGTGTGAATTAAATTCTTTACAATTTAGCATGGGGTTTTCTTTATCTAAGATCTATAAGACATTGAGGGCCGACTTAAAACAGCATGATGGTTCTCTATGGAGTTTTATAGAAAATACTAACAAATTTAGCTTCTCTGATAATGACAAATTATTAACACTCAGGTCGATAAATCATACATCATCTTTATATTGGAAAATATTTGCATGGAAATTTATACACAGGAGTTATTTTACTCCGCAGAAAATTGCAACAATACTGAATAAAACTAGTCATAATTGTTGGAGATGTGATGAGAGTCTCTGTGCAGATTGGATACATATGTGCCTTGAATGTAAAATGATTGTTCCTTTTTGGCTGAAATTTAGAGATTTTGCAAAGGCATTGTGGACAGACAAATGCATAATTACACATACACTTTTATTACTCAAAGCCCCAATACCAGATTGTATACCAAAGTCACAAATACATCTTTTATGGTCCATCTTGGCAATAGCAAGGAAAGTTATTACTTCAAATTGGAAAAGTAAAGTGACTGTCTCTTTTACTGAGTTTATACTACTGGCCAAGACAGTATGTAACAGAGAACTTGAAACTCAACTATAGAACAACAAGAATGACCCACAGAAAGTTATCTTGGTTGAAATTAAAAAAAAATATTAGACAAAATGTAATATGTTGAAAAAAGCTGTTTTAGTTATGAATATTTTGTATATAATTGTACATAGTTGAGTATTTAATGTCATGTTAATGAATAATTATCTGTATAATGTAATTTCTTGATCTATCAAAATCAATAAAACAGTGTTATATATAAAAAAAAACATAAGCAAAGGAAGTCTACTGAACAAGTGATAAACAACATGGATTCCAGAATGCATTCAGCACAACAATCATAGCTTTTTACAATATAACTAATAACATTTACTGTAACAAATGATGGCCTGCTCACTAGTGACCTATTTGTGGATATGACCATAGCATTTGAGACTGTCAATCATGAGCTGCTACTGAACATTGGAATTCCAGCCTATGTAGGAAAACTCCTACCCAAGGAAGAGATTCCTGACACTTTGAAAAGACTATTCAAATACAAGCAAGGCATTAAATATGGGAAAATGTGGATACCCTGTAGCCTGCAATGAACTATGACAGCAGCAAGATACTTTGTGAACACTCTTGGAGCAGTGGATAGCCCAAAGGTTAAGGAAGAGAACTGATCATGTGATCCAGACACACAAACCTTAAGAAATGCCTGAAATCTGGATAACAGAAATGGATTATATGCATCTTTTAAATCTAGGGTTACTAAAACACCCAAATCAGGAAGAAGGGGTAACAGGTTATGAAGTGAAAGCATTTTGAACTTGGGCACCATCACAAAGAAAGATCCAATACTGGTCTACAGGAATTTTCTTTCTTTAGCACTAAAAATATTTTTGAATAAAACCCTTTTCCCATCTGGAAAGGAGGAACTGCTTCTATTACTCCTGAAACAGCATATAATGTAGGATAGGCTGCTGCCATCTGTATCCTAGATAGGTCACATTTGTAACCAATTCATCTTGAAACAAACTATTGCCAAAGAAAGAAATGGGGATTCAGCCTCTCTGGAAGGGAAAAGAGACTGTCAAGGTGTGTGTGTGTGTGTGGGGGGGGGTCCATTATACATTCATTCTGCCTTGTTTGACTGTTCTTGGTTCTTTGTTCTGGGGTGGTTGTGCTTTCTTTTTGGAACCTCCCTTACATTGCTTTTTAATAATCTGCTTACCAGCATTCTGATGAGACTCTTTATTTGGTTTCTTGGCAAAACTGGACAACGGAGCAGAACATCCCGTGGAAAACTTAAAGAAGGAGGGCTACAAAATCTGAAAAATTTCATGAATCAGCTTACTTCTCTGATCACATTTTTGATAACCTCTGCAGCAGTGGTCCAAAAACTAAGTCTCTAGCCAAAGGAGTAATCAAAATTTAATATTTAACATCTTCTCCGGGATTCTGAGAATGCAGCCTAGCAAACCTCCTCAAAACAGTACCAATCATAAAAGCCCCAGAAGTAATATCTACAGAGTCATAAACATACTTCAAACAATAAGTGGAAACCTGAGAAATAGAAAAAAATTAAACTGCACAAATCAGATTTTTCTCACAGAGGAAGAAGCAGCCAAAACATACCTCATACTTTCATAATTAGTCAGTATAAACTTTAACATATTAGCCTGACAACTCAGAATTCTAAAAATCAAAGTTGTAGAAGCATATACTTTTTCCCAAACGTATCAATAGCTTTACCATTCTTATTATAAGGAGAATGACTAGAATTAACAAAATGTTTGAAGGCGGCTGGATTAACTAAAGCTATAGCTGCAGGGTCAGGTCTGGGATTTGTGTATGAGAACTTGAAAGACTGAGAAACTTTGTACATTCTATCTGCTTTCTTGGGGGCAGCAGGTTGGCTGGCAGGGAAACCAGAGGCTGTGATAAACATATCCTCCAGTGCTGACAGCACTGGGGGATGAGTGAGTGTTCTGGAAATTCAAGTCCTTACAATTTTTAGTATTTTCTAAGGGATTAAAAAGCAAGTATTCTTCCCTTGAAACATTGACTCATTCTGGAAATAACCTCAGAGAATGTGAATCCCTCACTGGGAGATTCAGATACCATAGTCGTCTGAGAATCTGAATTAGAAACCTGAGGAGAAAAACAATACATCTGTCCCTTCACGCTCCCCCACAGATTCTATAACTTAAACCTCTTCAAGGAAAGAGGAATCTTGTTTTCTTTTACCAGGAACCACCTTATAAGAAGGGCCAATAGCCTCCACAGTACTCTAAGCCATGCCCAATAAACTACGCCTATCCAGAGAAACTGACACACAATAAAATAAATGTTTAGTTTTCTGTCTCTCTCTGACAAGAAAAATAGGCCAAACAGAACTAGTGTTGTCAGTAGCTGCTTCCCAGAGGATGGGCGCTACATTTTGGCTAACTAGGAGAACATTCCATGCTCCTTCCCCAGTGATCAACATGAGTAGCTCTCCCTTCCCACCTAATGAGGACACCAATAGCTGCAGAGGACTTAGTTAAACCCACGGTCTATGGTGTCTGTATGGACAATACTAGAGGGATCCAATGAAAAAGAAGAGTGTTCTGAGAGATCAGCTTTAGCCACAGAAGATTCACCCACTGCAGCTGTAGCAAGCTAACAACTTGCTGTCATGGTAAAGGCTGCTTAGTAAACTTCCTTTTTTTGTGGCTGGAAGAAGGTCCAGCCAATGAAACAATGCACAGCTCCATGGTAATAGACAAAAATTGTGCTTCTTTCCCATGGAAGCTTAACTGCAATAGTTGGTAAAACAGGAAACTAGTACAAAAGTCATTTGTCCCACAAAAAGCAGAGTAAAAACACTTTAAATGCTTTACCCCAGCCCCCAAAAGTAAAATAAACAGTTTCTCCACAAGAAAAGTCATTTTAAACAACTTTTAACAACTTTTTATCACAACAGTAAAAAATTGTGCTCCCATTTATAACTATATAAAAATCGTGAGATAGTTTAGAAAAATATTTTCCTTAGCTAAAAAGTAGTTATTTTTCACAAAAACATAGTTTAAACAATTTTAAAAATAATATGGAATGTTTTTCCCTGAAGAGAAAGAGTGCTAGTTGGCCATTGATCCTCAGAACCCCACAGAGGAGTGTTCTCAGCTGCAGAAAAGATCTGAAGGGCTTGGCTCCCAAACCTGTGTTTTTAGCCAGCTCAGCTTGAACTTATTAATAGTTTGGGCAACTGGAAGGTACCCTGAAGCCTTGGAAGCTGGCTGGCTGTTATATCCTATGCAGGATATAACATGTATAGCTTAGGTCACTGCAACAGTGATCAACATGAAGAACATTGGAGATTTCCTACCCCTTTCTCACATCCTTTGTAGTAGTTCACTACAGTTACAATCCTCCAGGGTAAGAGGGTGTTGAAACAGTCCCCTCTTCAATGCAATCCACCAATTGGGGGGTGTGGTATGAAGCTGAAGGCCTCCACTGTAATATCGTTCAAAGATAAAGCCAACTGTCATGAGGTGTATGGTTCTAGCAGAGGAAACCCAATCCAACCCTAGTGGAAGTAATATAAGGACAGCTCTCAAGGCTCTCCTCAAAGCAGGATGAACAAACCATGCTCATCCCCTCAAAGTCAGTGTCACTGACATGGGTATTATGAGCACTTGGACACCTGGACCCATCTTAGGTGGTCAGCCCACATGGACTCCTCTGCCACTGGTCTAGCCAGCATTGGATGGACTGGCATTGGATCCAGCATACAGTTAACATAAACAGACATAAAAACAGGAACTGCAAGCCTTGATTCCAGGTCTAACGTTGGGCCAAGCTCATCATCAAATATGTAAGCCTCTATTATTTGCATCAGCTTCAGACCTTGCCGGGATCAAAGCATATCAGCCAGAGCAGAAGTAAGAGGTTCAAGGTAACTAATACTGCCCATGCAGTGGCAACAAAGATGAAGATGGGATCCCAGAAAATGTAAGTACTGGTTTTCTGGCATGTAGCAAGCAGATCTCAAGCACTCTGGTAAGTCAAATACTCCAGGCAGAAAGAAAGCAATTAGATAGGGTCCAGCTGTATGCTTTCTCAAAAAGATAAATAATGAGAGACAGAAGGGATCATAGTAGTATGACCTGGCTATAACTAGCATCTAACACATCCAGATAGCCTTCAAACTGCATGGCTAGGGAGCAGAGTTATGACCACTGGCTTCCCAGAGTCTAACCTCTGTTTTCCGCTCACTGCCTTGCACTGTTATCCTATCAACCATAATCAATTGTTGGTTTACTCTATCTCACATTCACAAATTCACAAGGATTTCAGGAGCTAGTTATACATTTTCAGTGCCACCACCCTCTCCACTTTCTGTGGTACCAGACTGCAATCATGTAGACCAGTCTGGCATCTCAAGCACTTCAAGATCACAATCATTAAATACTTCAGCATAAGCCAAAAGTATCATATCAGTGTAGCTGCAGCACATCAACCTCACTTCGAAAATGGATCATAAGGTCTCCCAACATTGCAAAAGTTGCAATTTGACATCCATTTGCCCACCTAAACTATGTGCCTAAATATGCAATGAAATCAGACACCATCCTCTTCCATTTTAGCTGTGTTTCCTAAACTTTTTTTTTTCAGTAAGCTTAAAATTTAAACTTGAAATATTGAAAAAGTCAGTGCTTTTGTGTAAGCAAACTTACCATAACAGTAGATGAACTAATAGATCATTGTTGCAGTAAACAAAGCTATGAGGTCCTACCCCTGATGACCAGCCAGCTTCACAAAATTAAGCGCACCTTCCACATGCTCCAACTGTCAGGAGCTTGAGTGGAGCTCCATAAAAGGTCACTTAAAAAAAAAACACATCACAGCATTTTTTTCTGCCTGGGAGAGAGGGAAGAGCTCTAAAAGAATGATGCTATGAACCAAACCAACAGGAAATGATATACGCAAGATGGAAAACATCCATAACCTGGCAAAATAAATAAAAATAAAAACAAAAACAAGAGAAGGGGGAGGAGGCTGGGGGAGGGAAGGCTACTGCAACAGTGATCTATAAGAACATCTACCATTATGGTAAGGTTTAAACCACTATACATTTGGCAAAGGAGCTATGCAAATGAGTTTATGGGTAGATCTGAGGAAACGTTTATATGGAGAACCTTATTTTGAGAGAGTAATGCAAAATATTGATGTTTTTTTTTTATTATTAATCAAGGACCTCCATATTTGTTTATGGAATTTATGAAACAGCTTCAAACCAGTAATTATGGTTTATCATTTTCCTTTGATTTACATATGAATATGATTAATTATTTAGATATATTGATTTACATAAGGAATAATAAGATTTACTCAAGCTATCTAGGAAATTTACCCCAGCAAATACTTTGTTATTTGCATCTAGTGCAAATTCCACCCATTTATTGTCTTCTCTTCTGTATGGGGAATTCTTCAATGCAAAGTTTTTGTGTTCAGAGGGTGATAAATTTCAAGAAGAAGCTATGAAAATAATGAGTTCCCCAAGGATCACTACTTGGCCCTCTGCTCTTCAACTTATTCATTAACAACTTTCACCTCTCCATCCCTGAAGCCTCAGTCATCCAATATGCAGATGACTCCACTATCATCTGCTCAGCCTCCTGCCCCTCCAAACTTCTACTTAATACCCAAACAGCCTTCTCCAAAATTGAATCATGGATGCAATCGCATCACTTGGCTCTAAATGCCAACAAAACAAAGCTAATGATATTTACTCCCACTAAAACTTCCCAGTTTCACAAAGTCCAATTTTCCATCAAAAGCCACAATAACACCCCTCTTGAAATCGTTCCTAGTACCAAACTACTTGGCATTACCATCGATGGAAACCTAAAATTCGACTCCCACATCCTCTCAGCAATCAAAAAAACCCACCAGAAAATCGGCCTCCTCTACAGACACAACTACTACCTTACTCCATCTTCCCATCATACCCTTGCATCTACCTTCCTTCTCCCCTCTCTCTTGTATGGTGCTCCCCTAGTCTCCAACCTACAACTCAGACTCTGTGCTAAACTTGAGGCCTGTTACAACAAAATCTGCAAATTTGCAACCAATTCTAAGAACTCTTCCCATCACTGTCACTCCCTACACACCCTAAACTGGCTAGAACTCCACAACCACCTAAAGTACCTACAACTTACAACAGCCCACAAACTCATCTTTAAACCAGCAGAATGCCCCTCTCTTGCTAAATCTCTAACACCCTACACATCTACCCGTACCCTGAGATCCACAGGCCAAAACCTCCTGCATGTACACAAACCCATCCACCAACTGGTAAACTGCTACTATCCCACACTATAGCCAAACTATGGAACAATCTCCCCACATAACAACGTAATATACCTAACCACAACAATTTCAAATCCATGCTTCTCTCCCATCTCTCCTCCAAATGGGAATGTCCTTCCCATGCTCCCACCTAAAACTCCCACACTACTAACTCCACACCTAAATCATCATTTCTTTGCCTACTTTAGCTTAATTCAGAGATCTTGCTCAGAACACCTTTTCATAAATCTTTTGCATGCATGCCTCTGGCCTACCTTACTCATATTCTCAAACTTTCATTGTTTGTTTTTCTTATCCATTGTACCCATAATATTGTTTTCCTCTGTAATATTGTTAATTTGTCTCTATTCGTATGTATGTTTGGGGCTTTTCCCCTTGGGTCTCCACTGAAAAAGGGTAATTCTTACCCAGCTGGACCAACCCAGTTAACAAATGCAAATAAATAAATAATAGTAAGGGATTACAAATATGAGCATTTAGTAACATCCTGGTAGAAGGTTGGACAGTGTACATAACTCTCAACTGTATCGATTTTCGTAGACTGTCCAGATTTTTGCCCCATATTTTTAGTCCATTACGCATAAAATTGTGGTTTACTGAAAAACCATTGGCAAATCATTGAGGATTAAAGTAAACAAATTATGATAGACATTTCAGTTTCAGACTTTATATAATTTAGAAAATTCATGCTAATACAAAACCTGTCATCCTATCACTATCAATTTTCTAAGTTTGTTTGAGCAATATTTAAAAAGTGATTCTATTTTTGGGCCTTTGCCCCCCGATTATTGATGGCTTTGTCCAGATTTCTTGCTATAAGAGGTTGAGAGGTATGACAGCAAGCAAATAAGGAAATGTGGTTTTCAAGAAAATAAGGAGGATGTGTATTTTATAACACATTATGCTCCTTTTATTGAGGGAGTGCACACATTTTAAAATACTGGTATACAGTAACATCTGATAAGTTTTTAAAGAACATAAAGTTAAGTATTTCTAATAGGAACTCATTAAGTGCTGGCAGCTATATAGTTCATATGGTATGTGACAAAACAGAAATGCTGCAAGCCCAGCTATCTGGAATTTTGTAAATAGTTATGTCATTTGTGAATACCAGAATGATGCAATTGTTCATGTTGCCAGTATACTGGAACTGTGTGTTGTGTATATATTACACTGCTGATACAGAAGTCTGTGTTGAACAGGGTTTGTACAGTACTGAGCTTCAAAGATGTATCCACAGTGTACTCTGTTGGAACATAGAAGATTAATCTGCAAACCTTAAGAACAGGTAGGTTCATAGGATCTAGGTAGGGCCTATATAAGCCTAGCCAAACAGTACCCTGGCTTTTGCCACCCAAGAAAATTATTTTCCTGTGCCCCTGTCAAGCAGTGCCACAGAAGTGATCCCCGGGGTGAATTTCCTATCTCCCATACAATATAGGTAGGTTCATAGGTAGGTAATAGTTGAGGTTAAGTTACTTTATAGCTGGGCCATAAACAAAAGATGTTCTCTCAGTTTTAGTGCAGTGGTAGACACGATGTCTAAAGCTAGAAATTGTTCGCATTGTCTTGAAAGAGAAGTAATTACTAGGCTTGAGATGTGGAAGTGTTTTATTGTTTACTGACTTCCTAGCAGCTGCAAAGATCTGAGAGATGTGTATTTTTCACAGGGAAATGCTAGATGCAGCAATGAGGGTTTAGTTTGGGAACTGAAAGTCAGGTGACAAAAAGTGATGTCATCCAAGCTAACCCAGCAGTAATATTTGATATTAATTTAAGAACTCTCTCAGAGAGAGACTGTGTATTTTGTATCTTGTATTTGACCTAGAAACATCCACTCATCACCACCTTCTGCACTTGCCTTGTTGTAAGTAAGTTTTTAGGGCACAGTAACTCTTTTAGATTCAGATTGGAATATAGTAAAGTATAGCTTAGATGTTTTCTTTATTTATTTGGGACTGTCCTGCAATGTTGTTTTAAATATTTCCTGTGATTTTGAACTCGGATGTAACTGTTTACTTACTGAGTATTGTCTTGCTCTCTTACTATTTATTTATTAAATATATTTAAACCTATCTTTGTGGCTGATATCTGTGAGACATATTTAAGCTCTTAAATATTTGCATATCTGTTTGGTGACACTGTACAGGCCACTCCTAAATAACCTTGCTCTTGGTCATATTACCATTTGGATTACTAGTAACATTACACAGTAGGATTGGACAACCTTTGTTAAGGGCCTTAGAGTAGCTGATAAAGAGTTGGCTGGTGGCAGCTTGAACTACTGTATAATTGGCAGAAGGGGGCATAGCTAGTAAACCTGTGCCAGCCTTTTCCAGGATGTGTGTGTGTGTGTGTGTGTGTGTGTGTGTGTGTGTGTGTGTGTGTGTGTGTGTGTGTGTGTGTGTATGTGTGTCAGCTACTTGGGCGGGGATGCAAAGCAATGGTTGGACAGAAAGGATGCTGGAGGTTTTGGCTTGGCCACTCAGCTAAGATCACAACCCTATAGCTGTGCCAGTGGGAAGTCATACTGGGGATCTTGAGAAATAGAGAGAAACCCCCAAAAGGACCAATCTCAATACCAGAAGAATGCCAGGCGCCCTGCATTATTGCAGCACAGGTTAAAGCTGCATTGTCTAGGGCCAAGAACACAGCTTTCATGGGACCAGACAATACCCTAGCTGTGTTCTGTATGAATTACAAAGTGAACTGGAACCACATCTGTGTGCTCTGTTCACTCACAGCCTCACCTCAGGCTCTGTCCCTACCAAATGGCACACTGCTACAGTCATCCCTCTCCATAAAGGAGGAGTGACTACAAACCCTGGAAATTATCACCCCAATAGCCTGGTGAGTCTGATATGTAAGGCTATGGAGCACATCATCATGGACCTAATTAACAAGGATATAGGGAGTCTTCAAACTCTAGATCGCACGCAGTTTGGTTTTGTGAAAGGTAGATCGTGCCTGCTCAACCTGATTGACTTCTTTGAGTCAGTCACCAGAGCAGTGGATGAAGGTAAGGCAGTTCCTACAGCCTACCTCAATCTGGCCAAGGCCTTTGATACCATTCCTCACTCAGGAATTATTGATAAACGCACCAAACTAGGCATCAACCCCTATATCATTAGGTGGGTTGCAAATTGGTTCACAGATAGAACACACAGTGTGAAAGTAGCAGACTCTAAGTCAGACTGCCGACCAGTCAAGAGTGGAGTCCCACAGGGATCGGTCCTGGGTCCTCTCCTGTTTGACATCGACTTCTCAGAAGTCCAGGTCAACACGGAAGCTGTCCAAATTCGTAGATGACTGCAAGCTGGGAGCTATTATTAACTCTCCAAGTGATGCAGATATCCTACAGAAAGACCTCACTGAGACCAATGACTGGTGTTGAAACCATGGCCTTAAGCTTACTGCCAAAAAATAAGTAGTCATCCCCTTTGGGAAAAATTCATTTCCCACTAATTATCACATTGATGGGAGCCCACGGAACACTGAAGGCATTATAAGAGATCTGGGGACACAGGTTGACAGCAACTTCTCCTTCAACCACCACGTTGCCACTGTGGTCAGAAAGTCCTTCTATGTGGCACATCACATCCAGGAAGAAAGAGGTCATCATTTCTCTCTACTCTTCCCTCATTAGACCAATCATAGAGTATAAAGCCTCATTTGGCATGTACCTCACTAGACACCTGCAACAGCTGGACAGGCCACAAAAGTACCTCACGAAGAGGATCTTAGGCCTTAAACATGTCCTATACGGACAGACTAAAAAAACTCCAGCTATTATCCGTCTCATATCGTCTACTAAGAGACGATCTCTGCTTGACTTACAAAGCCATGTCTGACCAGCTCTGTTAGAAATGCTACATCTAAAGAAATCCCAATCCCTCCACACCACATGCTCCAGAGACCTCAACTTCATTACCACAATCAACAGAACATGCTGGAGGGACAGGTTCATAAACCAGAGACTGTCCATGCTCTGGAATAGACTTCCCTCAAGCAGAGCACTTCACTAGCCCTCTTCAAGAGAAATCTTAATGAGTGGATGGGAAATAGAAAGTTCACCCCAGGAGTCACTCCAGTGGCTCTACTTGATAGAGGCACTGGGAACTAACAATGGGTGCCACAATGCCAGGGCACTTCTATGGGCTAGGCTTGTAAAGGCCCCAAGGCCATTAGCTTAGTACACACCTATGAACCTATGAACCAGCCCCAGGCTGACTGTGATCTCTGTGTGTTCTTAAGGGAAATTGTACTTTATTGTGTGTACTTGTCATCCTCCCAGTGTGTACATTCCCCACTATTGCCAGTGGTGAGAATTGAGGCTCCATGATTACTGGCCCAGTGCAGGGGCATCTCACGGTCATACAGTATGAAGTTTCAATTAGAGACTGTAAGTAATGTTTATCGTGTTCCTACATGGGTAATAGTTCTAGTTACATGGTTAATGAAATTTATTTTAAAATTCCTGGGGTTCATCATTGTTATCAAAAATCTGTAGTTTATGGTCTGAGGGGTACTTGTAATAATTTTTATATAGGACAGACCATGAGAACTTCAAAAAAGAATTCTGGAACATATTAGGGATATAAAAATGTTTCCCATACTAATCCAGTTGCTTTACATTTTTTTGAAGAGCATAACTGTGATCCAAAATATTTAATATTTTTTACGTATGTGTGTTATGGTTCAGATCTCTACCCTTAAGAACACACAGAGATCACAGTCAGCCTGGGGCTGGTTCATAGGCTCATAGGTGTGTACTAGGCTGATATTTTATTACAGAAAGAAACATGGTTTCTTTTTTTTTATGACACTGCAGCCAAAGGGCCTTAACAATGAGTTACTTTTGAAATATTTGTTAAGATTTACAAGATGTAATTTCAGTGGTGGCTGGTGACTTCAAATGAAGGGGGGGGTGCGCAGGAGACAGTTGAATGGGTGGAGCCAACAGGAAGGGGTGTAACCAACTAGAAAGGGGCAGAGCTATGCTCAAAACCACAAAAATTGGGACTTTAATTAAATATGCTGCCCTGGGTGCCAAACCGTCATTTTGAGATTCCAATCAAGACAAAATGAAGTGTAGAAGAAAAAAAATATTTCAATGCATTGGCTACATGACAGCTTACTTAATATCTAGATGGAAACAAAAAGGTTGTAAGGTATGAAAAAAATAAATTACTTTTTGAATACATTACTGGAATGCCAGTCAAAGACAGTCGTGGTGGTACGGCAGTAGCGTTGTTACCTCACAGCAAGAGGTTCTCCCATTCAATTCTCAGCTTGGCTTGGGAGTGCCTTCTGTGTGGAGTCTGCATGTCCTCCCCACAGTTGGGTAGCGTTCAAAAGACATGCGTGTGTAAATGGGCGTGCCTTTGTTGAAGGTTGGGCGTCGAGCTGGCACCTCGGCATTTCGTAAAAAATCTACTGCCAATCATTAGTGGACCGAAGTTCCGCTGTGGCGACCCCTTACCGGGAAAAAGCCGAAAGACAAACAACAACTGGAATGCCAGTCAAAATCAAGTATAAAACAACAAGCAGCACTCAACTCAAATCACTTATCCTTGCACTGCAGTTCTAATTACAATTTATATTCAGCTTTATAAAAGTACCAAGGAATGCTGAAAGCAATCTTTGTGATACCCCCACTTGTAAAAATGTTTCTTATCCAAAAAAGACCTGCGGCCTGACAACAGCTATCTACTTGTTTCATGGGAAAAACATGATCAAAGTAAAAAATGAACAGCAAACAAGAAACAAGCACAAGATAAATTGCTTAAAGGATTACTGCACAGGTTATGGACCACACATGACAGATTGGCATTCTGTTTAGTTTACTGGTAAAGCCTCGCAAAAAAGTGAAACTCACAGAATACCACACAGGTAACAAAGAACCAAGTGCTGGAAAATAGTTTATTTAAAACACCACAAAAGCGTTAAAACAACCATCCAATATGTCCACCCAGGCACTCCCAGGCTTTCTCAAGACAAATAATACATGGTTTGGTGAACTCTTTTATACTGGTAAAGCCTGCAAAGATTACTGCAAGTCTCCAACAAATGCAGTGTGCTTCTGAAAATACTGTAATCCTGTCCTTTATTACAAATACTTTCATGTGCATTTCAAATATCTGCATGGCAACAACAAAAAGGCTTTCAATGTTGGTAATTCTTTAACAATATGCTTATTAAAGCTTACTTGCATCTTACAATATCAGACAGGCTTACCTGATGGTCATTAAAGCATTGCTACTTAAACACAGAGCAACAAGCACTGCAACATGCATCTTCTGAATAATAAGAAGCATAAATCAACAGTATAAAATATAACAGAAAACCAGAACATTCCGCAAAATCAAGGACAGATGAAAAGCCACTGTAGTACTTATGTCTACCTTGGATGGGGGGATACTCTGCACACTTACACAGTATAACTGCTCCTTGCCTTGCTTGGACACATCCAGAGTCACTACATGGGGGAGTGGGGTGCAACAAGTATGTCACAATTTGAAATGTCTCTGGCTGATGGTGATGGCCCTGACACATTTGTTATACCTCTCAACTTCAAAGTAAGAAATCTGGACAAAGCCATAAACAGAAGTGGGACTAAGGCCCAAAAATAAGGACATTTTTAAATATTGCTCTTACAAACTTAGAAAGATAATAGAATAGTAGGTCTTGCATTAGTATGAATTTTTTGAAGGGTGTGAAATCTGAAGCTCAAATGTCTGTTATTATTTTCTGACTTCAATCTTTAATGATTTACCACTAATTTGCCAGAAAACCACAATTTTATGAAAAACGGATCAAAAATGTGAAGCAAAAATCTAAAATAGCTACACAATACAGCGGAGAACATGTCAAAGAAGGGACACTTTTTTAATATCAGTACTGTTAAGTTGTGCAGCTGACAAAATAAGAGAATCTACATGCATTTCTGAAATAAAGTAATCTATAACTCTGATCATTACAATTATTTATTAAATGTAAACCCTCCACATTTTCTTCCAAAATTGCCATTTTGTAGAGGGAGTATTAGGGAGAGAGCGACATTTTGAGCCAAAGTCAGGGACAGTTGAGAGGCTGAGATATACCTAATTCTATAAAGCAATTTATTTGCATGTACCTTTCAACCTCTTAATGCAGGAAATCTGGACAAGGCCAAATATATTGGGGGAACATACAGACAGTACTAAAAATTGCTCTTGTATAAACTTAAACACTTGGTAGAATAACAGGTCTTGCTTTAGCATGCATTTTTTTGTAGGTTATGAAGTCTGAAACTCAATGTCTGTCATTATTTAGTGACTTCACTCCTAAATGATTTGTCAGAAAACCACAAATTTTATGAAGAACAAACCAAAAATAAGAAGGAAAAAATCTATTCATTTTGCGAAAATCTGAACACTTGAGAGGTATAGTTCAGCTGGGGCTGTCTGAGTTTGCCACCCTTCCCTCCTCACAAAATCATGGTGGAATGGGGCCTCCCCACTGCAGCCATTCCAATGTCCCATTACTTGGCTATTTAACCCACTTACCATAAACACTGTAATGTGCATACTGCTTTAATTCGACGATAATTTGGATTTCATTTAAAAGATTTATTTTACGTTTTTCAGCACAAACACTAATAGACATCTGCTAAACAAAGCAATGCAGTGTCACAATGAAAACAGACTTGGCATTAAAACATCTCTGCCCTTGAAACTCACATTCATTTAAACAGTATTGAAACCCACATTCAAAGAAAATACATCTGGCCAGTAAAGATTAACTTTGGGCTGTTTTCAAATCATAGGCCCCTTGCACATCAAACATACATGTGTTCTTTGATGCACCTTCCTGACTGTATTACATTATATTCCTTGTATACTATGATACAGTTGTTAGAAGTAATTTTAAATGTATTGTTTTGAACATTTTTCCAGTAAACAATGAAACAAAATGCATGCACCAATAATGACAAAACTGCCCAATTCAGAACATTTCCATCATAAAAGTCTAATCAAACTTCTACAATACACCAGTATCAGTAAATATGCACAATCTCTGCAGAAGTAAAACTCATCTAAATAATTCCACATTAAAGAGATATGTAACTAATGAATAGGTTGCTGATAGCAAACAACTTTATATTTCATTGTTTCATCTACAAATAAAGTGCCTGTTGCCCTTGAGGAATAAACTGCCCATGTTACAATAAAACTGATAATCTAGTAATATTGCAATAGGGAATGGATGGCAAACTGATAACAGGTTCATAGTTGTTAGGTATCTCCACCAAAGAGGATATTCTCAGGACTGCAGCATCCACCCCCTTTAAAAGTACAGCACAGTACAGTATCAGCAATGCATCTACATACTGTGGTAGTAGAACCCACAGCCTTCTGCATCAAAAGCAAGTACACTACCTGTTGTGCTATTGACAATGCAAGCAAATTCAGCATAAGCAGCACTAAGCTTCTCTTCACCTGAAGCTCTTAGCTCCTTGTAAAATCCACTCGACACTCAACTGTATCTCTCAACTTTCCAGCACATGAGCACAAGAAATCTGGAAAAAGCCAAAATTTATTGGGGGGCACAAAAGCCCCAAAACCAGGGACACATTTTAAACATTGCTTGTATAATCTTGGAAAGTTGCTAGAATAAAATGTGCTACTGCCAAGCATTTATATACCAAGTCTTGAACCCAGGACCCTGTCCACTACAGTCAGAGCAACATACAACTATGCCAAATCAGCTGTTTCTTGAAATACAGGAAGACTGAAACTTAAATGGCTATCATTTAGTGAATTCATTTCTCACCATAGCTCTCAACCTCTTAGCACAAAACACCTGAACAAAGCCAATAATGGGGAAATATAGTCTCCAAACATATTCAGTGAATTCAGTTCTCACCATAGCCCTCAACCTCTTAGCACAAAAAACCTGGATAAAGCCAATAATAGGGGAATACAGCCCCCCAAATTAGGGACAAATTTCAAATATTGAACTTATAAACTTAGAAAATTGCTAGAAAAAATGTTTTGTGTTACCATGTACTTTCTGAAGAATATGAAGTCTGAAATTGAAATGTCTGTCATTATTTAGTGAATTCAAAATCCAGAAAACCACAGATTTTATGAGGAACAGAACAGAACAAAAATATGGGGCAAAAATCTGAAAACTTTTCACAAGTGATGGTGGGTAGGGAATTTGGGCTCTTGCTACCTGCACCCAAGGTTACTCTCTAGCCACCAGTTATTGTTAACTGGGGCATTTTATACACACACACACACACACACACACACACACACACACACACACACACACACACACCAGTACCTGAGTGCAAAGTCCCGTTATGGCAATGGCAGCAGCTTAAACTCTTGTAAACGACACTACATTCAATACAAAGTCCATTACAGCAATGTCCACAAAGGACTCCATTCAATGTGCAGCAGCTCAAATTCCTTTCCCCGTGCACAAGCAAGCACCAGCTCAAAGTCCCACATTCAAAGCAGCTTGCATGCTTGCACTCCGTCTGAGCACGCACAGACTGCAGACCTTGCAGTCCGATCTCCATCCAGTCTATGCAGTTGTAACCTGCATAGACCTCTGAGGCATCTGTAGACTGATGCCTTCTTTCTGAATCCGAACTGGTTAAACAGCAATCTGGATTCAAGTTCCATGCATGCATGCACAAGTTCTGGAACTCGTTAAAAGTTTTTTTAATTTTGTTTTTTGTTTTTTGTACAGCTAGGGGGGCTGCAGTCCAACAGCAGGAGCCACCACTGTGTAATTTTATCTTTAATATATTATATATTTATATATAACTATTTGACAGAATTTTGAACAATTTAGTATATATATATATATATATATATATATATATATATATATATATATATATAGTTAAAAGGAGTTTATTGTTCTGACTTGCAATGTAATTGGACTAAGTGAATGATTTGAGGTAATTAAGTCTGGGTATATAAGTATTTCGTATTTCATAAAGTGTATGTTTTAAGAACCTGAAAGCTCTTTTGTTTAATAAAAATATTAATTTTGGTCCTTAAAAAGTTTCTTTTTGATGTTTTGGCAAAAAAAAATGGTGGAATATTTATTCAGTTGGTGTTATAGTAACTTTACTTGCATAACTGTAATATGTTCAGTTATGGATCACTGTTGCAACAGCCTAAGCTAGATAGGTAGATTACCATACCTTAGAAAACTAATAAAAGGAGGAGGCCAATAAACTACAATTTCAGGAGCCCTTGGAAAATGGTCCTATCAAAGCCCATTTTGTACTTGGAAAAGGAATTAAGATTGTAATGTTTTGTAAATATGTGAACAGAGAACCAAGTTTCTGTCTTCTAGAGTCCACCCCTTTACAGAAAGCCACCAAAGAAGCCAAAGCCCTTGTGGTATGAGCCATAATCCTGCTTGACAGTGGCTTGTTAGGCTGCGTGTAAATAAAAGCAATGGGATAAGACAATCACCTGGAAATTATCTACTTTGACACTGGATATCCTTTCTTCTTACCCTTGTAGCAAACAGCTGATCAGCTTTCCTGAAGGCTTGAGTTTTGTCTAGATAGTAGCTGAGCTCTGAGGGAAATCCAGTGTATGAAGATTTGTTTTCTTTTATTCTTGGATTTTGGAAAGAAGATGTGGAGGTGAATAGTCTGGCTTAACATAAACTCTGAAACCAGGGATAAAAGAAGGATGAATTCTCAAAGAAACCCCCTGCTTGTGAAAAATTAGATAGGTTTGTCTCACCATCAGTGCTTGTACCTCAGGTGTTCTCCTAGCAGATGTCAGAGCAATAAGTAAAACAGTCTTCCATATTAAGAACCTAAATTCAGCCTCATGAACTGGTTCAGATGGAGACAGAGTAAGCTTCTCAAGCACAATGTTCAGATCCCAAGGAGGAGCAAACTAGGTGGACAGATATGCTACATGCCTTTCAAAAACTGTTTAACTTAAGCATAGTTAAAAATGGGAGGGATTAAATGGCAGACCAGCAGAAATGTCCAGGAAATGCACCTTGTCAGGAGAATAAGAAAGGCCAGAGGACAATAAGTCACACAAATAATCAAGAACCAGAGGCAACCAGGCCTGAACAGGGTTCTGGTTTTTGGACTGGCACCAATTATGGACCACTTGCACATATATTATTTCCTAGAAGCATTTTTTTGCCTCCTTTAGTACCTGCTATAGGTCTTCATAAAAAAGATGCCTAAAAGATATTAAAATTGTACATTTAGATAGATACTTGAAGAGTTATGAGGTTGGAGTGTCTCAAACAACCTCTATCTTGTGTGAGCAAATTTATTCTGTGGGGAGGTATGTGGCAATTGCCCTTGTCTAGACTGAAAAGAATGGAGGACCACAGTTGCCCCAAGCTAACAGGAAGTCACTACAACTTTCTGCGGAGTCCTTCTGGGTCTTCTGAAGAACTCTGGATATCAGTGGAAAGGATGGGATTGCAGGGAGTCTTGGAGCAGAATCTCTTTAACTGCAAACAGATCTACTTGAGGTGCTTGGAAGACCCCAGGATTTGGTTTCCATTCATGGGATCTATCCTAGTTCTTCTGAGCTTGTCTGCAATTAGGTATTGGTCTTACGGAATGTATGAAACCTGCAGAGTCAGACTGAGCTGAGATACTAGCTGCCAAGTTCTCATAGCCAGTCTGCAAAGACAGTAAAGATCTGCTACCCCCCAGTTTGTTTATGAACTACTTCACTGTGGTGTTATCTGTGTAAACTTGCAAAGGTCCTGAAGACAGATATGATTTAAGGATTTCAAAGCACTGATCACCCCCAGCATCTCTCTGAAAATGATGCACTCTTGTCTGTCTGTAGGTTTTCACAGAGCTTGCATTGTTACCCTTTTGTAAACTACTCACAAGTCAAGTAACCCATCTGTATTGATAAAATGAAGAGAAGGGTGGAAGAGAGAATGGGGGACTTAGTCTAATGACTCTCCCTTTTTACAAATCCCAAAACCGGAATTAGAAAGGACAAAGGGTGAAGATGCTGAATCCAGACTGACCTGAGGTACCATTGTATTTTTCACAATACACAACCTGCTCAGGTGGAATATGAGAATCACAGATACCATGCTTCCCAACACCCTAAGAAATGTCCTTGTGGTGCATGGCTTTGACTAGCAAACCTCTGGAAGATTTGCTAAAAATCTCTGTGTTGTCTGAAAGAAGAATGGCTCTTACAAGGGCAGAATCTAACAGACATCCCAAGAAAACAATTCTGTGGAAGGGATGAGAAAATATTTCTGATAGTTGATTTGGAACCGCAGGCTGAGCAGAAGATTCTGAACAGTTTCTAAATGCTCTTGACATCTAGAAAAAAAGTCTGCAAAGAAAAGACAATCATCCAAATATGGAAATAATTGAATGTTTTGAAGTCTGCAAAAGGCATTGACTGTAGCAAGACATTTTGTGAATACCTGTGGTGCTCTGGAAAGTCCAAATGGTAAGACACAGAACTGAGAGTGTGAGGAAGACACAGCATATCTTAAGCAACACCTAAACTGCTCATCAATGGGAATGTGATAAATGGCATTTTTATAATCTATCAGCAGCAACAACAGGTGAAGAACAAACACGTCAGAGATAAAAGCGGACCTTTTATTAACAAAATAAAAATATAATAAAACTGTGTAAGCACTTTCGCGTGGATCAACCATGCTTCATCAGACATCAAATAAACACTTTAGTGCACCACTTTTAAATAAGACAAATCCAAATCATATTCAGCTAATAATTATCTCTTAATTGAGCTAAATTAATCACTGCTAAAACCAACGAGCAGAATATCCAAAAGCCCAACTCAATAGCTTGCAGCATAAATTATGTATATCAATAAACAAATAATAAACATTGTGCATACCTTAAATTATTGCATCACAAAGTCATCTATTTATAATATAGGCTGCCCGCATAAAAATACTATTAAAAATCAGATCGTCTATCACATTCATTCCGAACTCAGTTCGTTAAGAATGCAGGTTCGTGTGAGAACATATTCCATACCATTCCATTGCTAAGTAACCAACACAGTAGCTCAACTTTTCACCACCTATACATTAACAAGAAAATAAGTACATGAACGTAAAACTGATGTCAGGTATCAAATATTTAAAATACTAACATATACATAAACTATTAAATACTCAACTTCTTATCTTTTAAAAATGGCTTAAGGGACACAGCCTCATTCAAGCCGTGATATTTGTCGGCTTGTAATGTAACAATCCACCTCTGTTCCACCTTCTCAATATCATTTCTTATATCCCCAAGCCTGTCTTTAAGGGAAATAAGTTGAAGAGTCAAAAAAACAAAACTATGATCATTCCCTGCCTGTAATACGTGTTTGGTTAAAGCACTTCTCACATCCCCAATATTAATGTAATACACATGCTCCCTGATTCTGTCTCTAAGAGCTCTATTGGTCATTCCTACATAAAACTTTGGACATCTTACACATTTTCCCACATAGACAAGATTCTTTATACAACAGTCCAAATAATGCCGGAATATATAATTCTTGCCTGTGGTGGGGTGTTCAAATGCATTGTCATTTGCAATGAATCTACAACAATTGCAATGCATACAACTAAAAGTACCTTCTCTTTTTTCTATAGTCTCAGTCTTAGTTGCCCCATTCTATGACATAACCGCCTTTTTAGAGACTTGACATTCTTATAAGTAACTTGGGGACAAGATCCTACAATATTCCTAATTGTTTCATCGGCTGTCAAAATATGCCAATTATTTCGTATAACTTTCATTATACATTTATTGCCAGATGTAAACGGAATACAGAGTCTACAGCTCTTAGAATAAGAATGATTCAAGTTATCAGAACACTTTTCATTATTTTTAGAAAAATATGGTCTACCCTTAGTTCTCCTTTCTAAATCAACCACCTTGAGATGAGTATCACATTCAGTCTCCTTATACCCTTTATCCAAAAATTGCTTTTTTAGTAGACCCATTTGGGTTGACAGGGTGGAATCATTACTAGTAATACATAATTCGGATGCATATTCGTTCTTGCCAGAAAACTGTTCTTCTTGCTTTCCTTTTTAAAATTTTGGGTCTCCAATGTGTCATTGACACGTGTCAACTGTACATCTAAAAAGTCAATGACATCATATGACAAATGAAGAGTAAATTTAAGGAATGAAGTATTGTTCCCTAAATACTCAACAAATTGCTGCAACTGCACTAAAGAACCCTTCACAATAAAAAATGTCATCCACAACTCTCTTGTAGTAGATGACATGTCTGGTATGCATCATTGGCTAAAACTAACTTATTTTCCCACTGAGCCATGATCATGTTGGTAAATGAGGTGGCACATGGAGTACCCATGGCCACACCAGCTAACTGGATGTAATATCTAGATTCAAACATGAAAACATTATTCACGAACACTAACTCCATAAGCATACAAAGTGTGTGTATGAAGCTGTTGGAAAAATCACTATTATTAAGTAAAACTCCATCCTCCACCCAGGTAAAGTCAGTACCCCTCCTCCTAACATTCCTCACTCCTCAGAAAATATTGCTACCTCATTCAACACACACTTCACACAACTTCACACAAACGATACTATCACTAGCTAAACAACACAACCCCCTCCCCCTCCAACCCACACCTTCAACTAGTAATCTCCCCACTGCCTTTCTCTTTTTCTCCTGTACCTACCTCCAACATAAAAAAACTCTTAAATTAAACGTAAGCCCACCAAATTAGCAGCAGACAACCTCCCAAGTGAATACCTACAAATCGCAGCTGATGCTCTGGCCTACCTAGTATCCATCTTGATTAACCAATCTCTGTCAGAAAGTTACATTCCCACACTGTGGAAAGTATAACATATAATTCCCCTCCACAAAGGCGGACCCTCCACAGAACTAACAAATTACCGCCCCATAGCTACTCTCTCTCCACTCTCCAAAATACTAGAGAGATGCATACACTCTCAGGTCTCAGACTACCTCCTTACTAACAACCTCCTTTCCAATACTCAGCATGTTTCCGACCAAACCATAGCACCACCACTGCCTTACTCTCCTTTACTAACACTCTCCTTCAGCATAAAAACAATGGCTATCTCTCCTCTGCTACTTTCCTAGACCTATCTAAAGCATTTGACATGGTCCCACACAAACAACTCATCTCTGTCCTCAATAACCTATCCTTCTCTCAATCAGTCACCAACAGGTTTCAGAGTTACCTGTCTGACCGCAAACAATCCGTTGTATGGCAGAATGACACATCTCCCCAACTACCTGTCTCCATAGGGGTTCCCCAAGGATCCATCCTTGGACCCCTACTCTTCTGTTTTCACCAATAATCTAGCCTCTGCCACCAAACATGGCACACTCATACAATACGCAGATGACTCAACCATCATTTGCTCAGCCCAGTCCCTACCCAAACTGCAAAAAGTCACACAGGAAGCCTTTTCCTCTGTTGAAACTTGGGTATCCGATGCCCAATTAATACTCAACCTAAACAAAACTAAACTACTCATCTTCCAACCAACCAAACATACTCAAAACAACTCTCACTTTAACATCACAGCAAAAGACAACACCACTATATATCCAACTGAACACACTAAATTGCTAGGAGTGGAAATAGGCAATAAACTAAAATTTGACATTCACATAACCATGACCATAAAAAAGTCCACAAAAAAATAGGAGCGTTATACAGAAATAAGCAACTTCTCACCAAAGCAGCAAAGATTTCTATAGCAAATTCCCACCTTATCTCCACCCTACTTTATGCCTCTCCAATATATACCAACCTAAGGCAATGCGATCTAAACAAGCTAGAGACCAGCTACAACAAAATTGCCAAATTCGTCACAGGGGCATCCTACCGTAGTCACCACTGTCTCTCACTTGCTGTACTGGGCTGGCTTGAACTCCCTCACCTCCTTCAATGGTATCAACTCTCACTCGCCCACAAACTAGTAAATCATCCACTAAATGTTCCATCCCTCCAGAATCTACTCCAACCCTATTGCACCACCAGACCACTAAGATCCAGCAACAACAATCACTTGCAGATCACTAAAGCCAATAACTCTGCTGGTGAAGCACTATTCTCTTGCACCATAGCCAAATTATGGAACTCCCTCCCACCCACAATTACCTCTGTACCATCATGCACCCACTTCAAAACTTTACTAAAAGCGCACCTAAAAACATGCTGGCTATGCCCTTGCAACTCCCACTCTAATATCACCCACCCCATCCAACCACTACCTTTCTTTCCACTCCACTAACTACCTTGATTATAGCAAGCTCAGATGCTCATAAGCCTAGTACTTATTATACAGCAGGAACTTCTTATTGTAACATTTGTTAATGTCTGTTATGTACTTCACAGATAAAGATTCTAGTTGTCTACTGATGTACTATGTTCTTCATCTGTAAATATGTTGTAAGTAATTGCTATGTTAAATTGTTAATCGCTATGTAATCCAATGTAACTACTGTTTGTTTATTTTAACTGTGGAGCTTTTCTCCCAGGGTCTCTGCTGAAAATGGACCTACGTCCAGTCGGACACTCCCGGTCAACAAATGTAACTAAAATAAATAAAAATAAAATAAATAAAAATTCTCTCATAGAGTCTATGCCAATGTCATACATCAAGGGTCACTAAAACATCCATATCATTTAACGGGATAGCCTCCAGTGTTTGAAATAGTGTAGTCAAAAATGTTAAAATGGTAGGCATTTTAACAATTTAGTATGTAAGATTTTTTTCTAAATATATAGAAACAGGTTCAGTGTGCCAACCCTGACTAGCCACAATTGGTCTAAAGGGTAGATTCTCTATTGATTTATGTATCTTGGGTAAACCTTTAATAAGGGGGACAACAGGAGCCTCTACTATAAAATAATCAAATAACTCTTTAGTAATGTACCTGCATGAAAAGCTATCAAAATAGTTCATTATGTACATTATTTATAACTTTATGAATTTCTTCTACCATAATTTATCTGTAAGTGGAAGTATCAGATAACAATGCAAACATACTAGCTAGATAATCATCTCGGTTCATAACAACAATGGCTCCACCCTTGTCAGCAGAACAAATGGTGATAGCATCATTATTCTGAAGCTCTCCCAATGGTTATAAAAAACTGTTTAGCAGATTTTGAAAGAGAAATCACAACAGGGTCTGCTCCTGGATTAGAAAACAAATGCTTATGATTCTGAGGTATGGCTTAGACTTTCTAGGGGCAGGAAGCTGACTATCAGGTAAGCTAGACGCAGTAAGAAAGACATTATATAAAGCAGGCAACACAGAATGAATAGCTGCATGAAGTGGCATTTCCAGCTGTAGTGATTCAAGATACATTTTTGTGCTACAGGAATTTCATTCTTCTCCCACTGAAAGACCTATTCCATCTTAGATAAAGTTTCAGAAAAAAATACATCTTCAGGAGGGAAATATGAAACCATCATTTCCTCAAAATGAGAGTGCTCAAATAGTGAAGAAATTCCTGAGGTACACTCCTACCCCTGTAATCCCTACTCTTCTGAGTGAAAATCCACATCAGAAAGAGATGGAAGTCTTTTCTCTTTTTTGCCTGAAGAAAGAAAAGGTAAGGAAAAAGCACTAATTAGTTCCTTAGGAAATCCCAGTAAATCTTCCCTGTCCATTCAAAGAGTAACAGGAGAATGGAAGGTTCATCTTTCTGGGGAGTCTCCTCAGAATAAACCTCAAGCATACAAGTCCCAAATGCAGGTTCCCTATCTAGGCTAAGTGGAAAACCTTCACCTGTCCCCCTTCCACTGAAATCAATAAGAATGCCTCTCCCTTACCTGCAAAGAGCATTCCTACAGCCTTAGATTATGTAACAATCCCATGGTCTCTAGTGGCTGCATGTGCTACACCAGGAAGACCAGGGGGGGAAAGAGGACCAGTGTAAGGAGTAACAAGTGGCCACAGCAGAGCCACCCACCAGTGGCTATGGCAAAACAGGAGCTGGCCTGAAACCCAAAGACCCCTTGGCAACTTTCTTCTTCTTCTTGTGACAGAGGAAGTTACAGCTGTGGAGACCAGATGTTGGCCCACTGGTAAGCCAATAAAGAGACCTTAAAAGCATATACTGGTGCCTGGATGAGTCATTAAAGGGTAAAATAGAGAAAAGGCAGTTTTGAGGTAAGTTAAAACAGGCAGTCACCCACAAGCACAGTATCCTTCCCCAAAACAGAAACATTTAAGTCCTGATTAAAATGTCAAAAATTAAACGTTATTTCACAAAGTGTTCAGGAAATATTTACATGTCAACCCGATTACAAATGAAAGAACAGTACTTACAACTTTCCTAGCTAAACACAATAGATCAGTCAGAAAAAAAACAGATGTTTTACTCATAAAATTATATTTTGGCTATCCCAAAAGGGGACGTATCTGCCTAGCTTTGAAGAATCACTAACTGACATACAATTCTACTAGACCTACCAAAGGGGGATTCTTCAGCAGCAAAAAACTTCTTAAGCTTTTTGCTCTACAGCTGTCCTTTTATAGAGTTTTGCTTGAGCTCCTGACAGTTGGAACATGTGGAAAGGCACCCTTTAGCTTTGTGAAACTGGTCAGTCCTCAAGTATTAAAACCCATATAGCTTAGTCTTCTGTAAAAGTGATCTATGTATTGAACATCACTTTATTTTTATTTACTTATTTATCTATTTATTTTACTTTCTGATAATCAAGACCATCAGTATCATTCATTTCACTGACAGAATGCACTGTCTTATCTATGAAGAGATGAATTAACAACCTCAACCATTGGCATTGATTACACATATGTTCAAATAGTTGAAGTAATACTCCTCTTTATAGTGAAGAAACAATTTAGTACTGATCTTGGCATCCAGGGCTCAGATTTCACTCCTGTTACTCATGTGCTTTGGTGAAGAGTGGACTTTTTCTCATGCCAGTACTTCCTTTCCTGTTCTGTGGCTCTTGGTTCCTTCTGGCATTTCTCCACTCTTACTCCCATTGCCCCATAAAACTGTTTCACTCTCTCAGCTTCTCTGATTTTCAAGCATCTCGTATCTAGCTAGCTCTAGTTTTCACAGTTCAAGCTACATTTTGAGATTAACTATGGGCATAATGGCTTGTCCTTTTCCTTTATGCAATGAACCTACAACTTCTACCAGACTGTCTCCATATTCAGGGGAATGACCTTCAGCTTAACCCAAAGAGGCTATCATCTCATCCTTGCTCAGACCAACATGAGAGTGTGTTTGATTTACACTATTTGGTTAGTTGTGCCACAGACCTCTTCCAATAATCTATTTATTTTTGCCCATTTTCTGACTTACTCTGTCTATATAATAATTGCTGTGCAATGTGTACTTCTATACATTTATCTTGTGGCTGTAAGTGTACTCATATCAACTGATTAAAAACAAACTCTTCTGTAGGTCAAGTGCAGCTTACCAAATCCACACTGCTGCTAGCAATA
This sequence comes from Protopterus annectens, assembly GCF_019279795.1. NCBI lineage: Eukaryota > Metazoa > Chordata > Ceratodontiformes > Protopteridae > Protopterus > Protopterus annectens. The sequence goes on along the minus strand of NC_056725.1, from coordinate 1,514,363,051 downwards.
TATGTCAGGGATGCCCGTGAGAGTATATGAAAAATGTGCACTACCACCGTGGGCTATGATTAATACGTGATGCACCCAGATAAGTGTTCACATTGTACAGCTGGACAGCAGCATTATGGCCACTGGTTTCCCAGTAGTCATTGTCTTTATTCTCACATCGTTGCCTTTCAGTATTATCTCATCTGTATTTAAAACCATCTTAATTTACACTGGTTCACACTCATACAGATATAATGCTTTCTAGAAGTGGCTAATAATACTTTTTTTTGTCACCATCCCTTCCTGCTTTTATGGTACCAGACTGCCACCAGCCAGACCATTCTAAGGACACAAATACTGAATACTTTTGGAGTAAGCCAAGCATATGATATTCCTTAATAGCAGATGTAACAAAAACATATGACTTCAAAGGATGGATAGCAGCAGTTATAGTACAGTGGCGTGAAAAATTACCTATATATGCTTCAAAAACAGTTATCCAGAAGATTTCATAGTAGAATAATAAACTCCTTTACTTAAAATTATGCAAGTAGTAATTAAATATACAGAAAACAGACACCTTGCCTTTGGAAAAAGAACGACTACCAGACAATATCCCAGGATACCTATTAAATAGCATGAAACATGACCTATCAGGTCCTCTGGAATTACTATTTAACTGTAGCCTCCAAACAGAATTCATGCCTCATGAACAGAGAACGGCAACAGTCATCCCTCTCCACAAAGGTGGGCCATCCACAGACACTGGAAACTACAGACCCATAAGTCTCACTAGTCTTATATGTAAAGCCATGGAAAGAATTACCATGAGATGATCAATAGAGATATAGTAAACCTCCAGACACTGGACCCAACCCAGTTTGGTTTTGTAAAGGGCAGATCATGCCTACTCAACCTGTTGGACTTCTTTGAGAAGGTCACCAAAGCAATGGATGAGGGAAAGGTCATTCACACCGCCTACCTTGACCTGGCCAAGGCATTAATACCCTACTCAGGCATTGCTGACAAACTCAAGAGGTCAGGTACAAACAATATGTCACCCGGTAGATAGCCAAGTGGCTCACTGACAGGACCCAGGAAGTTAGACTTAGGGAGTCCACCTCTACAAAAAGGCCAGTCACAAGTGGAGTCCCTCAGGGATCAGTCCTTAGACTGCTCCTTTTTGGCATTTAATTCTCAAAAGTCAAGGCCAATGTCTGTGGTCTCTGGCTGACTAAATTTGCAGATGATTGCAAATTAGGAGCTGTCATTGAATCTCACACTGACACAAATGTTTTTCAGGAGGGGATAACACAGACAAACAACTGGTGTCAGAGCCATGGACTAAAACTAAATGCCAAGAAATGCATAATAGTATCCTTTGGGAAGTCATCCATCCCAGGTAACTATCATATTGACAACACACCTCTTAGAGTTGACCCAGTAGTCACGCACTTAGGGACACACATAGATAGTAATCTAGCCTTTGATCATCATTTGTCTACAGTTGTGAGGAAATCATTCTATGTTGCACAACTTATAAACAAAGGTATGGCATCTAAGTCCAAGGAAGTCATTGTTCCACTGTATTCAGCATTCATCAGACCTAACATTTTGTACAAATGGTATGTACCTAACCAGGCATATCCAACAACTGGAACGCCCACAGAGGTTCCTCACTAAAAGAATACAGGGTGTAAGTAATATGTCATATGCAGACCGCCTCAAGGCCCTATCCCTGTATTCGGACTCCTACAGGCTTTTGAGGGGAGATCTGTGCCTGGCATATGGGACATTGTCAGACCCCACTCTGATGGACCTCCTGCATATCCACAAAATAAACAGTACCAGAATTACCTGTTCTAAAGACTTAAACCTTGCCTGTGATATAAATAGGACCGGCTGGAGAGATAGATATGCATCCCAGAGACTACCCAGTCTATGGAACAGGCTCCCCATCCATGTGAAGCAGAGTTCCTCCCTAATCCAGTTCAAGTGCAACTTAGACAATTGGATGGGAAACTGGAAAATAATCCCTGGTTTGGCACCTGTGTCTCTGATGCAAACAAGTAACCTGTAAATGGTTCAACTCCAACTCCCATGCTTACACTTACGAAAGGTATCAGAACTCAGAGATTTGGGATACATGGCTAGGCTTAAAAAGGCCCTTGTGGTCATTAGCCTAGTAAACACCTATGAACCATCTAGCTGGTCCTACACCTATCTTTAACTAAAAGGTGACAAAAACTGATTACTGCTAGCCTGGCTCTGTGGAATAGAATGATACAGCCCTGACTATCACACAGATAAACTGAGTTTTAACAGTGGCTCAGGTGTTGAAAAAGCTAGGTCGGAGAGGGTGGGAATTAAATGACTGGCTCACTCATCTTGGGGAAGGGAGAGATGGCTTCAATTGGCCAAATCTCACCATGCAAGTAGAGGCTTACACATCATTGAAATGACCACAGCAAGGGATATGGACTTAAACATTGTAACAAATGATTTCCTTAGTACGTATGTGGAATAATATGCATGCATGGGGAGGGTGTAGGATGTTCTATGGTGATGTGAGTGTTTACAGCCACCAGGGTGGGATTACAGCCTCATAAGAAAAAAAATCATCACTATTTGGATGATGGAGAGGCCACAAATCACCTCCATGATTGCATTCCACTCCCACTTCCATGCTGTAGAAATGCAATGGGGGAAACAAATGGGCTTATGACCAGCAAGGGGAAAACTGATGGTTAGTAGGTATGGAGAAAAAAGTGCAACACAAAAAAAGTATTGCTAACTTGCACATTCACTCTGAATCTGAAGAAAACACAAAGTTAAATTATAGAAACACGAGATTGCTGTGCTCATAGAAAGCAGGCTATCTCACTGATCATCTCTTAATGTCTGTGTGAAAGACTCTTCATATTTTTTTCATAATCGTATACAAATTCCAACAGCACAAAGAAGAGAAAGCTTAGTCATCTAGAGCTGAAATCCAAAACATTTTTCAGAATTAACATTTTTTTATTTATTGCAGGTACAGTAAACAGAGCTACTCCCCTGAACTTCATTATACTATGCTTCACTATTTCTCTCTCTCTCTGAAAAATCACTAAAATTTACCAGTATAGGAGTATAAAAATAAACAAAAATAGATCAGTATACAAAGACCAGATAAAGACCAGAATCATGGAGTGCTAGTCAAGAAATACTAAGTAATCCATTACAGATCTACAAATGGGATGCATTTACATTTCATATTCCTGTAGTCCTATACTCCTTAACATGGTTTTCAAGATACAGCAGAAGAGCAAACTAAAAACCCTTTGTGAGCAAGATACAAGCGGAGAACACATTACTCCATGTACATTTTCAATAACATTAAAATTAATTAAAGCAATTGTTAACTTCCATAAAATTTGAATTTTGTCAGACTTTTTTTTTTTTTAATCAGGCGTTCCACTGTCCATGTCCACCTAATAACTATGGTATAACATATTCAGGAAAAAAAAAAACAGAAAACAGTTTTAATGACAGCCAGTAGGTTAACAGTTTCCTGGAAATCATTAATCTCAGATGTGCATTCAGATGCAATCAAGGCTTCAGATTCAAAACTCTGTACTGTCAGTCGAGGAATATATAATTTAATTAACTTGGTAAGCCAAGAAAGAGACCTTAAAAGCAGATACTGGTGCCTGGATGAGTCATTAAAGGGTATAATAGAGAAGAAGCGGTTTTGAGGTAAGTTAAAAACAGGCAGTCACCCACAAGCACAGTATCCTGCCCCAAAACAGAAACATTTAAGTCCTGATTAAAATGTCAAAGATTAAACGTTATTTCACAAAAAGTGTTCAACAAATATTTACATGTCAACCCCATTACAAATGAAAGGACAGTACTGACAACTTTATGTTTCCTAGCTAAACACAATAGATCAGTCAGAAAAAGAAAACACAATAGATCAGTCAGAAAAGAAAAAACAGAGATGTTTTACTCATAAAATTATATTAAGTGGAAGGCTTTCCCCAAAAGGGGACGTATCTGCCTAGCTTTGAAGAATCACTAACTGACATACAATTCTACTAGACCTACCAAAGGGGGATTCTTCAGCAGCAAAAAACTTCTTAAGCTTTTTGCTCTACAGCTGTCCTTTTATAGAGTTTTGCTTGAGCTTCTAACAGTTGGAACATGTGGAAAGGCACCCTTTAGCTTTGTGAAACTGGTCAGTCCTCAAGTATTAAAACCCATATAGCTTAGTCTTCTGTAAAAGTGATCTACGTATTGAACATCATTTTATTTTTATTTACTTATTTATCTATTTATTTTACTTTCTGATAATCAAGACAGTCAGTATCATTCATTTCACTGACAGAATGCACTGTCTTACCAATGAAGAGATGAATTAACAACCTCAACCATTGCTCCTGATTTGTTTGGCATTGATTACACATATGTTCAAATAGCTGAAGTAATGCTCCTCTTTATAGTGAAGAAACAATTTAGTACTGATCTTGGCATCCAGGGCTTAGATTTCTCTCCTGTTACTCGTGCTTTAGTGAAGAGTGGACATTTTCTCATGCCAGTATTTCCTTTCCTGTTCTGTGGCTCTTGGTTGCTTCTGGCCTTTCATAGTAATTAATACAAGTTGGTTTACAAAGTTATTAACCTTATTTGAGCTCATCATTTCAAAATGTACTTGTTTTTCTTTTTTTTTTCTCTCATGCTCTTCATCAGGCCAGTGCCTCCCACCCTGGCCCATTCATTCCCCCAAGTGACAGGGCCATCAATTCCCCGGGCAGGGCAAGATCACTGTGGCACATTCATTCTCTGACAATAATCATCTCATCTTCTTGGAATGAGAAATGTATGTTAGGGAGTGGGCAAGTCTATGAACCAGGCTGTGATGATCTTAACTTCCGACCCTATGGCAGCTTAGATTTTGCTGTATATGCTGCTGCCTGGGAGGTGTTAGGCATGTTCCCACACTAGATTCAAGTATCAGCCTCTGTGCAGCACCCTGGCCAACAGCAACTAGTGCTTGCAGCATGTCTACAGTCCTGTAGAGGTTAGTGTTACGATGGTCACATTGCCTCCCCCTCCCCAAGGATGGGTAACATGGCAATGGGCATCCTCCCTCCCTCCCACTGCCAACCCCACTGTGGGCATTCCACTGCTTGGGGCTGTTAAATAAACTTGGATAATCTGAGTCATAGTCAGGGGTTTTCCCTGTATGCCAAATACGTACTTAATACTCATTCACTCTGGACTTTTGAAGCAAAGCATACACTTCCATACAGCCATAAATTTCCCATGGGCTTGCACACTAATGAATGTATGTCTGCTTCCAACTATAAATCATTTAACCAACTATTTATAATCTCTTTGGGTACTTATTTAAGGAACTGCTACCTTTCATAAATACTCAATATTTTCCCACTTCTAGTGCAGAAAATGACATTGATAAATATTCCCTTAAAGCATTAGCAATAGCTTCATATTAAATTTAACCACTATACGGCTTACCAAGCAAAATTACATACTTTCAAACTGGAATCAGCAATTCTTTGAAAAACTTTCCATTTCAGGAGTTGTTTTATTCAGCAATCGATACATACATCTCAAATCTCCCAGAAAGTACATTAGCCTTCTAGATACTTCAGGGAAGGGAAATTTTCAGTTATCCAAGAAGATTCCTTTGGCACCAGTGTCTAACTATTGGGAGCCCAACTCCTATGTGGGGTGCTGTCTGTATTTAAAACTATGGTGGGCTGCCACTATAAAATTAAGGTCATTATTTATTCTCTGTACATTTCAAATGGCTTATGGATCTTAGCTAGGAACATTAGTATGGAAAAATTACTACACTTAGAATTATTATTTCTTAGCTACAGTTATCAAGGTTATAATTTTAAGTACTTGAATGAACAGCTACATCCAAGTTTCCTGCAGATACTTGTGGAGAATAAATGCATTATCACATACTAGCTCTTAATGTAAATAGACTACACAGATAAGGAGGAAAGAAATCCAATGTAAAGGCAAGGACAATTAAGTCATCCAACTTTGTGGCTAGTACAGCACATAACTAACTATACAATGTTATGTCAATGTCCTTGACTTCAGAGTGTCTGGTTGGGTAGAATATTAAGCTATGTATCTAGAATTCAGCCATATTTACCTTGGCAAATTGCTGGAGCAAAACCATCTCTTGGCATGGAAAGAGACTCCAGTTTGCAATGCCTAGAAAAGTTATGGACTGTGGACCATGTCATTGCTTGACAAGATACAGTGGAAGACTCTCCTCAGAAAAACTAATAATCTCACAAACAAAAGTGACTGTTGAAGTGTTCCTTGCATTCTACATCCTGACAAAAGATTACAGCACTCCAGTCAAAATTCTTCTTCAATGGCATTTGCCAATCTAGATGACAACATAGCAACAGAAATTAAGTTTTATAGTTTGAAGACTTTTAAGCATTGCAAAGACAATATTTTTATCTCTAGTTCCTTAAATATGGAACTCTTTTGCAGTACAGATTGGGTTTCTTTCTTCTAAACAACTTTTAAAAATGAGCTACTTCTATTTGAAGGATTCTTCAAACTGCACTGCCTGTCATGTCACGCAGAGATCTGTGTGCTGTATGCTGGCCATCTCTTCTCTGCATAAACATTCAATGTGTATATATATGCATGCATATAAGCACTGTTGCTTATGAATGCTATGGACTTGTTTAATATTAAACATGTGACTATTTACTTCTCTTAGTATTGTCACCTACTGTATTATTTAGAGATGGAGGGTTTTTTTGCTACGCCTTTGCCATAAAGGGGTAATGCACAGACTAGCCTGTCTCTCATCTTAAATAAATAAACAAAACAAGTAAAAAACAATAGGTGTCAGTATCAATCTTGTAGAATAAGCTTTGAAAGAATCCTGAAGTTGTTAAATAATGAAAATGTAACAAAACCCAATGCATCCAGTGAACCAGATGGAAACAGTGCATTTACCCACTTGTTCCATATAAAAGAAATAAAAAGTTGACAATTTTCTAAAATCTTCACCCTGGTAATATGGATTTTTATCATTATTATCAAGTTTCATAATTTGAAATCCATAAGGTTGAAGCCATATGTTAGAGTTTTTGAAAACTCAAATGTAAAAAAAAATTACATTTTTGCAAGCCCACTGCACCCCCAACCCCCCTGAAAATTATATATACCAATTCTAAGACTGCACTACAATAGGGAAAAGGGTAAATTCCCTGATTCCCACTGTGCCATGCTCTACATGGGCATGATTTAATGGGGAATTTACCCTTTCTTTCATTGGAGTGGGTATACGTAATTTTTTACATTTGAGTTTTCAGAAACTCGAGCATGTGGTCTCGACCATTATGAATTTCAAGTTTCCAAAACTCGATAACATGACATAAACCTCTGTAATACATGCAAACACACTCCCCCGCATCCAGTGAGGGAGGCCTTGAAGGAAGAAATATGGTTCATTTCTTCAAGGCAATTTCTGACCAGCCTTTAAACACAAAAGTTAGTCTGAAAAAAAGAGACACCTTACTTTTACAAAAGGCGGTATGAGATTTTGTACACTTGAGAAGTAATAGTTGTATACTTACCATAACAGAAGACCTGGATGAGCAGGTCCATCTTCATCAACAAAACTAACTGAAACAGCAGGCTTTCTGACAGCTCAGCATATAGTTTCCCAAGATACTGGCCTTTTCCTTTACCTATATGCTTTGCCAGCTAACATCCTCTCCAGATCACATATGTGTTGCTTGAATGGAGAGCATTCTAAGAAACATTTATACACAAAAATGGTCTAGACCATGTGTCCATAAGGCAGAGAGAGAGAGTGGGTATTTTGGTGCAAACAAGCCAAATCAATCAGCTCTGTTATTCTGGTAAGTACATAATTCTTGTAAGTGTTATTATCCTTGTCAATCAAAATGACATGGTCCCAAGACTATCCTTTAGGGCAGACATTTTTGGGAACATATCACTAATCACTGTGGCAATGAAAGCAGACCTAGGTCTAGAGATCACATACATCCTGCAGTATTTTGAAAAAGACTTCTGTAAATGTCTGACAGGTAGTCACTACTGCAGCTGAGTCTGCTGTAAGTAGCGATTAGAATCATACTATTTTTTTTTTAAACATAACTTGATACAGTCCCTAAGCCACTTGGTCAAAGTAACTTTCTTAACTTTGGAATCCATTTTTTATGAGAAATTGAGATAAAATGTTGCAAATCCTTCCTGAATGACTTAGTTCTGTTCACATAAAATCTGAGCTGAGAGCATCCACGTAATTTAACAGATAACATTACATGAGAGTTAGAAAATAATACAGGCAAACAGAGTGATTAGGGTTTGTCTGGCAAACTCACAGATTGATTATAGTTTGTCTCAGTGACTTCCATGGATATAAAGGAAGAATTAGTCCACAATAAGCTGTCCTCCTAGAAAACTAGATAGGGAAACTTGACAAACAAGACTTAAAATTTTCAGAAATTATTCTTTCAGAAGTGATTGCCACAGGAAACAGGTCTTCCAAGACAGGTACTACAAATCAACTTTGGCAGCAGGCTCAAAAGGGGGAAGAGTTAACGGCTCCAAAATGAAATATAAATCCTGTGGAGGGACAGGATTCTTGAAAAGAAATCAAACCTAAAAAGTACCTTTCAAGAAAGCATCGCCAACTGAAGCGTTGCCTTAATGGAAATTTGATGTGGCAGCAAGACGGACTTTTTACGGAGTTGTGGCAGCAAGACGGACTTTTTACGGAGTTGTAACAGGTCTGCACCAAAAATCTGAGAAAGGTAAACTAAAACTGCAGACACTGGAACTATAAAAAGAGATCCAAACTTTTGGAATTAACGCAGACAAGAAAAAGTGTCCATTTACTTTTGTATATTCTTCTATTAGGCCTCTGGGCAAAAGTGAAGACTCTAGGTGGGTATGAAGAGTCATTGGCCATTATTAGGAAAGAAGTAATCAAGCAGTTAGACAAAGGGAGTGAAGGTCTCAATTAGGTTTATTGAGCAACTGAATCGGGAGGGTTCTGGAGGGCATCAGATGCAGATGCTTCTCCAGAAGATTTGGCCATAGCAGACGAAATCACACTTATAGATGGCAGACAGGAGTATGAATATGACCTCATATTTGTTCTTTCTGAATTTCCAAATGAACTTTAAAATAAAAGGAAATGGTGGAAAATTATAGAAAAGTCTTAGGAGCCATTTCTGCATAAGAGCTTCCCTGCTGCATTCCCCCAGCTGAGGGATGAAGAAAGTACAATTGCAGTTAATATAACAGTAAATGTTCGAAGTCCTCATTTCTCCAGCTGCCTAAGCCAAATTAGTTATATCCTGCCCTAGATATAACAGTTTGTCAGTCTCCAAAAGTCTCTGGCTTGCTTCCACACATGCTTCTACTTTGCCTTGGCATGAGGTACCAGTGAAGAAAACAAGCAGCCTTGCTGACAAAATCTTCAGGATTTTCTTGATCCCAAGATGGAAAGAGCAAACTACCCTGAACCAGCTATGCACACGATACATAAAAAAGGGGGATGGAGGGAGAATAAGGCTACTGAAGCAGTGAGGGCTTTAAAACATCGACTGTTATGGTAAGTGCAACTTATACAACTGTACTATGTTAACTCTTCCCCCTTTTGAGCCTGCTGCTATGCTAAGCAGGTAGATTATATAGTTTATCCAAACTGGCAGGAGGAAAGATAAGACTCCAGCAGCATCTGGAGAATGGTCCCAGCAAACTGAGATCTAGACCTTGAACAAGAATCCAGTTTGTAAGGCTTACAAGTAGTAAATACAGATAACCAGCTGCCTCTAGAATGCTATTAGAGTCCACCTCTTTCCAATATCCTATCGAAGAAGACAAGGACCTGCTAGAGTGAGCCTTGGTACTGCCTGGAATGGATTTATCATGGTGGGAATAACAAAAGCTATAGCCTGGGACAACATTTTGGATATAGGTCTGTTTAGACAGACACTGTCTGACCCTTTATTGCCCCATCATAGGAAACAAACAGCTGATCAGCTTCCCTAAAGGATTTAGGTCTACCAAGATAATACCAGAGTTGCCTAAGCACATCCAGAGCATAAAGAATCTTTTCTCCCCATTTTTTCAGACCTAGAAAATACACAGAGGGATTTATGGCATGAGTCAAAGAGACCACTTTTGGCATGGGTGAGAAATTTGCAAGTAAAGAAACCCTATCTCTACGGAAAGCCTAATAGGTTTCACCCACCATAAGATCTAGCACCTCTTGCAGATGTCAGAACAATGAGTAAAAGTCTTGACAGGGATGAACTGTAAATCAGCCTGATGAATAGGTTCAATGGAAGAAAAAGTTAACTTTTCTTGTACAAAGTTACAATCCCAAGAACATGCCACATGTTAACTAGGTGACCTTAATATGGAAATAGGAGGATCCATGAGAAGACATGCTAAAATGGCCGAATGATGATCCTTGCTAGAGGATTAAAAATGCCAGATTTTTTTATTATTTATTTTATTTAAAAATAATTAATATAAAATAAAACAATTTAAAACATTTTTAAAAGGCTAGATGAAAGTAATTCATACAAATATTTTAGAACTAGTGATATATATAATCCCTGACAGGACCCTGGTTATTAACTAGGCACTAACTAAAAAACATCTTCTACATGTTAATACAACATTTTCTAGTAGCAGGCTTTCTTACATCCTTTAATACCTGCTGCATGTCCTCTGACAAAAAAAGGTGCTTAAAAGGTATTAAAACAAAATCATCCAGATAGTCTGTTGTGGAAGTTTCAAAGTGGGATACATCAAACTCCCCAATCTCATACTGGTACCTGTGGTGTAATGACTTGAGCACATACATGATTTGGGATCCCAGCTCCACATAAGCAATTAACAGTTATATTCTCCTTGTTAAGCCTGGTTAGAGGGGCATCAGTATATATTACAATGGAGTCCCCTAACACAAGAGTCCAAGGAAGTGTGTTCACTTGCCTTACGGGCTTAGTACTTGGGGCTACAATGAGTGACGGTATGCTTGGTGCCAGGTGTTGTTTTTTCTGAGTGCCTTTGGGCTTACTTGACGTATAGCTGTGACAACAGGTTATACAGGCAATCTTTGTTGTTATGAAAGATTGCTTTTAAGTGCCTCAGCATATGTTAGTCTATGTGCCTGCATTGTGTGCTATGTGAGGTGGGTGCTGTGTGCGTAGTAGTTTCAACAACCTGATGTGTGCTTATATGTGAAAGTTTAGCCTCCAGTGTCACTGTGTAAGTGCACCTCTTGCATCTTCTTCTTCTTTCGGCTTTTTCCCGGTTAGGGGTCACCACAGCGGATCACCTGTCCGCTCATGATTGGCAGTGGAGTTTTACAGTGCTGAGTTGCCAGCCTGGCGCCCAACCTTCCACAGAAGGCACACACATGCACAAACTCACACCTAGGGCCAATTGCATACTGTGTCTAATTCTTTAAGGATTAAGTGGTTGCTGGTAAACATGAGACAATTGCTAACATTGTCTCAAGATACCTAAATCCAGCAAGCTGGCTACAGAGAAGTTAGGAAACTGCATAACCATACTGTCCACCTTTGACTGGCAAGCTACAAGGGGGTGGTATATTGGGGTTGAAAGGCTATTAAGGGCACTTTGTTGGTGCAGACTAATAAGGGTGCTTTACTGTGGCAGATTATGCTAAACAGTACCAAATTCTTCTACTTTAATACTTAGACAATATTAAATTCTACTAAATGTGTAAGTATTTTCACTTGATGCCCAACTAGCTACCCTAAGCTTGTTGGCATGCAAGGTTACACAAAACACTTTTGAATACACGTGAGCTGGTGAATTTGACAAAGAAAGGGTGTTAGAATGGATATTTAGCATAATATTAGAGACTAATTGTAAGAGGGGCCCCAATAGTGACAAAAGAGGAGATGAAATACAATAATAGTAAATTTGTGGTTATTAGGAGTTACTGGCAAAGGAGGCAGAGTACACTAGCATATATTTATATTCCACCTAAAACTACTATTTTTAAGGTTAAAAGAATTTTGGGAGAAATAATTAGCTTTTGACAGGGAATATTGCTTATGGTTGGGGGCTGGAACCTGATTTGCAGTAGTGAAGATGTATCAGGAGGACCTAGAAGAAAAAAAAATGACAAAAGAGGGTGCATTTCTGAAAATAAAATAGGAGAGCATTTAGAATGGAAAATGTGTGTTTACCAGCAGGAGCTCAGAGATACTTTATATGTTATTTCCCAAGACTCATAACTGGAGTAGATGGGATAAAAATTACATTCCACATCAGCATGACAATTTAATCGAAAGCTATGAAACACATTTAATAAATATTTAAGACCATGCACCTCTAAGGACTAAGATAAAGATTCAAGGCAATAAAGTAAAAATGAGCCACTGGCATTTTTCAATTATGTGTTTAAAAGTGAGGAATTTAAGGAATGGGTAGCAGAAATGATTCAAGAGTTATTAGAAAAGATAGACATTTATTTAGAAGGGATCGCTAGGGAGTGGAATAAAATGAGAATGGAGTTCAAAATATGGTAAATAACAGAAAAATAGGAGAAAGAACTAATCAGAATTATTTAGAGGGGCTGTCAATACTTGAAGTATTGCAGAAGGGAAATCACATACAACAAGAAGAGAAACACTTGATGGTTGTTAAAGGGAGAATGATGGAGTATATGGATAATATGCCTGCATTTGGAAATGCAGAAGTTAAGCAAGTACTTTTTGATAACAACTCCACAACACAGCACAAGAATTCTTAGCACAGAGACTCAAGCAACAAAAACTAGAAAGAGTTGTTACCTAAGACAAGAAAACTAAAGAGAGAGAGATCCTTCAGAAATATTACAGATATTTCAGAAAGTCTATGCAAATTTGTATAAAGCAGAGAAGTGGGGAAACATAGGAAAGGTACAAATGGAAACACTTATGGAAAAATCAACTCTGACAAGATTAGAGGAGTTCAGGAAGAATAGAAAAGATAGAAAGGGATGAGTTAAAAATAGTGATGTAAAATCAATCACCAGGGAAATCTTTAAGAACAAATGATATTCCTGTAGAAGTTTGGAAGTTAGGAGAGGAGAAAGTGGTAGCAATCTGTAATGTTTTATAAAACAATAGTTTAAAAGAAGGGATGGTACCAGCATCTTGGAAGAAAGCTGTAATGGCTGTATTACAAAAGTGGGTAAAGACCCTTTTTACCCAGCTTCATAAGACCAATTTTAAATATAAATCACCATTATAAAGTGTTTATGCCTATGCTAGCTAAGAGAAGGGCAAAGGTGCTGCCAAAATTGAATGATGCGGATCAATGTGGTCTTGGAGAGGGAAGGCAATCATTTGACAACATTAATAGAACAATGATGATCCAGAGAGAAACTTGAGTATAAGAAAATGCCATTATTGTTGTTGGATCTTGATGCAAAGAAAACATTTGATAGTCAACTGCCATTTTAGAAGTACGGCAATAGAAGCATTTGTGTTCCCTGACAGAATAAGAGGATGAATTAGGAAGATATATGAAGGGTCAGAGGCAAGAATTAATATAGGAGGGTTTCTCTCCAACAGGATATGTTTGAGCAGAAAAATCAGGCAAAGGTTTCCTCTTGCCCCTTTATTATTTAATTTACACTTCCAGCCATTGACAAAGAAAATAAGGGACTCAAAAATTCAACAGTGCAACTGGTATGGTAATCTAGAAAAGTTAGCTTTACTTGCAGATGAGCAAATGACATTATTTTGCACTTAATAAATTCAGAAAAGGGAATTTCAGTGTAGTGGAGCATTTTATTTGCTGACATGCTGAACAAAAAAAAAACACTGAAAATAGAGAAGAGCAACTATTGAACATCACTCTTCTCTTTTAATCTTTCGCCTTGATGAGGGGAACAAGCCCCCACTCACCACTCTGAATTTATATGTCTATAGCTATCTATTTATGTATATGTAGATATATATACTAATTCTAAAAGTGCCATACCGCAGAGAAAAGTGAATATTCCAAAAAATGGCCATCTTGGATTTAACATGTGTAATTTTGTTTTTTCTGCCATTCAGTCTCAGCATTACATGACTTGCTAAAGCAGGTCCCGACATTTTAAATAGTTACCTTAACAACATCATTATTAAATCATAATCAAAATGATGTAGGAGTCACCTAGTGGTGTAAACCTTGGCTCTAGATGATTGTCACTGTTGAAGTGACACCTTGACCCTACGTGTAAAAATAGAAAAGGGGGTTGTGGATGGATGGATAGATAACATTAATTGAAAAGAAAACAAACATAGTGATATTTCTCATTGCTTTCATGCAGTATACAAATATGTTTTCTTATTAACTATTATCATTCACTCCAATACTACATAAACTTTTCAATTGTTGCAATCCTTTAATCTCACTCCTTCTCCTCCTGAACATTATTCTGCATGCATTGTTCCCACAAAGTCCATTTATTTCTATGAAATTTGCTTCTTCTCTTTTATAATGATCACACCTCCAGTTATTTTATCTCATTTACAATATTCAGTACTTCAGTTACAATTGGTTTAGATTTTGATTTCCATTTTCTAATAATTGCTTTTTTTTTTGGCAGCCAGTAGCATTAAACTTTGTAAAGTCATACTATGTGGTAATTCAGATCCTGTGTCCCAGCTCAAAAAAAATAATTTCTTTAGTTACAACTATTTATTCCCCAAGCATTTCTGAAAAAGTATTCTTTAGTTAGATTTTTGAAATCTGCCAACTCGTTGCACCCCCCCCCCCAAAAAAAAGAAAGAAAGAAAAAAAACATGTTTCAGGTTACTTCTGTTTTTCCCATTACATGTCTAGCATTTGCTGTATACCTGAAGAAACATTCCCTGAAGTCTGCCTAGGGTATAAAAATACCTATGCAAACACTTCAAAAATCCCAAACCTTCTGCATTTTTTGGGAGCCATGGATCTGATGAAGTACCTGAATGGTATAAAAGCACTCATCCTTTGTTTTTCAGTTTTTATTTAGTGTGTTTTATTAAAGAAGTTTTTGTTTTACGCTTCTCCGCCTACCCATTTTGTTTCTTTTTTACATTTTTACTATAATTCAATACACTTTGTTTTTTGTCTGTACCTGTAAGGTTATTTGCATTTCATGCTAATATGGATAGAGTAGCCATTATGAAAGAAAGTTATTACTTGCATATTATACATAACAGTTCTTTTGAATGTGTATTTCCAATGTTTGGCTTACATGCACACATTTATATTTTGCAGGCTGATCACTTATGCAATCACTTCTTATCTCCATTTGAACCTATGTCACATTTTCAAGACTTTTTTCTTCAATGAAAACACTCAAACAAAAAACTGTAAACAAAATTCAGAACCACCATCCCATTTTAGCTTAGAACAAAAACACAAAACTATGTACATTGTCAACAAATGAAATGAATTCCCTCCAGACAGAACCAGTTGCCCCAAATCACTGGGGCATTGCCTAATCTAAAATGTATCATTCCCATGCAAACGTACATGTTTCAGCATCTATTTCCACTTACATGGATTACTATCTATTCTTTTCTCATTTCTCTTTCCCTGCAAGATGTGCAAAAATGTCTGTGGTAAGCAAACATTTAGCCCTAAGATAAAGTACTCCTGACATCTTTAAATAAATAAATTAAATTGTACACTATATTAAAGTTGTTGGGGATTTGCTTACACAATTTATTCACTTCTCACGGTTTAAACTTTAATTTTGTTTTTCACTGAACTGCTTGCCAGAAGAGTACTTACAGCTCTCAATATTAATTGCCCATACCAGCAGATATATTGTCTCCAGGTAAAAGCAGTCACCAAAAAAAAAAGGTAGTAACTTTGTAAATGTATGAAAGCATCACTATGAATTTCATTCAAAATACACTGTTCAGACATCATGACCAACTGCCTGCAAATGCAGACTTTTCTTTTTCCCCATGAGAGCATTTCCTAATGGCAAAAAGAGCTAATAAATTTGCAAAGTCAACACAAACTTACCATTTCCCATGCCTTTCATCATTTTCTTATTTCCCAATCCTATTTTCTTTAAAAAGAAAACATTGCCTATAACTTAAATCAATGGCATTAATATATACATTCACCCCTGCATAAAAAGTGCTGTGGGACATTCTGCTACACTTTCAGGTATTTTCATTATATAAAATAAATTAAGATAGTAGAGGTAAAGTATGCAGCCACACATGAATTGGTTCATCAATAGCCATATCTATGGGGAAATGATAAAATGACATAATAAGGTGGTTTGAATAAAAAGGTTTATACTATGGCAGCTAAGGCTATGCTGGAAAAGACAAAACAGAAAATAATACATATACGTGGAAGTTGGAAGCTCTGGATTATGGGTATAAAATGTATCTAGTCCTTTTCATTTTATATATAGAACAAGCACATTTTTACCAACCAGATGATTAGGCATGGATCATAATTAATAAAAAGTGAAAGGAATTTATTGGAGATAGGAAAACTGTAAGCCTTAAGCCATATGCATTGCTTTTCCCATAGAACAAGGTGGTTTAAGGTTACCTGATTTGACAGGATACTTTATTTATACAGTTGAGGCTCACATACATAACACAGACAGAAGGCTACAAATTTAATTGGAAAGCCATGATGATGAAATAAGGATGTGGAGTTTAACAAATAAGGAGAGAGTAGGATTTGTGATGCAGGCCATTAAGGAAAATAACTATTATACAAAATATTATATTTAGAAGATATTCTAAAACCTAAGCCAACAGGGGTCTGGAGAAAAGAGCATTTATCCATAGGGATGACTGCAAGTATAGATATAGAAAACAGGCAACAGGAGGGCTGAAATTTATTGGAGAAAATTAGCAAAGGAACCAGGATATTTGGAACAAATAGCTACAGAGGAAATGGTAATAGAGTGGGATGAAGCCTAGTAGACATCTGGACTGCAGATTACTGACTGTCTTTCCTAACAGGGACTGACAACAGAGTATAATCAAAGAGAAAGGAATAGGAGACTGTTAAGTGAAACAACAGCTCTGGCTGAATTTATATTTAAGTCTAGAGTAGAAGCCGACATTAAAAAAAGATTATTAGTAGGACATATAAAATATTGCATGATAACTAGAAGAATCAATCAGAGCTTAGAAATAAATCGGAAGAGACAGGAAAGACAAGTTACAAAGGAACAGTGAGAAGACATCTGTATGGCTACCAAGTATGTAACAAAGTCCAGAAGGTTTAGAATTACTGCATGAAAGTGTTCTGCATGGGTATTTTTATAAACCAAGCAGACTTCAGAGAATGTTTCCTTAGGTAGACAGCAATAGTTGCAGCTGTGATGGGAAAGACAGTAGTTAATTAGAACATTCTTTTGGGAATGTAACAAGTTGACAGATTTTAAAAATTTCCTACAGAGTAGTTTGTCAGAAATGTTGGGTGAGCAAATGAGTACAACTAAGGAAATTATTCTTTTAAGCTGTTATAAAAAATCTTAATTGCTAAAACCATTTAAGTACTTGTTAAGTTTAATGTTATTGGCTGCAAAAAAAGCAATTACTAGAAAATGGAAAACAAAATCTAAACCATCTGTAACTGAATGGGATCTTTAGCAAATTACATTGAAATAAATGGACTTTGTAGGAACAGTACAGGCAGAATAATGTTAAGGAGGAGGAGGAGTGAAATTTAAGAGATGTCAGGACATGAGCAGTAATGTTGAAGTGACAGATAATTGTTAAAAAAGAAAACATGTATATATAATGTATGAAGTTAATGAACAATGTTTAAATGGTCTGTTTTTTGTTTTGTAACTATATGTGTACCCAGGACATTGTTCAATTGTGTAACGTTAATTAAAGTAAGGTATTTAAAAATTGTCCATTACAGGATAAGAATTAAATAAATATATATATGCCAAGGCCTAAAGACATGTAAACAGATAAGAAGCTTTCACACAGAGGTGAAAATTAAATCTGTTCAATTAACTAGAATCAAATCATCTTAAGACTCTTCTGTCTCTTATTTTTTTCAATAAAATGGAAGCAGTTTCTAAGATAAGACTCATATGTCACACTACTGATAGTTGCCTTGAGAAGTATGCAAGATGAGAGGAAGCTATCCTGATTCACAGACCCCACTGCTGCCTAGAACTGCTGCTGTGCTCTTTAGGCAAGGAGAGTCTTCAGAGCATCACAGGAAAATGAGGAACTTCATGGGTGGGGTCTATGAAAATGACTTTTCCAGCATAATCCCCAGTTACAGGACTTGCATTGTACATGATTTATAGATGTCCAAAATAAGCAAGTACTAGGAACAGCAGGATTCTTAAGGAGTAAGTGTACACAGCATTATCACTATGTACATCTGTGCATTTCATTGGTGGGAATGTGAGCTGGGTGAAATGGATATGCTTCAACCTGCACAGATAATCAATGTAAGTAAGTCATGGTGTGTGAGAATAGGAGTGCATGTGCATGTACATCTTTGTGTCAACATAGATGTGCAAGTCTACTGGGACAGTATGTGAGTGAGTCTATGAGTGCCTCTGAGTGAATAGCTGTTGTGAGTGTACATGCTTGTACATGTATGTACAAGTCTTTGGATGAGGGGGCTGTCAGTGCTTGCACGTGGTCTTGGTAATTGTGCTAAAGAACAGTACAGGTGAAAGTAGCTCCATGGAGCAGTCTTTCACACTGCACAACAGAGCAATTCATTGTAATGCAAATTCATAAGTAATGAGATGTCTCCCTTTTGGGAATGCAGATGACTCTGTCTCTACATTACACTCCAGCACAATTTTGCACATTAGTGCATGGTGGACAGCATACTGCGGTGGTGGTGCTACGGTAGCATTGTCGCCTCACAGTAAGACATTGTTCTGTTTGAGTCTCAGCTAGAGCGTCTTC
This sequence comes from Protopterus annectens, assembly GCF_019279795.1. NCBI lineage: Eukaryota > Metazoa > Chordata > Ceratodontiformes > Protopteridae > Protopterus > Protopterus annectens. The sequence continues at coordinate 1,514,344,098 of NC_056725.1, read as the reverse complement.
TGTGTCGAGACATGCGTGAATGGGCATACCTTCATTGAAGGTTGTGTGTCAGGGCCAGCAACTCGCTACGTAAAAATCTACTGCAAATCATTAGCGGACCGGAGTTCCGCTGTGGCAACCCCTAACTGGGAAAAGCCGAAAAACACAACAAGTGCATGGTGGACAGCACTGCAACACAATTTCTGTATATCAAACAATATCTGCAAAAAATGCTAAATGCTTTGTTTTAGAACCAGTAGAAGCTACTATAGGTCTCCAGAGAACTTGTGCCACATGCTTATGAGTTTTAGAAATTCTAAAAATTGTTCCCAACCCAGGTGACACTGCCATAAAATATTCCACCTCTTCTACTGAAAATAAACCATTTGAAAATCCTGTATGACTACATGCTTTATTAATCTCATTAGCTGAAAATAATTCAAAGAATTACTGTCTGAGAGCAGTTCTAACATTTGATCTCATAAACACTACTGTCCATTAATAACAGCATGCTACTTTTATCTGTCTTTAGATTAGAACTGATAAACAAAAAAAGCTTTCCTTCATAAGAAGAGTAAAAAGTTGGACAGAGACAGGATAGCATATGAGAATGGTTTAGCATACCTATTGCCAAAAAACAGCAGCTACGAAGTTCAGGACGCAACTTCAGTATGGTCCACCAGCCAAGAAACAAAAGATATTTGTTTAAGAACTGATAGATATGTCTTTAGAGGTGTTCTGTCCCTGGGAAGGATGATAATTAGAAAGGACTGCAGACAGAAAAGTGCTGAGGGAAGGAACCAGAATCAATGGAGCAATCCCTGCCCGCAAAATAGGGCATGCTCTCATCATCTTGGTGAACTCAGTGGTCAGTGGCCAATGTCAAATATGTTGGTATCAGAGACCTCAGAGTCAGCACTATATCAGCCTTAACGTATGCAGTCATAATGGGACTAAATACAGAATTCCTAACACTAATGGACTAGATGGCTCTGAAATTGACATCTGAACCAACTCCTCAAATGCTAGTGACACTAACAAATGAAAAGGGCACAGTGCAAAGATGATGCTGAGAACTCATCTTCAAGGGATCAGCACTAAGACCCAGTCAGATTCAGCACCAAGGGATCTGATTCTGCTGGTGCCAACATAGGAAGCTCTTGGGAAAGGCAATGGCTCTAAATCCTCCAGTACTAATACCCATGCCAGGAAATACATTTCTATTTAGTGAAATCTAATGCCAACCTGATCTGCCCTAGAAACTAAGAGGGAAGTGCTTGTTTACGAAGATGCTAATCATCCTTTTTCAGTCAAAATTTGTAGTGCTCCAACCTAATAGACTTTAGAAATGAAGTAGAAGGGGGAACAGGAGGGAAAGATTCTTGAAAGGTTCTTCTCAGAGGAGTGACTGTGGAAGCAATCATGAATAATAATTATCTCAGAGCAAGAAGGTTCTGGAACTAGAGACAGAGATGGTGCTGAAATGGGAGCCAAGGCCTTCTGGAAAGGACTGAGGAAGATTTTGTAAGAGGAGAGGACAAATGCTGAATATCTTCTGGTCTCATTTTTTTCTTTTCTCTGTCTTTATCACTTTCTCTTTGTTTATCATTTTTCTTTGTCTTTTTCCATTCAAGTACCAGTTCTCTTTTTCTCACTCAAAGATATCAAGGACTGAAGCCCATGCAGATCTCACAGGAGGCCAGGAGGTGATGTGACCTTATATCATACACAGCTCATGGGTATGTTGGGGCAGAATTTTGTGCCCACAGCAGGCACACTTTCTGTAGTCTTTGTCTATGTTGAATTAAGATTCAAAGACAGAAAGAAAGAATAAAGCATCAGTGCTGCAATAAACAATAACAATTATAACATATACAAGGTCAATAGTAAAATAACTAGAAAATTTCACCAGAAAAGGGATACTAACTATCTAAAAGGGATAGAAAGAACTAAATGAAATGATGAGGTCTACAACTCCAAGTTGCAAGAGTGGGAAGGAGTAACATTTTTTAATCCTATAGAAAGAAGCAAAAGGACAGAAAGATGTATGTGAAAAGTTTGATCAACTTTTTAGTAAATGGCTGAGAAAAGGGCATTTTTCTGAAGCCCAAGATTTTGACTTTTTCCTGAAGTAGTAACCAAGGCCTAAGGGTAAAGAGAGAACATGTGCATTATGAGAGTGGAGAAGGACCTTGAGTGTTTGGAGAGGAGTCAGTTTCCCATGTTAAATCTGCCATGCAGTGAATATCCCAACAGTTAAAGAGGACAAACAGGATAATGTAAGATACTGAGATTAACAGCACTTGGAGTTTGCTAGACATAATACTGAGTAAAAATTATTTATTATTTGATGGTGAACATTATAGATAAATAGACAGTGGCTAATCTGCTGTTGAAGCAATGGGAAAATCCAGTTTTGTAAGCAAACTCACCATAACAGTAGACATTCAAGTAGATCACTGTTGCAGTACTATATAGCAATATGGGGCATATCATGCTAAGAATCAGATGTCTGGCCAATATACAAAAGTTTCTGGTCACTTTCCATGTGCACCGTATATTCAAGACAGCTTGCAGGTGTGCTGGTATAAATTCAGATGTATGGATGCCAACATTTGGAGCTTTCTTGCCTCTCTAAAACAGGGATGCTGAGATCTAACGACAACTTAGCCGGGTAATCAATTTAAATATTTATGTGCTAGGACAGAAGTGGGACAGGGGAAATGGAACCCCAACTTGGTAACAAAAAATCCAGAAAGCAAGGAAAACAAATAGAAATAAACTAAGGGAGGGGGTTGTCATACTGCAACAGTGATATATTCATACATGTACTATTATGGTAAATTTACTTACACAACTGTACTTCTTTTTTCGGCTGCTCCCATTAGGGATCGCCACAGCAGATTATCTGTTTCCATTTCTTCCTGTCCTCTGCATCTTGCTCTGTCACACCAACTACCTGCATGTCCTCTCTCACCACATCCATAAACCTTATCTTAGGCCTTCCTCTTTTCCTGTTACCTGGCAGCTTCATCCTTAGCATCTTTTTCATAATATACTCTGCATCCCTCCTCAGCACATGTCCAAACCAACGTAATCTTGCCTCTCTGGCTTTGTCGCCAAACCTTCCAAACTGGGCTGACCCTTTAATATACTTGTTCCTAATCCTGTCCACCCTCATCTCACCCAGTGCAAATCTTAACATCTTTAACTCTGCCATGTCCAGCTCTGACTCCTGCCTTTTTGTCAATGCCACTGTCTCCAACCCATATAACATAGCTGTTGTCACTACCCTCTTGTAGACCTTCCCTTTCACTCTTACTGGTACTCGTCTGTCACAAATCACTCCTGACACTCTTCTCCACCCACTACATCCTGCCTGTACTCACTTCTTCACCTCTGTTCCACACTCACCATTACTCTGAACTGCTGATCCCAGGTATTTAAACTCGTCCACCTTCGCCACCTCTACTCCCTGCATCCTCACCATTCCTCTATCCTCCCTCTCATTCACACACACATATTCTGTCTTAGTTCTGCTGACCTTCATTCCTCTTCTCTCTAGAGCATATCTCCACCTCTCCAGGGTCTCCTCCACCTGTTCCCTACTCTCACTACAGATCACAATGTCATCTGCAAACATCATAGTCCTCGGGGACTCCTGGCTGATCTCTTCTGTCAACCTGTCAACAACATTGCAAATAAGAAAGGGCTCAGAGCTGATCCTTGATGTAATCCCACCTCCACCTTAAACACATCCGTCACTCCCACCGCAGACCTCACCACTGTTGCACTACCCTCGTACATATCCTGTACCACTCTTACATACTTCTCTGACACTCCCGACGTCCTCATACAATACCACAACTCCTCTCTAGGCACCCTGTCATATGCTTTCTCTAAGTCCACAAAGACACAATGTAACTCCTTCTGACCTTCTCTGTACTTCTCCATCAACACTCTCAGAGCAAACATCGCATCTGTAGTGCTCTTTCCTGGCATGAAACCATGCTGCTGACCACTAATCATCACCTCCCTTCTTAACCTAGCTTCCACTACTCTTTCCCATAACTTCATGCTGTACTATGTTCATCATTAGATCACTGTTGCAGTAGCATAGAACTATACGGAATGAATGTCAAAGCCTAGATAGCCAAGGAGGATAGTTGAGGGTCACAGTCCAGGTGCCGCTGGAGAAATGGCCTCGCAAAACGTGTTCTGGCTCTGGGAAAAACATAGTTTATCTTGTTGGTGAAGGTATGTATCGATGACCACGTACGTATCTGTCTCTAGAATAACTGTAGAGTTAACCCTTTGCCAATATGCCTTAGAAATAGACATAGATATAGTAGAATGAGCTTTATCCCTCTGAGGTATGGATTTACCATGATAAAAGTAAAAAAAATGATTGGAATGTTATAACCATTTGGAAATTGTCTAGTTGTTCCTTTTCTCTTTACATGAAAAGAAAGGAAGAGCTGATCCAAAATTCTAAAATCTTTTGTTTTGTCAGTGTAATCTTTGAGCTGCCTGTAGACATCCAGAGTATGAAGGATTCTCTCTCTCCCCTGTTTTAAGTTTAGGAAAGAAAGTATATTTATGTAAGTAAACTTACCACACCAGTAGATGTTCATATGATCACTGCTACAGTAGCCTTAGCTATACGAGTTATATCCGCCATACACTATAACAGCCAGCTGGCTCCCAAAGCTTCAGGGCAACTTCCAAGCACCCAAACAGTCAATCAGTTCAAGCTGAGCTGACTAAAAAGACAGGCTTGGGTGTCAAACCCTTCAGAGCTTTCATGGCAACAGAGAGACAGAGACAGAGAGGGGTTGAGCTCTGAAAAGACAATACTAAGAATAACAAAAAAATAATTGTCCATACTCTGGCATAAACGATACACTAAACATGAAGTGGAATGGACTGAATGAGTGGCTACTGTAGCAGTGATCATTCAAAATTCTACTGATATGGTATGTCTATTTACACAGTTGTACTATGTTCATCATATTGATCACTGCTGAAGTAGGCTTAGCTATATAGGCAGATTATCCTAGCTTACTACATTTAAGAGGTGGAAGGGGAAGGATCTAGGATGCCCTGGAGAATGGTCCTAGCAAAGCCTGGTCTAGACCTAGAGAGGGAATCAAGCTTATAGTGCTTTGTAAAAGTATGTAGAGAGGACCAAGTAGCAGCTTATAGAATACTTCTAGAACCCAACACTTTCCAAAGGCCATTGATGAAGTCAAGGCTCTGGTAGATTGGGCCTTTACCCTGCCTGGAATAGTTTTTTTGTGGTGAGTATAACAAAAGGTAATAGACTCTGACAATCATTTGGAAACTTGTTTTGACACACAGGCTGTCCCCTTTTCTTACCTACACAAGAAATGAGTAATTGATCCAAATATCTGAAAGATTTAGTTATGTCAAGATAGTACCCAACACTCTGATGATGCCTGACTCCTTTTCAGGTGAAAGCGCTTAGTGGTTTTACGTGTTTTATTTGTTTTACGTTGTTGTTTCTTATTTGAAATAAACGCTTTCTACTTGTTCCTGTTTGCGCTGGAGTTTTTTTCAACTGGCCATCACCTGGAGCTGTATTGGAACATTTACTGGTTTGCTGTTCTTTTTTGTGTATAGTACCCGAGTTGTCTATGGACATCCAAGATATGGAGTAGCCTTCCTCCCTCATGTTTAGGTTCAGGAAAGAAAACAGGGAGATGGATAATTTGGCTTAAAGTAAACATAGATACCACTTTAGGCATAAGGATTAGTTCTCAAAGAAACTCTGTCTCTGTGTAAAATGAGATAGGGGTGACTCACCATAAGAGCTTGCAACTCAGATACCCTTCTTGCAGAGCCAGAGCAATCAATAAAATAGTTTCCAGTGTTAAAATCCTCAAGTCAGCCAGGTTAGCTGGTTCAAATGGAGTCAAATGCTTTTCTAACACAAATTTAAAATCAAAAGGACCACCAGTTTTCTTGGAGGGCTCTTATGCAAAACCCCTTTCAAAAACTGCTGACATATGAATGCATTGAAAGAGGAGGATCCATGGGCAGACATGCTGAAATGGCCAATAAATGAACCTTGATGAAAAAGTAAGAAAGGACATAGAATAGTAACTCAAACAAATATTGTAAAACTAGAGATCAACTAGCACTGAATGGCTGTTGGTTATGTTGCTGGCACCAACTAGAAAATCTTTTCCATTTACTAATATATGATTTTCTAGAACAGGCTTTCTAGCTTCCATTAGTACCTACTGCATGACTTAAATAAATAGGTGCCTAAAGGATAAGACCCTATCATCCAGGTAGTAAATTGAAGTTGATTGAGGTCAGGGTATATCAAACACCTGTTCTTGTGTGAGTAACTGTGGTAACTGGCATTGGTCATTTCCAAAAGAAGTGAGAACCAAGGTTGCCTGGCTAGAAGGAAGTCACCACAATGATCTTCAGGGACTTCTGAATCTTCAGAAGTACCCTGGATATTAGTGAAAAGGGTGGAAAATCATACAGAAACATTCCTGTCCAAAGAAAAGAAAGGTCATTAGTCTTCTAGGCCTTTATTACATGAAGTCGTTAAACAGAATCTTGCCAGTTGATTGCTCAGAAAGGAGGGAAATGGGTCACTTGATGAATTTCCTACAGATGGATCAAATTTTGGAAGGCCGCTTGATCTAGTTTCTATTCATAAGGGTCTGCCCTTGTACTGCTCAGCTTGTCTGCCACACAATTTTGCTCCAATGGAATGCACAATGCTTGTTGGATGAGATTGTGCTGTGAAGCTATATCCCCAACTAACATGACTAGTCTGCAAGGGAGATACAACCTGGTTCCCCCTCGCTTGTTGATGTACCATGTAACTGTTATATTGTCTGTAATAACTTAGCAAACTGCCAGGGGCAAAAACACATCCCATTCCTTGCTGAATAAGTAGACTTCACGCTCGCAAAAGCTCAAAATAAACTAGAGTCGAGTGCCAGAATAATGCTCTGCAGTACCCACAGGACTTCCCGCTCACTCTGCAGTACCCACAGAACTCAAAAGTGAGTGAGTCAGTTGGCCTTGAGCTCATTTCCTGCTCGCAAGTGCAATTCAAAAGTTACTGAGTCAGCTGGCCCAGTAGCTCAATTCCGACATGGTGGTAGCCCCGGAGGAGCTGACGTCATTGCGCACGTGATGACGTCAACTCAGAAAATGTGGGGAAAGAAAAGCTGGGAAAAATCAGAAATGCAGGAGTGTCACTCGGGAATCGTGGCACCCCATTATTTGGACCCTAAAACTCAGTTAAAACTGAGTAATTTGGTATGGCTGGGAGGTATGCTCAGGACACACCTGCAATTCACTATGTCCCTCCTTCAAAGTCTGGGGTTTACTCTCAATCTAACAAAATCCTCCCTTACTCCATCCAAGACCAAACCTTCTTATGCTGCAGAATAAGGACAGATTTGATGACAGACTTCCTTCCCCAAGACAAGGGCTCTTCTCTAAACAACTACTTCCAAGAGTTGCTTTCAATCAACCGCATCTCTGCCAGGCAATTCCTCTTCTTCTAGGCTTCATGGCATCTATTCTTCCAATGTTGCCCCTTGCCAGGTTGCACATGAAGAAGTTCCAGTGGTTCTTAAAAAAATGTCTGGTCTCAACACAATCACCCCCTGGAATTCCAGGTGCCCTTCCTGACCTGCCTAAATAAAGAGTTGAGGTGGTGGATCCAACAAATAACCAGAACCCAGACCTTCCTATGCAACCCACAAAGCAAGTGCAATTCCTGCACACAAATGCCATGGATTTGGGAAGGGGAGCCACTATGAACCATCTCAAGGTGCAGGCTCAATGGGAACCCTCCCTCCAGAGAAAACATATCAACATGAGGGAAATGACTGCTCTCCTTCCAGCTCTAAAGACCTTCCTACCTCTAATTCAACCAGGTCCCCTCCAAGTCTTCACAGACAACACCTCTGTGATGTGGTACATTAACAAGCAGGGGGGAACCAGATCCTACTTACTGTGCATGCTAGCAATACAGACATGGGAATTGGCCGCCCAACCTTATTGTTCTTCCTGATTTTTATTAAAACAGTGTTAAGTCCTGCTGGTGTGGTTCTCTTTTACAATTTAGAATTGGCCACCCAGTACAATGTCACACTGCCGGTGGTCTACATCCCATCTCAGGACAATCAGCCAGATACCCTCAGCAGATCATTCTCTCAACATCACAAATGGATGTTACACAGAGATGTTTTCTTAGATCTTTTTGCCTCCCCTCAGGACAGACAACTACAGCTATTCTGCTGTAGACTCCCACCCCCACTAACGTGGAAAGGGGGTGCCTTTTCAATTTCTTGGAAGGGGCTGCTCTCTTATGCCTTTCCTCTTTTCCTGCTCATTCAGAAGGTCCTGCTGAAAATTCAGAAGGACAAACCAAAAATCTTGCTGGAGACCCCCTATTGGCCAAGGCAGCATTGGTTCACCCTTCTTCTATGTCTTGCCAAGGGCAGTCACCACAAGTTGCCTCACAAGGTGGACCTGCTCACACAATAGAAGGGAATTCTCATTCATCTTCATCTGAAATACCTCAGCCTAACCCTGTGGGTGATAAACTTCTGATCCCTTTGAGACACCTGTATTCGGAGGTTGTGCAATCTGTCCTGCAGGAGGCCAGGAAACCCACTACCAGAAGATCCTATTTATCAAAATGGAAAAGGTTCTCCAGTTGGTGTCTTCTAAGGCAGCTAGATGCCGTCTAAGCAGATGTTCCTCTAGTCCTAGCCTATACATGTGAGCTCCTACAATCAGAACTTTAATACTCCTCAGTGAAAGTCCATTTGTCAGCCGTTTCAGCTTGCTTACCTATTGAGCCACCCCTATTATCCAGATTGGAGGTCAGACTTTTCCTTAATGGGGTTCTCCATATCAGACCACCAAGGAAACCTATTCCTCCTCCATGGGACCTGAACTTCACAATGGAGAAACTTACCACTGCTCCCTTTGAACTGGAAGCTTCTGCCACCTTAAAGATGTGCACTGGGAAGACTGTATTTTTACTTCAGCTAGGAGTCCCTGAACTGCAAACACTCATGGCAACTCCACCTTACACTATCTTCCACACAGACAGGGTAATTCTGCCTACCAATCATTCCTTCATGCCCAAAGTGGTCAATGAATTGTCCCTTACCCAATCTATTCATTTACCTACCTTTTTCCCTTTGCCACACAATGACAGTGAGAGAGTGTTCCACTTCCTTGATGTTCACAGGCAACTGAGGTTTTACCTGGACAAGACCAAAGGCATTAAAAAGTCCAATCAGCTCTTTGTATCTTTTCACCTCAGGGCCCTGGGGAAAGCTGTATCCAAACAGAAAATATCCTCCTGGATATGCAAAGCTATTACCTTCTGTTACTCGTTCCATGGTAGACAGTTGCTTCACTCTGAAAAAGCACACTCTACTAGAGCAGTAGCCTCTTCAGGTGCCTTTCTCAAAGGCCTAGACATGGCTACTGTCATAGAGGCAGCCATATGGTCCTCTGTACATACCTTCATGAGCAATATAAATTGGACAACATCTCCAGAGCCAGGGCAGGATTTGCTAGAGTGATCCGCCATGGTTTCCAGGAGACTGCTACCTCTTCCTCCACCCTTTCTCCTGTTGTGCTGTGGTACTCTCCCACAAGTGAGAATACTGCAACATGTGAATAGAAGGACATAGATTAGTTGTGTAAAATCTTACCATAACCGTAGATGTCCTTCTCTTCCATGTTGCAGTATTCATTCCCTCCCTCCTTCTCTCCTACAGGACCTTTTCCCTTTCTGGATGGCATACTTTCCTTTTCCTTATACTATAATCCAACTAAAAAGTCAGTTCTGAGGTCTGTGCGTGCAGCTGTCACATTTATGGCCCATGGCTTATGGTCTTGCATGTTACATTCCAAGCACCTTACAGCAACCAGGCTTAAGCTTTGGTATAGGACCAGGACATTTGGGTTGCCTGAGGCGGAGGGTCCCACAAGTGAGAATACGGTGACATGCACTAAAGCACTAAATACATGGATTAGTAATAATAATTTATTTGATTTACTAGTAAAAGCAGATGATAAGCCAGTATTCTTCACTCATTATTCTTATGCATATGGGATGTAAACTAGAACTGACAGGATTTATGCGATTTACTTAATAAAGTGAATTATTTTAAAACTGTTCCTTGTCCTTTACCTGATCACAATGCACTAAGTATTAAAATAATAATGGATGTAGAGAAATTTTAGATTATTTACAAAATCCCAGTATACATGATGAAACCAAAATAGTTTAAGAGTTACATTAGGAACAAATCAAGAATTTTTTTTTTTATCTTTGAATGATAATGGTCAGGTTAGTAAAGTCATATTATAGGACTCCTTAAAAATGCATATTAAAGATAGAATTGGAAGATGGGCTAGTAAAAGAGTGGAATAAAGAAAGAGTTGTTAGAAATACAAGATAAAATACACAAAGTGAGATTTGAACAACAAACAAGGAAATTAGATAATACTGAAGTCATTAAAAAATGACAAAATATCAAACAGTTTTAATACATGACATGGAGATAACTTTAGAAATAATAAAACTGCACAGTTATGCAATGACTTAAAACATCTACATAGATTAGCTAAAACCAGTAAGATATTAACCAAAAAGGTAAAACTCAATAATATCCCAAATCCTCACACTAATAAGCTTACTTCAAACATAGAGGAAATGCTTAATATTTTAAAAAAAATCCATGAGGGTCTTAATAAAGATAAAAATAATAATCCTGATGATTACAAAATTGAAAGTTATTTAAAGAAAATGTTACTAATAAACTTAATGACCAACAAGTATCTCTGTTGAATAAGCCTATTACCCTGATAGAAGTTAAAGAAGCTTTAAAAAAGGGGAAAATTGTAAAGCTTCAGGTTAGATGATTTAAGTATGGAATTATACATTCTACTTCCTCTAAATATTTTAGAATTACTGTGTGACATTTTCAGAATAATTCAGAGTGACAAAATAATTCCTTCCTCATGGAAATTTTCTGTAATCTCAACTATACTTAAGGAAATTATAATAAGTGAGTTTCCTCATATAGAACTATTTCATTATTAAATGTAGCCTATAAGATATTTACTTCCATTTTTGCTATGATTAAGAGATATAGTAGATTAATTAACAAAGATCAAACATGATTTATATTCAATAGAGTAATGTACAAGGATATAAAAAGGGTAGTAACTATCTTAGATTTAGCAAAAGGAATAAACAAGAAATTGGCCCTAATTATCTTAGGTAGCGGGAGAGCTTTTGGTTCTGTACATTAGAAATGCTTGTTTAAAATTTTTCTAGAACAGTTTATTGGATTATTTAAAAATTGTATACAGATTCCAAAGCATATGTTAAAATTGGATCTTACATTTCTCAAGGACTCACTTTAAACAAAGGCACAAAGCAAGGATGTCCTTTGTCTCCTCTACTAATTGCATTAATTATTGAACCCATAGCTAATAGTATAAGAAGCAATGAAAATTTTGATGGATTCAAAATTAACAGAGATTGCCAATCTAAAATATAGCTTTTTGCAGCTATTTTACTAACTATAGGAGATTTAAATTATTCAGTTGAAGAAACAGATGAGGAAATTGAAAAGTTTCAAGAAGTATTGCTGCTGAATAATAAAACTGACATTTTAAAGTTGCTATCAAGTATTGATAATTAAATTAAATATAAATAAGTAAATATAATTGGGAAGGGAAAGAACTAAAATATTTAGGAATACAAATCTATCAAGATGCGAGTAAGATTAATAATAATACTTTTGAAAAAATAATTGAAGTGTTACTTCTGATTAAAAATGGAATTAATGTCTTTTTACTTTTATTAAAATAATTTATTACTCATGATTATATACATATTGCATTCAATAGCTTTAATACCTGACAAATAAATGTTTAAAGAAAATGGAAAAAATGTTAACTTCATTCTTATGGTATACTAAAAAGCCAATAATTGTTTATAGAAATCATTTAAGATTATGGGAGTATTAGTTTTCCAGACATAGAATCTTATTCTTTTGCTGCAAGTTTTAACTCTGTTATACTCTGGATAGACTCAACTTACACTAGTCAATGTAAAACCATCCAGGAACAGATTATATATATATATGATAAATTAGAAATATATAATAATCATTTCATCTGGTTAACAAAAGCTACCTTAGAAGGAAATGTATTTCAATTTTTAGACTCTGCGTATATGAAATGAATTCTTAAAACAGTTAAGAAATATATTTTTAAAACACCATTAATATCAAAATGGAAAATTTTGTGCTTTCCCACTGCTCAGAACAATGTTAAAATTAATTTACTAAAAAGGAATGGATTAGTATTATGGTATGATTGCTTTAAAAAAGGAAAAGCTAAGTCCCCAGAATATTTAATAAAAAATAGAAGTTGGATGAATCTGTTAACAAGTTATCCATCAGTAAAAAATTAAATAAATTTAAGAAATATACGAGTGAAGAGAAACAGAATATTATTCCCCCACTATACAATTCTATGAATGCCATTTTTGAAGTTAGATTGACCTACAAAGGAAGCTTGTCCATGTTATACAAGTTAATTAAAATTATAGTAATAGCAATTTTGATGCAAATTTCTGGAACTTTTTATATAGTAGTGGATTGAGTGACTCAATAGATGATAAGATTAAAACGTTGTTACTTAAATCAATTAGTCACACTTCAAGTTAATACTGGAAAGCTTTTATGTGGAAATGTATGCACAGAATGTTTGGTAGTCCCTTAACATTTCTAAATTTAGTGAAATGACTTATTTAGTTTGTTGTAAACATAGTAAAGATGTAAAAGCTGACTGGAATACATATGTTTATGGAATGTGAAAAATTATTAGTTATGTACTTACCATAACTTGGGATCTGTGTTGTCCTCTTCTCATTCTGCTTCACTTATAGGTCTTGAATCTGACCCTCAGATCTGGCTCAGCCACCTCCTACAGACTTTAGCTTCCAGGCTCAGAACTCCTCCTCTACCCACAATCCTCTAAATCTAGCCCAACCTCCTCAGATAAAGTTTGCTGCCCACATAAGCCAGGAAAGAGAAGAAAAGAAAACCAGGAGCTCAACCTGGAACCAGGGTTCCAACAGAGGCTATCTAGATCCTCTAGAACCACTATGAAGGGAAATGGTTGGATGGGAAGGTGAAGCAGAATAAGAGGAGAACACAGATACCAAGTTATGGTAAGTAACTAATAAATCTGACATTGTCCTTCTCATTCTGCTTCACGTATGGGTCAGAGTCCCCAGCTACATAATTTCTTGGGCAGCCTCGAGGAATGATATGCCGGAGCACCAATGAACCAAAGGACATCCTGCTTCTGGACATGATATCTAACTTATAGTGAGACACGAAGGTATGAGAACTAGACCAGGTGGCTGCAGCACAAATGTCATCAACGAGTCCTTGTTGAAAGAGCTTTTGGAGGACCAGACAACTGCCAACCATTCTTTTCATAAACAAAAGAGATACAGTTAATAATCCACTTTGCTATCATCACTTTTGAAATGGCTTGACTTTTATGATTAGGAAAAAGAGACAAACAACTGTTTCAACTTCCTGAAGTGCTTCATCCTACGGAGGCAGAACTGGAGTTGCCTGTGAACATCTGAAGAATACAAAAGTATTCCTCTTTGTTAGAATAATTAGGAAAGAACACCTATAATTGAATGCATTGGTTGATCTTGTTATAAGTAGTCACCTTCGGCATGAAAGAAAGGTTAGTATGGAGGGAAAACCTATCCGTGTGAAAAATGATGTAGGGATGCTTGGAAGAGAGTGGTTGCAACTCAGATACTCTTTTTTGCTGATGTAATGGCAACAAGAAAAGCAGATTTCCATGACAAAACCTTCAAGTCACAATCCTTAGCCAGCTCAAAAGGACTCTGGGTCAAGGCCTCAAAAGAAAAACACCTTTCATGAAGGCTTTACATAACCCAGCAGAATCAACCAACCCTGAAGGCAAACCTGAACGGAAACTGGAAATAGCTGCTAACTGAAGTTTAATGGTATCAAAACTAGAACCTTGCTTAAATAAAGATTCCAAAATGACAGAATAGAGAGAATCAAAGCTGAAAAGGGATCTGTGTGATTGTTGACTGCCCAAATGGAAAACCTTTTCCACTTACTCTTGTATACCTTCTTAGTAGCTGCTTTCTGAGAGGACAAAAGTATAGCTTTTACCGGAGAGGAAAACCTGGACCCTCTAGCAATCAAAGGAACTGGAGAAACCATATGGTTAACTTGAGAGTGGAAAGATCGGGGTGGACTCCTAACATCAGGTGAGAAAGGAGATCCTGTTAGTGTTCCAGCATCCATGGAGGGTGTTTGAGAAGAGACCAAAGGAAGGAGAACCACACCTGATGAGGCCAAAGGGGGAAATAAGGATCACCATACTCTTCAACCATTTGGCTTTCTGAAGAAATCTTGTAATCAAAGGAAGAGGGGGGATAGGTGTACAGGAGTCCCAGTGGCCAATCGTGGACCAGAGCATACCTGGGGGAGCCCCCTAAAGGGGGGATTAGAGTGAAGAAACTGCTGCATTTCTTGTTGTAAGGGGATACACAAAGGTCCCAGCAGGGTAGACCCCAACAGTTGAATATCTCATTTGCAACTGATTGATTGAGGGACCACTTGTGAGGCATCAGAATAGACCTGCTGAGCCTGTCTGCTAACATGTTTGATATCCCCGGTATATGTGTTGCAAGAAGAAAGTGGTTTGAAAAGATCGCCCATTCCCAGACCCTCATGGCCATTCTACAGAGAGGGTATGAATGGGTTCCTCCTTGCTTGCTGATGTACCAGAATACTGACATGTTGTTAGTGAGAATAGCAATAGTCCCTGGAGGGTGGACATCCTGAAAGGCTTGCAATGACAAAAGGACAGCTCTCATCTCCAAGAAGATATGGAGACTGGTCTGTAGCAGAGTCATTGTGCCTTGGACCATCTTCCCCTGTAAATACCTCCCCCACCATAGATGGAAAGCATCCATAGTCACAGTGGCTGTGAGTAAGGAGAGAATGAAAGGTCTGCCAATTGTCAAATCTGCTTGAATCCACCACCATAGATGAGACCTGCAAATACTTGTCAGTCTGAGAGGAGCAGATAGGGGTTGATGTAGAATAGACCATTGAACAGATAGCGTCCATTGGAGAATGCACATATAGTACCTGGCTAGTGGAACCAAAAGAATGGCAGCTGCCATAGACCGCAGAGTCAGCATGGCTGAAGGAGATGGGGAAAGCAGAATTGCTTGAACCCAAGACTTCAAAGTGCCACTGCTATGTTGTGGCAAAGCAGCTATTTGAGTAGAAGTGTTCAGCTATACTTCAATAAATTCTAAATTCTGAACTGGCATTGGATGGGACTTGTCCAAATTTATTGTGATGCCTAGAAAGTGAGACATCTGGAAAACATAATCCCTGGCCTGCCAAAGTTGACACTGAGTGGGGGCAGTCAGGAGCCAATCATCCAAATACAGGGGGTGAGATCAAAGGGCAAGGCTCAAAACTGAAAGAGATTGTCTCCCAAGCAAAGCACAGATAAAAACAGACAGGAGCTCCAGAAGTTATGTGATAGTACGCATCCTTGAAATCCACCGAGCACATTCAATCACCCTTCCTCAGCAATGGAAGTATGGAATGTATCATCATCATCTGGAACTTGGTTTTCTTCACATACAAATTGAGATTGCTTAGGTCCAGTATGGACTGCAGATCCCATTTTTTTGGCACCAAAAAGAAACTGGAATAAGTTCCGGACCCTTTCTGATCGTTTGGGACCTCTTGGATGACTCTTCTGCAGCAATTTTGTGATTTCAGCCAGAAAAAACTCCCTCTGACTGGGTGGAATGTTGAAGAGTCTCTTCAGTACATTTGGAGGAGGAAGGGAAAAGGAAAAGCAGTAGCCTCTGGATATAATGTTTCACACCCAAGCGTTTGTAGTAATTTCGGCCCAGACACTTGAGTACAGAGAAAAACGACCTCCAGAGTAGGACAGTCTGGCAGTGCTTTCAGGAGCACTGAAACTGCTCATCAGGAAACGATTCTCTAGAGCCCTGGCTCTGCAGGCCCCCCTCTGCCTCTAGGGCAGCATATCCCATTATAGGCTCCTCTGCCTCTGGAGGAGACCTCTCTGCTTTGTCAGGAAAAGAACCTTACAAATTATGGAACCAAGTTTTCTTAGCACCACTTTGATTCCTAGTGTAGGTTTGTTGAGGAAAAGAAAACTTAATCCCCATGACAGAATAGGTCTTACCTTCTTGCTTTCTCCATGATTTTAGTTCCTATTTAAGAACTTCACAATCCCACCCCTTATTCACATTTACAATCTCTGTCTAACTCAAAATATCATGCCTGATATTTGGAAAACAGCCATTGTTAAAACCATCCCCCAAAAACTAACATATTCCATGCCACTGACTTCCGCCCCACCTCCATTCTTCCCATATTTTGTAAAACCCTTGAAAAAATGTGTTTACAATCACTCATCAATTACATCTCCCAATATCATCTACTATTATTAAAACAACATGGCTATTGGGCTGGTAGGAGCACTTCTGCAGCACTCTGGGCACTTACTGATAACATCCTCCTGGCTATGAATAAAGGCCTCCTCACTGGAGCCGTCTTTATTAACACCCCCCCCCCCCCCAGAGCTTTTTATCTGGTTAATCATAGCATTCTGTTAGATCATCTAAATGAAACTGGAATTAGCCCAGATACATCTCTCTGTTTAAAAATTATCTTTCTAATCTGTACTTCCCTTTTCAGTTTTGGAACACCCCCGTTGCTTCCACCCTTCTCCTTAAATTAGTCCCTCAGGTATTTATTCTGGTTCCCCCTTCTTTTTTTTTCATTTTCATTAATAAACTATCACTTGACTTCTCGTACCTCTCTCTGTCTCTCTCTCTCTCTCAGTTTATGTTGATAACACAGCCTTATTTCACTATAACCTGGCCTCCTCAGCCACACAACAACTACAAGCCGACTTCCTTTCTCTTATCATATGACTTAATAATAAAAAGCCAATGCTGAATACTCCCAAAACTAAAGCAATACTGCTTGGTACCACCTTTAAAATGACAGAAAAACTCTCAATCACTTTTTATCCATGATCATCTCAGCAACTCCATTGATCAAGTCATCTCTTTCAAATATCATGGTATGTGACTTGATTGTGCACTGAACTTTCATCCTCACCTAGAAAAATTGAGAAGAAAATTAATTTCCACATATCTGGTCCTATAAAATTTCCTCCTTTCTCTCCAGACCAACCAGGAATACCATAGACAAAGGCATTCTACTAGCTCAACTTGAATATAGACTTCCACTGATTGCAGCAGCATCCAAGCAAAGCTCCTCCATCCAAAGTATAAGCAACTATATCTGCCATTTCATTACCCTCTCCCCTAGATATGAGCATCATTGTATCATGTGTAATAAAGCCAGTATACTACCTGCCCAAGAATGTACAGCCTGCTTCTTGGATCCCAATAATACAAGCTTCTTAAAGAACACTCCTGTCTTCCCTTGCCTCCTACCACTTTAGACAACCACCCAGTTACAATCCATAAAGACAACCACTCTGGTCAACTTCTTCAATGTCCCAGAACCAGACTTCATTGCACTAACCATGCCTTCTCCATCCTAAGCTCCAGACTCTGGGAATCCCTCCCTTCTAATCTTAAAGACCTCATATTTTACCCACCATTTCATGCTCAGCTTAATGATCATCTCAAGTCAGAGTCAATTTGCAAATGCTTTCGCTCTGGATACATCACATAATCCTCCACTCTCCCTTTCACTAGTCAGACATATTTGCCTTCCTCACATTATTGCCCTAGACTAATATGTGACATCTCTTCTACATTGTACATACTGTATACAGTTAATTTCTGTGTACCCTATCTTACTTTTGCTATTTTTTTACATTATATGCTCTACCCTTCACTATTTCACTCATCCCCCCATACTCTAATCATCCCTTCCTACTGTCCCTGTACTGTATACTTTATTACTGTTATAAATTCATGGTTATCTTCACACATCACTTTGTTTGTATCCATAATACTTCTGCTTGTCTATTGTCATATATGTCTGGGGTGAGACTAAAATAAGAGCACTTGGATCACTGCATTACCCTGGTTACCAAATTGAATAAATAAATAAATAAATAAATAAATAAATAAATAAACAAATGAATATATATGTTTGTGTCTGTATGCAGATGCCAACAACTAGGTAATATACAACAAAAACAAAAACATCGTAAACTTGGCAGCTGACAACTTAATAAGGCTAAAACAGTAAAAGTAAATTGGAATAAATCACAAAAAGTAAAGGTCCTTCTAAAAATAATATTTAAGGTACCACCAAGGGAACCCTTGGTACTAAAACCAACCCCTTCTTCAGGGAAGGTAGCAGATTCCATAGTACCAGAGTGAGACTGGCAATGGATAGCCTAACCAGATTAATTGGGATAGATCCTTGAATAACTAGCTGTCCTCAAAGAGCACCTTCACCTTGCCATAACAGAGCTCTGAATGCAAATGCCACACTAGACAATTAGTAAACAAATTACCAAGAATCAAGCCCACAGACTAAGAAAGATATCTGGAGAATATATTACCTAAATGACAAAAGTGAAAATAAACTGCAAGTCTGGGCTTTGTTTTAATTCCACACAAACTCAAAAAATGGTACTTCTTTGGGATTTATCACTGTATGGATTTATCACTGTATTAGTTGCATATTCATTGTTACTCTATCTCCTACCTTCCTACAGTGAAAGGTTGTTAAGATGTGTTTGTTAGCCTTATCTATACTTCATAATTACCCAAAAGTGGATCAGTTATAACTAACATTATTAACACATTCCTTAAAATCTAGGCTCTGCGTGTTTTTATCTACCTGCTGAAGGGGATCTTCAGTATTCCAAATGCAAAGCTCAGTGCCATGCAGAGGGAAGGAACAGTTGTGCGGGGTGCAGGCAAGCTGAATATGAGATACAGAAACCTTTGAAACTACTGAGTGTTTTTCTGTAAGGACAGCGTAGGTTGACAAAGCTTCCATTATTTCAACCTGAAATAGAAAGAAAAACAAATTAATACAAGTGAGTGTGTTCACTCTCAGTTGCTTTCATTGCATGCTTCTTACAGTGTTCTTAAATGACACATTCTAGCAAATGGACAGCACACTACAAAATGATGTATACCATTTCCATGAAAACTGCTTATACTCTTCTGATTTCTAAAACAAACTTGGCAAAGTGTACTAGAGCTGTAGGTACCAATTCCTCACAAAGAAAATGCAAAGGGCCTTTAGGGAATGACCCAAAGTATCCTGGAATAAAGTTCATATTCAAGAAGGGGACCTAGGTGAGCAGTGCTACTGAGGACATTAATTTATATCCAACACTAAATCTCCATTATTTGTGAAAATAGGAATATATTACACCAACAAGTATAGGTAGTTCAAGAAGCATCTCATGGTTGGAGTTTTGATTTTTCTGAAAAGTTTTAACAGCCAAGCAGATCTACCATCGGGGCACAAGAAATTATACACATATAACCCTTAGCAGGCATAATACATTAGACAGCTACACAAGAAATCAAACAATCCAGATTGCCATCTCTTGGACTACAGCATACCATGTTTGGTAAAACAGCTCATAAGACTATAGTTAACAGAAGACATCGGATATCTCCAGAGTACCTATGCAGGAACTTTTTGCAGTACTCTATAGATGACTTTGAGTCACTGCATATAAGGTGCAGGAGGGGAAAGTCAGACACCTGAGATGGAGTTTAGGGTCTAGATCCTACTGGTGTTACACAGACTTTCAACATGAAAGCTACAGCATTTTCCTGGTTTTGATACAAACTATGGCACGGAGTATATTAAAATAAATTAACTGTCATGTACCTTAACTAGATTAAATTCTAAATACAGACTAATGTTTCAGTTTGCTTTCCTTCCTTCTCCGGACTCTATGGTTTGAACTCCACTTTTTTGAGGAGACAGAAGCTGCACTGAAAGCATCTTCCAGGGTCCCAGGAATAGTGGGGACAGCTACTGGTTTTGGGGAACCCATACCAAGTAGTTCATAATACCTTTTTAAGACTTGAATATCTCCTAGTCTTCCCACTTGAAGAAAGCTTTCATTTCGGAGATAGTATCTCCAAAAAGTCTTTCTTCATAGGGGAAATCTGTGAAAGCTGAAATAGTGTCCTTAGATTCAAACTCATAAGGAGTAGGAGAAGAGAACTAAGAGACATAGTCCAATCATTCCACATCAGGCTCGGACAGAACATCCTCTTTAGAGGAAGAGCTCTTTCTTTTAACTGATGTGGACGTTGGAAGAGAGGGCTGAAGAAACTATAGCCTTAAATAAGCCCTGCACAAAGTTGAACCAATCTTCATGTGAACCCTTTTGTATATGAGTAGAAGTAGAAGGAGGAGACAGATATTTAGTTTTTTGTGTGTGCTTTTTTTTTGTGTCAAGCCTAATGGTTTTGAGAATACAATCCACAGGACCTCCATAAGCAACGTGGTGAAATCCTCCCTCACCAGGACCTGGCATATGCCTTCCTCACCCTCAGTATAATATGTAGTTATCCCTTCCTGGCTATGTCTGCCTGGTGTATGTTTTGAATGGGCATGTGATGTTCCCATGTGTTAGCAGCCTCTGGAAGGGGCATGACAGAGGGACCAAAAAAGAAAGACGGATGCTCTGGAAGATGTAAAAGTGCATCAGAGGAGTCATCAGTCCCAGACTACAAAAAAGAAGTTGATAGGTGCATTTCACTGGAAGCCTCTTTAGACATCTTCTGTGTCTTTGTACACAGACAGGGGAGATGGGGAATCGGATGCCATTATTGCATGTGACACATCTCTCTCAGGCCCTTGTTTTCAAAGAAAATCCTCAACAAATTTAGTTGACTGCTTACAGTTTTAGGAGTAAAAGAAAGACATATTTGGCAGGATCTAATATATATTCTCCTAGACAAAATACACAAAAGTATGGGCATCTTTATAAGGATTTGTCTACCCCAAGAATATTTGCCCCTTCCAACAGTCATAAGAGACTTTTCAAATACCATTTTAAAAGAAAAGGAAAGGTTCCCCAACTAGGATACTTACTTGCCCAAAACTATAGTTGAAGCTAACCGACAATATTTATGCCTCTAAGCTGACAAAGAAGTCTGTAAAAGTGTACATAAAACAAGAAAATTCTGTGTTTTGGCAGGCCTGTAAACCCCTCTTATACCAGCACACACTCCTATGCTAAGGGCAGACTCAGACATACGGTGCCTGGGGTAAGAACCCAAAGCTTTGCAGACTGTCTGGATATTAGAAATCCTTGTCAGGAGACATCTTGTATAGAGTTGCAGCTACTGTAGCAGGAATCTAATGAACAGCTGATTGATCATCATGAAGAATATTCTTTTTCTTTTCCATATCATGATTCTCTTCTCTTCTGTCTTCCTGAACGCTTCTTCTCTCCTCTGTCTCTCAGATCCTGAGAAGTGGAGGGCAAAAGAACTTTTAGAATTGGTTACTTTTATGCTGCTGAAAGGATTAAGGGCCAGGTGCATTACAGATCTAACAGGAGGCATCCAATTGTTCCAGCAGCATGCATACCACAAACAATTAATTATATATTAACAATAAAAAAAAAAAAAAAAAAAAAAGAGAGAACAACTGCAGCCTAAAATAGTATCAGATATTAGAGCTGTCAAATCCTGGGCTAGGCTAGGCCCAAAATCACCTAGCATGAATTGAGGAAAAGAAAGAAACATTTTTTTTGTTTGCTTGTTTTTTCAAATGATAAACAGTATGGCATCAATAGGGAAGAAAAGCTAACAGTAAAAACTGTAGGAAGGAAGAAGAGAAAAAGACCCTACTTAGCTGCAAGCAGTGCAGAGCACATCTAATCATTTGGGCAGCAAACAAGATCTGAGAGTTAGAGGGATACAGGTGCATCATGGGCAAAGGAAAGGAACTTGAGCGTTAGTTTATGTTTTAATTGGAGACTGGTAAATTGAAACTGCTGGTAAGCCTCTGAGAATCTACATGGTTTAGTGTTGAACTGAGTAAACGATCTAACAAAAAAAAGTTTTAATGGAAATCAACATTCTAGATAATTTTATGTGAAAAAGTCTTTTTTTTTTTTTTTTTTTTGTAGCAATAGGTTTTTATTTCAAAATGAAGATGTAAAAGATTGTGAAAAAGGATACAAGTTTAGACCCAAATGTTTCTTCTCTGTGAATAGTAATATATGTTTTGCAGGAGTCTACCCCATAAAGCTCGTAGCATACTGTACTAAGGACTAAAGCTCAGATTTAGAGCCACATGTTTAACTGCAAACCAAACAAAGTGTTGAATCTACTTGTACACCAAGTTGTTTGTGAGTCTCATATTATTCAACTTAGAGTAGATTGCATTTCAAGTGATAGCTGCTACATTGTACACCATCATCATCTTCAGCAGTACAACACATGGTGCACTTACTCACCAGCGTACTGCAAAGCACACAAGGGAACATTGTGTGCTCTTCTGATATCTAGTACAAAAAGCATGGAGGAGACAGCAACATATGCAGAGTACACAGCTGAGCCGCACTGTATATGAATTCAAGTTGTGAAGTGGGAGAGGTAGGGAGCAACACACGAAGGCACGACACAGAGCAGCACTGTGCTCCCTATAGGTGACGAGTTTATGAAGTGTTGAGGAGTAATCCACAAAGAGTGGGCATACAGCAGAAAGTACAGTTGTGTAAA
Organism: Protopterus annectens; assembly: GCF_019279795.1. Lineage (NCBI taxonomy): Eukaryota > Metazoa > Chordata > Ceratodontiformes > Protopteridae > Protopterus > Protopterus annectens. The sequence goes on along the minus strand of NC_056725.1, from coordinate 1,514,321,240 downwards.
TTGCACTTACCATAACAGTGGATGTTCAGATTCTTCACTGCTGAAGTAGCTTATGGCTATTTGGGTTGTATCCTGCCAAGGATACAACAACTGGCCAGTCTTTAAAAAGCTCTAGCCCCCAATCTGAATGCTGATTGCCAAGCTCCTTGGAGGAAAATCAGCAGTCAAAGTGCAGACAATTTAATTTTGTGCCAAGTGTACCTTTTGGAATTGTGGCCAAAAAGTTCAACCTTGGTGTCATAAGACATTTTCTCACATCCTTTTGGGAGATAATTTATTGTTTTTCAAATTTTACCCAGGCATGGATGTTTTTCTGTGTAAGAAAAGGCTTCCGTCTTGCAACCCTTCCCCATAGTCCAGACATGGAGAATATGGGAGATTGTGGTCTCATGTAGTACTTGCTAGAAATTCCTGCAGCTCCTTCAGTGTTGCTGTAGGTCTCTTGGCACCCTCCCTGACCAGTATTTGTCTTGCTTTTTCATCAGTTTTGGAGGGACGTCCAGTTCTTTGCAACATCACTGTTGTACCATATTTTCTCTACTTTTTGATGACTGTCTTCAGTGTATTCCATGGTATATCCAATGCTGTGGAAATTTTTTTGTACCCTTCCCTAACTGATACCGTTCAACAATGAGATCCCTTTGATGCTTTGTAAGCTCTCTGCGAACCATGGCTTTTGCTGTAGCAGGCAACTGAGTAAATGTCAAGAAAATCCTACTAGTTAAGCTGAACTTTATTTGGGGTTAATTGGAGTCTCTTTAATTGATGGCAGGTGTGTACCCAAGAAGTCTGAATGCTGTAATTAAATCAAAAGGTACTTCAACAAAGTATTAGTTTAAGGGTGTGCGCACTTATAAAACCAGCTTTGTTTGTGTCTTTTGGCTTTTCCCGGTTAGGGGTCGCCACAGCGGAACTCCGCTCCGCTAATGATTGGTAGTTGATTTTTACGTGCCGAGTTACCAGCCCTGACGCACAACCTTCAACGAAGGTATGCCCATTCACGCATGTCTCCACGCAGAAGACGCTCTAGCTGAGAATCGAACCGGACAGTGTCTTACTGTGAGGCGACAATGCTACTGCAGCACCACCACCGCGGATAAACCAGCTTATTGTACGTTTTTTATTTTTTATATTTTTTCCCCTAACAAATGTGTTTGTTTTTCAATTGAATTGTACAGGTTGTAGGTGACATTAAAAGGTGGGAAAAGTTTTGAAATTATTTATTGTGGTCTCATTTTTTTATATCACAAAAACCTGGCATTTTAACAGGGGTGTGTACATTTTGTATATCCACTGTACGTTGCACCCCCTGGCATGCCATATGTCACTGATCATTCAACAGTGTTATAAATTCCCTTCAGGTTTGACACACAGCATGCTTCAACCCAAAAGGTTATTTTTGCTGATTTTCTTTTTTACCTTCGCTGTACCACTGACATCAGCTTGCGATAAAAGAAAACATGGCCAATCTCAACCTCTTAGTTGAAAACGAAGACCCGAAGGCAAAAAATAATGGGAAGTGAAAGGGACAAAAATCTGATAGTTTAGATCCTGATTGCGTATATTTATAAAGCTGCTAGAGTAAAAGATTTTTGCATTAGCATGCATTTTCTGAAGAATATAGAGTCCAAAACTCAAACATTTGACATTATTTTAGTGATTGTAATCCTCAATAATTTTCTAGAAAAAAAAACATTTTATGAGTGAGAGAACAAAAACAAAGGCAAAAAGCAGTTATTTTCATGTACTGATGGACATGTCTCACCCACAGCAAGCCAAAGCAATAACCATTTCACCATTTGTTTTTCATACAGATTACAGTCTCCCTACCAATCACATAAATAATGGCCACAATACTCTACTCTCCTCTCAGTTTGTTATTCACTATTTCCAAACTCAACCCCCATTCACTGTAACAAATTATTTAAAATATGAGCAGTTAAGTTCTAAACATTACCCACAACCTTCTGTCTCCACAAAGCAGAACACTATCTTTCACAATACAGAAAAGCAAAAAAATGTGTAATATGGTCAGACTCTGCGTATTTGAAACACAGAGAATATTTAAAAAAACAAAGCATGACTCAGGCCATCCCCCAATTCAAACAGGTGCCTTTCTGCCAACGATAGATCGTTGGTGGATGCATTCCTCATCTTCCTATAGAACTAGCACAGAAGCTACCCAAAAATCTCTACAAACCTTGTTTTTTTTTAAAACAAAAGTTTTCCAATCATCACAAGAGATCATGTAATCCATAGCTACAAATATGCATATTGCCATCTCTCTCTCTCGTTTTTTTTATAAAGGTGTGCTTCCTGGTTGCTTACATTTGCTTTACAATACTGTACATCTGTAGTACCTCCCTCACTGCACTCTTAGCCAACCACAGTGTTTCCAGAAGTCACTAAACCTAACATGAAGTAATATTGTCTGTAGGTCCTTTCAGAATCAACACTGTTAAAAAACACACACACAGAACTGAAGTGGCTCAGTTTGCTCCTGGCTCATTAACTGGTAGGAACAAGTGCCTGAGCCAAGCTTGTACTCAAGCTCGAACCAGTGCCTACTCATCCACCCAGAGTGGAAGGGTTCCCCTACAGAAACTTATCTGCCAGGAATAAAGCCTGTAGCCAATTGCTACTCCTTTGAAGCCTCATAGGTACTTTTCCTTGAGTCAGCAAGAAAATACTGAAGTTGTGTATGCTCTGACTGCTGACGTCCTTCCAAGAGGCTAGTGACTCAGCAGTCAGAGTGTTGATGTCAGAGGGAGCCAGACCTTTTTGAAGACTGGACGGTTGTTAAATCCTGGGCAGGATGCAACTCAGATAGTCGAAGGCTACTACAGCAGTGACAATGAGGAAGTTCAGTAGTGTGCAGCCTAAAGGCAAATAATATACAAAGCACATGTGGTCCTATCACAGATAATGATAAACTGCACATTATAGCTTTATTATGCATCTTGAAACATACAAGTGCTACAATCACTAAAATAAGGGATTCCGAGGTGTGCATATACCACTTTTACGGACTCTGTTCACATTATATTGAGTCAGCTGCATAAAAAATGTCATGTTACAGGCTAAAATAGTAGAATTAATGCAACTTCTTCAGCTACAACAAACTAAAATATACAGTAAATCCTGTACTAGTGTTTAAAATTCTTCCTTTAACTAAATCTATTATTGTAAATTTTTCATAATCTTTGTAATATTCTGTCTTTGTGATAATTACATTTATTACAGTCATAACATTCTGTCTCAGCTGTGGCTAAAATGGTCACCATACCAAGTCACCCAATCAGTTAGTAAATATTAAGTAAATAAGTTAATAAATATTAAATACATAAATCAACAAAATACTAAATAAAAATATGTATAAGACACACATCATAGCAGTACTATGTGCCTCAGATCTGGTTAATGAACAAGCATCAACAAAACATGACATATGGGTGCATTATGGCACAGCGAAAAGTACATGGTGAAAACAGGACTCCATTTAGACCACTGAAGCTAACCCAATATGAAACAATATGTAATTCAGTCCATAAACATATGGAATAGCTCTGAAATCATTACCCATTTCTTCACACTACCTGTTCATCAGCATTTCATTTGGGCTTCATGCTTCCTAATTTGTTGTCCTAGCAAGTTAGGGTACAGAACTGGTCTGTACTGACATTAGTACAGCCCATCCATCTATAGTGGCGCATTTGTGGTACAGTAGTCTATGAATAACTGTATTCCTTTTTGCTTATTTTTTTTTTTTTGGTTCCTCTTCTGCTTCATTTTTTTTCTGGTTTACCCCACTGACCCCATCCATCACCAGGTCTACCAGTCTCTCCTACAGCAGCCCCAGACAATCTCTGTTCTAAAGCTGTGGCCATCGTGGAACTTGAGAGCATCCTGGTGGGTCCTGCCATTGATGGCTTTCACTCTGGGATTTTTTTCCTTTATGATCTACTCCTGGATTCCCCTTACTCTAGGTTTGCCTATTATGTCTGAAGACGACTCACCTATCTTCCTGCAAGTCAAACTTATGCAAATGCCACACACACACACACACACACACACACACACACACACACACACACACACACACACACACACACACACACACACACACACACACACTGGCAACTCCCAGCCCTCCCTCCTTCCCTGCCAACACTTCCAATGTCCAAGTTATTACTGAACTCAGGTTCCCTGTGCCAAATTTAGGGCTTTATCTCTCTATGACCCACTTTTTGCTGATGCTTTTTGGCTATTTGCATATATATTGTGCAGCAGCTGTCATTTTAGTGTGTATTAACATACTTCTTCCGAAGCACTAGTTGGCAATTCTGTTTAAAATGAAAGTTGATCTATTCCTTGTGTTTTGCAGTACTCTATCCCTACACACTGCAAATTAGTTCTTTGAATCTTTTTTGTAATTTAAGTGATGGAATTCATATGAAGAGGACACCTAGTGCCTTTGTACTTTCTAAAAGGACTCACCGTGCTTTTGAATATGCACACAAAATATAACATGCAGTTACTTATATGCTTTATTAGTGATATGTACAGCAGCAATACTAGAATTTTGGAGCAGGACATTATAATGGTTCTTAAATGGCATTTATTAAACTGTATTCAGTATTGACATCCACAAGCAAATTTGCAAAGCTGCAATTTTGTCCAGCAACTATACCCAAATCTTTGTTTCAGTCTTGAAATTGGTAGAATTCTGCTCTCTAGGGAAAAAGTATATTTTATTTTACAATGACTCCAAAGCATGCAGATACTCTCAGTTTGTTTGTGTCTTTCGGCTTTTCCCAGTTAGGGGTCGCCACAGTGGAACTCCGGTCCGCTAATAATTGGTAGTTGATTTTTACGTGCAGAGTTACCAGCCCTGATGCACAACCTTCAATGAAGGTACGCCCATTCACGCATGTCTCCACGCAGAAGATGCTCTAGCTGAGAATCGAACCGGACAGCGTCTTACTGTGAAGTGACAACGCTACCGCAGCACCACCACCGCGGATGTCATGCAGATACTCTCAGTACTATTAAATAATAGCTTGTGACTATGGCTTAATATCAGTACTCTAATAGGGAGTACATTTCATAAAGAAATACATGTAATAGTACTGGGCTCATGAAAGTCATGAGAAACACCACTAAGTACATTTAGTGAATGCTGAGACTTAATTACTAAAAGTATCATATTAATTGTGTCATTTAACCATTATAATTACAATTTTAATTTTGAATGCCAATAGTTTGTCTATAATGGCTTTATGGAGGAGAGATGCAAATGCTTTCGACAGACCTAATTTGACAGACCTAAAAGCATAATATTCTCAAGAAGATGAGAGCCAAGGCCCATATAACATTATCATAAAATGTGAATAAATTGGTCATGTACTATCTCATCACTGTAAACATATCTTGTGTTGAATCCAGACCGATAGAGTAAAAAAATATTAATATTCTATGCAGAATTATTTTTTTAAATTTTACCTCTAATGTCTGTTAGGCATGTAGCTCCATAATTATTTAGGTTTGTTTTTGAATCATTCTTTAGAACAGGAATAACATGAATAGCCTTCCAAATGCCAGAAGGAAATGGTTACTTTAAATGAAGGCGTACTTTAAATGAGTACTCGTTACTTTTTTCTGTCCTATGCATTAAAGCCATATAAGGTATTCACCATAAAGCAAAGTTGTAGAAGTTGCTCTCACCATAACAATAGATGTTAGAAATTAATCACTGTTGTAGTACCCTTTAGTTATGTGGTTTACATCCTACCCAACACATAATAGCCAGACAGTCTTCCAAAGTCTCTGGCTTCTCTCCACACGTGTACCCAGACTGTTCAAGCTTGTGCTCTGAAGTGGGAAAACAGCAGCATAGGTGCCAAAAACCATCATGGCTTTTTTGCTGCCCAAAAGGGAGACAGCCTACTATCCTGAAAAAAAGTTAGTAACACGCAACTTAATTGAAAAATATAACTATATACAGAGAAAAGGGGTGTGGCTATTTTAGCAGTGATTACTTTGAACATCTTATGCTATGTTAAATGCAACTTACACAATTGTACTATGTTCATCAGTATAACCGCAACAGTAGCATTTAGTATATGGTTAGATATCACAGCTTATCCAGCCTGGAAGGAAAAAGGATTAGGATCCAAGAGGCCCAGGAAAATGGTCTTGGCAAAGACTATTCTCCACCTGAAGAAGGAATTCAGTCTGTAATGCTTTGTAAAAGTACGCACAGTTGACCAAACAACTACCTCTAGAATGTTTCTTGAGTTCACTCCTTTCTAGTGTGCCATTGAAGAAAACAAGGCTCTAGTAGAATGTGCCTTGATCCTGCCTGGAAGTGATTTACCATACTGGGAATAACAAAAAGCAGTAACAAGGGACCCTGACATGTGACATCATTCACTGAACAGAAACAGATAGGAAGGAAGTTAAGCAAAAGGAACTATGGGTGAGAGATACATGGAGAAGTGTACTGAAGGACATGAATGAAGCAGCACTAAACAAATCGAATGCATGAAATGGAGTGAAGAGAACTCAAAAACTATGGGAAACAGAATGGTAGAGGGCAAAGATAGGGAAGAAAAATTATGAAATCTGGAGGAGAAGTGGAAGATTTAGTATCCAGAGAAAAGGAGAGAAAGTTTTAAAACAATGGAGGAGTTAGCACAGAAATAAAACAAGGAGTAAAAAGGTCATACAGGCAAACCAATTAGTAAAAGCTACAAGAAATACCTAGCCAAGCCAGAGTTTTCACTGTGCAATACCTTAAACCTCCTGTGCTAGAGGCCCACGGGATATATGCAGGGTCTACATTATATGCTTGAAGTTTTAAAACGTTGATGCTCATATAATTAAACACTATATGAGCAAAGTTAAAACTTCGAACATATAAAAAAAAAAAAAACTACCTGAATACTCTGAGCAGGGGGTCAAGCCACCCTGTACCTCCCATGTGGGGGGCTTCACCCCCCACCCCCCTGCTACCTAAATAAACCAACTCCGAGCTTGCACTACAGTGAAGTAAAGAAATATTCCCTATGGCGATCTCACTTCACTGTAGTGCTATCTTGGAGTTGGTATATTTAAGTAGCGGGGGGTAGGTTGTTTTTGTTTTTATTTTTTTTTTATATGTTCGAAGTTTTAAAACTTAGCTCTTATAGGGTCGATTATATGAGCATCGAAGTTTTAAAACTTCGAGCATACAATATAGACCCTATATGCAAATGACCCCCTTAAGGACATCAAGTGCTTCAGCTATATGGCTTCTGAATGTCCATTACTTTTTACTTGTTCAGTCTTTGTGGATGCATTCAGGCCAATAAAGCCAAACCCCATTATTTGTGGAGTGCTTTCTAGGGTTTAATTGGAATACAGTCCTAGATCTATAATTACAAAAAAGGGTGTGCATTTGTGCTGACCTGTCTTCCTGGGTGTGTCCAATTTGGTGGGAGGCCCAAGGGGTGGTTTACAATTAGACAGGGGTAATGTCCCCTTTTTAATCATCATTGTGCTGTGCAGGTTTTATACAATCATTAATTCATTTATATAATTTGTTGTTAAAACATTCTTTTAACGTGAGGAGGGGCAATTCCAAAGTTGCAAAGCCTTGCATTAGTTGTTATAAAAATACCACATTATAGTTGTTATTCTTCCTAGTCAATAAAAATGATGTTAACTGTGTTAGTCTTATAAAGTTTGTGGTGTAGTGATAAAAATTTGATTTCCTCAAGGCTGGGGGTTTAAACTAAGGAAACTGTATTCATTAACAAGTGCTTTCAGCAAAAAATAGCTTCATCAGATCTGTCAAGAAAACTATCAGTTTTTAGAAAGTTGTTTTTAGTTGACGCTATCAAAGGTGTGCATAAACAATAGATATTGATGACTATTAGGGGTCTATTTAGTATCATTGCTTAGACACATGCCTTTAAAACAAATAGTTTTGGTTGTATTTATTGAAGAGAAGTTTAAATGATCGTCCTAAAGGGACAATTTCATAATAGCACTGTGGAAAAACTGAATGTGAGTTTGGTTTTAACCGGTAACACTCTAATCCAAGATGTCTGTTTTCCCCATGCCCGTTACTTGGAGAGGCCTGGAAAAGAAAACAGACAGACAGACAGAGAGAAACAGGAGAAAGGAACAGGCATGAAGGGATGGCAAAAGGATAGGAGATGGCATGTGGGAGGAAATGGAAAAGGTTAGGGAAGCAGTCCAACAAAAAATGAGCTATCATACAGAAGAGGATTCTGCTTCTTATTTTTCTGGTAATAAAGCTCATAGCAAGACTATGCCAGTGAAACCTTTTCCAATGTTGAAAGGAAAATGCTTGAGAGACGGAGAAAAGCAGGGAAATGGAGGTCAACAGGAAGAAAACCTGTTACTCAGAAAATAATGAATAAATGTGAGATTACAAAGCAACAGTCATATTTCTGAAACAGAGCAGAGCTAGAAAACCTGGAAATCTTGGACTTGACTTTGCTAAACTTGTAGGGACTCAAAAGCATATGCTCTACTTCATGACATGTTTCGAAGAACAGTAAGGAAGGGGTAGAGGAAGGAGTGACGTACCTGTAAGTAAAACAATTAGTGTTTTTAACAGTATTTTTATAAAACATGACATATATTGCATGTTATGTGGCAAAGCATTTTCAGCAATATTTGTGCAATATATGAATACTAAAGTAAACAGGTGCCCTTTTTCATTTTTCTTTCTTCCTTTCTGTATAGCTTTAAGAAATATAGGCACTGCAATGTAAAAAGAGAAGAATGCCTGGATAAAAGCCTGTTTAAGATAATACATTGCATTCTTAGACTGCTGATATGAGGGATGGGTTGTAAAGGTATATGGAGCATGATGCAAGTAAAATTGATATGCTTTTTTCTTACTTTTGCATAGGAGACTAACTGGATTATGGCACTTTGATCTAATAGCAAGTTTTAAGTAGAAGCAAGTAAATTAAAGAACACTGAATGTAATAAAAGTTTTTCTTTAGCAAATAAATGTTTAGAATGCAACACGAGAAGCACATTGTAGCTGAAGGCAACTGTGTATCTGGTTCTCATGTTTCTATGAAGAAAAGCTGGTAAGAGGGTAATAAAATCAGAATACTTTTTTTCTTTTAATGGCTAAAAAAATAACGTTTTTTGAAAGCATTCAAGTTATTTTCTACATTGGGAGAGGAATAAAGATAAGATAAAAACAGACAGCACTTAGTGTAAGTAGAAGCACAGGCTGTACCATGTATTTTAGCAGGAATAACCTTCATTACAGATCAGTTAAAGCCTGTGAGTGTAGCTGTCAATCTGTGACAATTGTTCCTATTTAGAGAGTTAAACTTCATTATTTGAACATGGGCATAATGTTGTGCATTTGTATTAAGTTAATAGGTTTGGTGTGTTCTACAGGTGTGTTTCCTGTTTTGTTTGAGGGTTTTCATTAAAACAAAATGTCTTGTAAAATGTGACATGGTTGTCTCTTGTCATATCCATTTGAACCTATCTAAAAGTTCAACTTGCAAAATATAAGTGTATGCATGTAACACAAAAGGCAAACCTAGACATTTAAAAAAGCTGTTATTTTTAACAGGTGGGGGAATAATAACTTATCATAATGGTAGCACTTTCCATATTATCTTTGAATGTGAATGGTGTCACAGATATATAGAAAAAGAAAGTTAGTGATCTATATTCAGAAATGCAGAGTGAAAAATAGTTATGCTACAGGAGACATGGCTGTAAGGAAGTAAGCATGTGAATTTGCTAAAGAATGGAATTCAGGAAGGTTATTCAGTGGAATATCTGGACGAAAGAAAAGGGGAGAACTTGTATTAATTGCTAGAGGACCTCCAGTAATGATAGACGAGGGGAAACAATAATAATGGTAGATGTGTAGTAGTAAGGGGCTATTGGCAAGGGAGGAGGATTATGCTGCCATATATTTATATGCCACATAAAACTACTACAATGGAGCTTAAGAATGTTCTGGGAGAAATAATCAGCTTTCAGCCGGGAATATTTCTTATAGGAATGGACTGGAATTTGATTTGCAACAGTGAAGATGTAATGTGGGGCCTAGATGGGAAAATATATAACAAAAGATGGGAGATAATTGAAGAAATTTATGAAAATATTTGGTATGGAAAATATGAATTCAGTAGCAAGATAATTTACATATTATTCCCTGGGCTATAAATCTGGGCAAGGCTAAAGAGAAATTATATTTTACAGGAACATGTGCATTTAATTGAAAGTTTTGATAAGCATCCAATAACTATTTCAGATCACACACCATTAATAACTATAAGTTATAATAAGAATTATTAGAAATTAGTAGGAAAGACAGACATTTCTTCAGAAAATATAGCTAGGGAGTGAAATGAAAAGAAAAGTGGAGTTTAAAAATAGGGAAGAAATAAATGAAAAAGAAATAGGGTTAAGTAGTAACAAAAATTATTTACAAGGACTGACAAAGTTTAAAATATTGCAGAATAGGGGGCATTTCACAGAACAGGAAGAGGTGCAACTGCAGAAGGCTAAAGAGAAAATTAGGAACTACCTGGATAATATGCATGAGTTCAGAAAGACTGCTGTTAATGCACTGTTTTTTGATAATAACTCCACAGACAAAAGTTTTTACCTCATCACTTCTGGCAACAGAAAGTAAAAAGCATTATTGCCAACCTTAGTGAGTCTATAACAAGGAAAATAACCAAAGATTCTGTAAAAGTATTAGAAGTATCTTGGACATTTTATAAAAATCTACATAAAGCAGAGAAACATGGAAATCAAGAAAAAGCACAAATGGAAATGTTTATGGAAGTATGCCGAGGTTAGCGGTAGATGAGGCACTCACTTATTAACATTTAGTATAGGAGGAGATGAGATAAAATGATGATATACAACCAAGCTACAGGAAAGTCCCCAGGAGTAGATGGTATTCCTGTGGAAATTTGGAAGCCAGCAGGAAAGAAGATAATAAAGATTTGGAAGGTTTGGTTAACAGCATTTTAAAGGAATGAGAAGTGCCAACATCCTGGAAGAAAGATGCAATGGCTGTAATACCAAAAGAAGCTTCATATATGCTCATTTTGATTTCAAACCATTATTATAATGTGTTTATGATGTTAATGGCTAAAAGAATGGCAAAGGTGATGCCAAAATTGATAGATAAGTATTAATGTGGTTTTGTGCAGGTGAAGCAAACTCTTGATAATGTTAATAGATCACTGATGATCTACAGGAAAGCAGATTATAAGAAAATACTACTGTTGCTGGTGGGTCTTCATGCAGAAAAAGCATTTGGCAGAGTAAGCTTGGATTTTAGGAGTAGGGCAATGTAAGCATTTGTATTTCCTGACACAATAATAATGTTAATTAGGAGGATATATGAGGGATCAGAGGTGAAAATGAAGGTGAGGAGTTCCTCTCTGATATGTTCTGTTTGAACAGAGGAACCACTCTGGGGTATTCTCTTCCCCTTCATTATTTGTGTTATATTTAGAACCACTAGCAAAGAAAATAAAGGATTCAGAAATTTAAGGATAAAACTGATATGAAAATCAAGAAAAGTTGGCTTTATTTGCAGATCATTTTATTTTGTACCCGACAAAATCAGAAGAAGAATCTGAATGTTGTGGAACATTCTGAGACAGTTTTAAGTCTTTCCAGGATATAAATTTAATGAAGGTAAAATAAAGGCAGTAGTTGTAAACTATGTACCCACATACAAACTGGTTCAGCAAAACCCATATTTATGGGGACATGATAAAATGAAGTACTTACGAGTATGGGTCAAAAGGGGATTATGTTATGGCAGCTAAGGATACATGGGACAAGACTAAACAAAAGATAATACAAAAACTGAGAAACTGGAAGTTATGTTTTATGGATATGGATAGCAAGATACAAGCAGCAAAAATGTGTTTACCCTTTAGTTTTATACACAGATCAGGCATATGGTTATCAACCAGAGGAGACATTGTGGACAGCAATGAATAAAGTGATGAAGGATTTTATCTGGGAGGGGAAGAGGGCAAGAGCCAAGTGGGATAAGTTGATCCTTCTAATAGAACAATGTGGTTTGGGATCACCTGATTTGAAGGGGTATTTCAGAGCTACACAGTTAAGGCTCATATACCTAGCACAAACACAAAGCTATAATTGAAAGTGGAAAGGGATGATGATGAAACAGAAGGGAAGCTCAAGAAATAAGGAGAGACTGGGATTTTGAATGTAGATCCTTATGTAGAATAGTAATAACTATACAGAATATTATATTCATAAAGTATCAGAAAGTACTGGGATCAAATATTTAAATGGATAAAGGTAACAGAATGGAAAAAGGTCAAGAATCCATTTGGACACCAGGCTAGAGATTGTCTAAAAAAGTGATAATTAGGACATATAAAATATTGCATGATAACTATAGGAATAAGAGGAGGTCAGAAAGGATTGGGAAGAGAGACTGGATAAGCAATTAACAAAGAAACAATGAGAGGATATATGTGTGGCTCCCAAATATGCAACAAAGTCTTGAAGATTTAAAATTTTTGCTTGAAAGTGTATAGATACTTTTATAATCCAAGCAGACTCCAAATAATTTTCCTCTGGTAGATTGCAAATGTTGAAGTGTGAGGGAGAGGAAAGAAGTAATTGAGAGTGTATTTATGCAAAGTGTAATGAGTTGGTAAACATTAAAAATGCAATTCAGACTACTCTGTAAGAAATCCTAGGTGAGTAAATTGGTATAACTAAGGAAATTACTTTTTGAGCTGTGATACAGAATCGGACTTGCCTAGACATTGTAAGACCTTGCTGAGTTTAATTCTGGTGGCTGCCAAAAAACAGTTACTAGAAAATGGTAATCAAAGTCTAAACCAACTGTACCAGAAGAAGTGAATATAGTAACAGAGATAAAAGAACTGGAAGTGGGATCTTTAGAAAAAGGTAGGCGGAAATTACATAGAAAATTGCAACTGTGCAAACAATAGATGCAGAATGATGTTTTGCAGGAGGAATAAGGTTTAAGTGAAGGCAGGTGTTGAATACATTATGTAATGTTCAATTGGCATTGACTGTATAGAAAATTATATGTGATGTATAATGTTTGCAATAGAAAATCTGTCAATATGGTTTGTTTTCAAATATATGAATGTATGATTATATTGAATTCTCCAAAAGCTGACAACTACTTAAAGCAATGAACAAAGAGCTAAAGGCAGGATAACACAAAACGATAAGTCCTCGGCTTGGACCCACAGAGTTTATTCCAAATCACAGTTGATACAATACGTTAAGCGCTTTCATCTGAAACCAGACTTCTTCAGAACGTATTCCTAAGTTCACTCATTGCTTAAATAGAAGTCATCTGACTCAAATTTGGCGCCAAAACATAATTACACAAATTATTGCTAATAATATATCTCATGAGTTCCTACAGTGCTATAATCAATAGAAAAAGACAACAAATATAAAACAGTATATAAAAATATTGTATAAATACAATATGCATATAAATATCCATATTAAAATGCTAAAATGCTGAGATGCTACTGTTCTCCCTCACTGCTAAATATTACTTGCTTTCCTAAATACTTTGTCCTAAAGACTATGAAAATATTAATACATATATATTTGTGGTGATTGATACCAATATGTTTCAGATGATAAAAGGTACATATATAAAACATGACAATGCATTAAACATGACAGAATGTAAGAAGCTAGTCTAACACTTCACAACAATCCTACCTAAAAAGATATCTAACCCTCTAGTTTCCTACATTTAAAAATGGCTTGATGCTAATGTTGTCATTAATACCTGGAAAATTTGTTGCATCCAAAATGATCTGCCATCTGCTTTCTTTGAGTCCCAATAATGTTTTCATGTTACCTCCATAAGGTGTATGTTCAACCTTGTCTATGATGTAAAACATAAATGTATGATTGTCATTTGTATTTGCCATATGTCTATATAGTGCATTTCTACTGTCTTTTTTACTTATAGCATACTGATGCTCGTATATACGTCTTTTAAACAATCTTTCTGTCTTACCTATGTAGAATGCATAGCATGCTACACAGGTAGCTGCATATATCACATATGTAGAGCTACAGTTGCCACTTATACTTGGTAAGAATGTAGAATTGATGTTATGTAACCTTGTACCTTTACACACTTTGATGAATTGGCATTGTTTGCAATGTCCACATTTTGTTGTATGTTTGTTAGTTCTAACTAATGTTCCTTTAGACCTTTCCAATAATTTCTTAATATTAAATCCTGTTTTATAAACTATTTTCATATCCATCCCTAACATGGACATGCATTCTCTATTCACTACAAACTGGTTCCATCTCTCCTTTAAACATGCTTCGATGTGCTTAACTACCAGGGAATACGTCAATACACATACTCTTGAACTATGCTCTGCGGATCTTTGTTCTCTTTGAATGTTGATATTATGATCTCCTAATACTGGTTTATACTTATTCCCCCATTCTTCTATAATATAATTATTTATCCCTTTGAGAATTTGTTTGGGGTATCCTCAATTTAAGAACATAGTGTTCATAAAATCTATTTCTCTCATCATCATTTCTTTTGTTGAACACATCCTTGCTGCTCTTATACATTGTCCTTTGTATATGTTTTTGAATACATGCTTAGGATGGTTGCTGGTATAGGCCAAATAATCATTGGAGAACGTGTCCTTTCTGTAGATACATGACTTGAAACCAGTATCTCCATGACTGATAAATGTATCTAGGTATGCTATTCCTTCCTTATTTATGGCATATGTAAACCTCAAAAATTCTGTTGTACTGTTAATGTACTTTATGAAATTGTCTATTTCCGCTCTTGGACCTTTCCATAATATGAACAAATCGTCTAGGAATCTGGTGTAATACCGAATATGCTGATAATATTCCGATTTGAATATAAATTCAGATTCCCACTCTAACATTACCATGTTGGCAAAGATAGGGGCACAAGATGCCCCCATGGCGACCCCTCTGGTTTGTTTAAACATTTCTCCTTCGAACCTGATGTAATTGTTCTCAAGTATGACTCCCATCATTTCTGTGATAAGACAAACCCTGTCCCAGCTCATGTTAGTCCTCTTTCTCAAACTGTTGGAGAAATACTCTAACCCCACCTCCTTGGGGATACAAGAAAATAAATCTATCACATCGATTGTTACAAATATTAAGTCCTTGTTCCAAATCTGAGGGGTTAGTTGTGATAGAAAAGTCCAGGAGTCCTTTATGAGATGTGAAGTAACCTCATAAACTGGTTTGACCCATGTGTCAATTACTTTGCCTAAGGGAAATGTTTTGGACCTACTACCAGAAATGATTGGTCTAAACGGTGGTTTCTCTCGTTTTTGCACCTTAGGATTCCCACTATAGTCGCAAGGACCGGATGTTCCACATTCATAAACTCATATAACTCTCTGGTAATTCTTTTATCAAGCAGGTATTCTTCCAATATTGTGTCCACTTTTTTATGTCCTATATTTATTTCATTGAGCGAAATTTTTTCATAGTTGCCTGTATTGTATAATATATGCCGAATCTCTCTAATGTAATCCTCTGTGTTAAACATAACAATACCTCCCCCCTTGTCGGGTTTCATCAATCTAACTTGTTTATTGTTGATGAATTCCGCCAAACATGCTTGTTCTGCTTCAGTGAGATTACACTCAACATTCCTGTCCCTAGTATTGATTTTGTACATATCACTACATACTGTTTTTTCAAACAATGAAATGTTGGGGTGACTGGGAGGTATAAACGTACTTTTCTTTTTCAAAACACTTTGTATGTTAGTTTCAGTCCTGGATGACTGTTGATCAAAGTGTAAGGCTAAATTCAATCTCCTGCAGTATAATTTAATTTCCAAAATCGTATCTACAATATTGAAGCGTACGGTGGGTATGAATTTCATCCCTTTTGAAAACAGACTAATAAATTCATCTGTAATACTATTGTTGGTGTAATTGAAAACATTAAAACCATTTCTGGTAAAAAGTATTACATCTTTCTTGTCAATATTATTGGTGGGAGTTGCTGTATGTTCATACTCTTTGTCATCCATCTTGTTTATTTCTCTAACTGCATCTTCCCTAACTACAGTGTCTGTTTGTGGTGTATTGGACATATCCGTAGCGAGCTCTACATCTTGATTCTGTTGTATACTATTTATAAACAAGTCGTTTATCTCCATTTCCTGTTTCTTCCCCCATGAAAGTTTTTTGATGAAACATATCTTTCCTGCTGGTATGATTCCTTGTAATCCCTCCCTTCATGTTCCATGTTTCTATCAGTGTGTTGCTGTCTCCTATCATTCCGTTTGGGCCAAATGTAAGCTCTATTGTTTGCATATATTTCCACATCTCTATTTAATTTCCTTTCCTTCCTTTGGTGTATATCTGTTGCTTTCTTGTCTGCTTCAACAAATTGCTTTTCATATAATTCATTCCATTGATTGAACAACCTGTCATTCAAAATTTCACCATTGAGTTTGTCTACTTCATTAATTACAAAGGATAATTTCTCATCATTTTTCTGTATCAACATCTTCAAATAATCAAAACCAAAATTGTCAAATAACTTATTGAAATCACTTATTGTATCATCATTTAATTCATGTCCCATAGGTATTTTGAAAAACCTTATGCCCTTGGGAACAACATGTAACATCAAACACTTGCTGAAATATGCATTTTCAATTTTTATATTTTTGATGGTTACCAACTTTTTACCCATAGAGTATATTTTGTCCTTAATGCTGTTCCTAGCGACATACTCATTCCCACTATCATTTCTTATTTTTTGTCTACCATCATGTTTGTTATATCTCTCAAAATTGTAATAATCATTTAAAAATTTGTCAAAAACATCATTGTTGCCATTGTAACATCTGTTCTTATTACTATGTACATTCCCACTAACTGTGTTAATAACATAAGGACTTAGATTTATATCAATACCTTTGTTAGTGTCCATATCATTTTTTGTGCAAGCTGCATAAGTCCTTTTAGGCGCCGTCCTTTTGGGACGAGCACCTAAGCGATCCGTATCTTCCCTTGTCTGAAACATGCTAAAGTCAAATGTAAAGTCGTCAGATAACGACTTGCTGTCACGCTCCCTCCTCATTTCCTTGTCTCGTTGTTTGGTCGTGGAATTAGCATTATAATTATCCATGGGGCTTCCTTGTCCATTCGGTATAGTTATCTGCGTACTCGCATCAACCCTGAGGGCACCGGATATGTTTAAACGATCATTTCTCTCAATACGTTCCTCACTCGACGTGAGGGAAGGTTGTCTGCACCGCAGAGAATGTTTGACGCCAGTGCTGCTGATAGCGATAGTGCGTCCCACTAGCTCCATAAGCTTAGTCATTTCCTCCTTCAAGGTACTGAGTTCGTACCGGATAGACGCTATCTCATTCTGGTCCGATGGAGCCTGAGTACCGTCGATGTTTTCCATGCCTTCGGCTGCAACTAATACTCTCCAAAAGCTGACAACTACTTAAAGCAATGAACAAAGAGCTAAAGGCAGGATAACACAAAACGATAAGTCCTCGGCTTGGACCCACAGAGTTTATTCCAAATCACAGTTGATACAATACGTTAAGCGCTTTCATCTGAAACCAGACTTCTTCAGAACGTATTCCTAAGTTCACTCATTGCTTAAATAGAAGTCATCTGACTCAAATTTGGCGCCAAAACATAATTACACAAATTATTGCTAATAATATATCTCATGAGTTCGTACAGTGCTATAATCAATAGAAAAAGACAACAAATATAAAACAGTATATAAAAATATTGTATAAAAATACAATATGCATATAAATATCCATATTAAAATGCTAAAATGCTGAGATGCTACTGTTCTCCCTCACTACTAAATATTACTTACTTTCCTAAAGACTGTGAAAATATTAATACATATATATTTGTGGTGATTGATACCAATATTTAGGAAAGTAAGTAATATTTAGTAGTGAGGGAGTACATCTCACATTTTTCAGCATTTTAATATGGATATTTATATGCATATTGTATTTTATACAATATTTTATATACTGTTTTATATTTGTTGTCTTTTTCTATTGATTATCCAAATTTGAGTCAGATGACTTCTATTTAAGCAATGAGTGAACTTAGGAATACGTTCTGAAGAAGTCTGGTTTCAGATGAAAGCGCTTATCAACTGTGATTTGGAATAAACTCTGTGGGTCCAAGCACTTATCGCTTTGTGTTATCCTGCCTTTAGCTCTTTGTTCATTGCTTTAAGTAGTTGTCAGCTTTGAGAGTATTAGCTGTCAAAGGTATGGAAAACAGCGACGGTACTCAGGCTCCATCGGACCAGAATGAGATAGCGCCTATCCGCACGAACTCAGTACCTTGAAGGAGGAAATGACCTATCGCTATCAGCGTGGTGCAGACAACCTTCCTCAGAAATGATCGTTTAAACATATCCGTGCCCTCAGGGTTGATGCACGCTAGATAACAATACCAAATGGACAAGGAAATGGATAATTATAATGCTAATTCCACGAGACAAGGAAATGAGGAGGAGCGTTGAAGTCAAGTATATCTGATCGACTTACATTTGACTTTAGCATGTTTCAGACAAGGGAAGATACGGATCGCTTAGGTGCTAAAGGACGACAAAAATGATATGGACACTAACAAAGGTATTGATTTAAATCTAAGTCCTTATGTTATCAACACAGTTAGTGGGAATGTACATGGTAATAAGAACAGATGTTACAATGGCAACAATGATGTTTTTGACAAATTCTTAAATGATGATTACAATTTTGAGAGATATAACAAACATGATGGTAGACTAAATACAAGAAATGATAATGGAAATGTGTATGTCGCTAGGAACAGCATTAAGGACAAAATATACTCTATGGGTAAAAAGTTGGTTACCATAAAAAATATAAAAATTGAAAATGCATATTTCAGCAAGTGTTTGATGTTACATGTTGTTCCCAAGGGCATAAGGTTTTTCAAAATACCTATGGGACATGAATTAAATGATGATACAATAAGTGATTTCAATAAGTTATTTGACAATTTTGGTTTTGACTATTTGAAGATGTTGATACAGAAAAATGATGAGAAATTATCTTTTGTAATTAATGAAGTAGACAAACTCAATGGTGAAATTCTGAATGACAGGTTGTTCAATCAATGGAATGAATTATATGAAAAGCAATTTGTTGAAGCAGATAAGAAAGCAACAGATATACACCAAAGGAAGGAAAGGAAATTAAACAGAGATGTGGAAATATATGCAAACAATAGAGCTTACATTTGGCCCAAACGGAATGATAGGGGACAGAAACATACTGACAGAAACATGGAACATGAAGGGAGGGACTACAATGAATTATACCAGCAGGGAGGTCATGTTTCATCAAAAAACTTTCATGGAGGAAGAAACAGGAAATGGAGATAAATGACTTGTATATAGACAGTATACAACAGAATCAAGATGTAGAGCACGCAGCGGAGATGTTCATAACACTACAAACAGACACTACAGTTAGGGAAGATGTAGTTAGAGAAACAAATAAGATGGATGACAAAGAGTATGAACATATAGCAACACCCACCAATAATATTGATAAGAAAGACGCTATACTTTTTACCAGAAATGGTTTTAATGTGTTCAATTATACCAACAATAGTATTACGGATGAATTTTTTAGTCTGTTTTCAAAAGGGATGAAATTCATACCCACCGTACGCTTCAATATTGTAGATACGATTTTGGAAATTAAATTATACTGCAGGAGATTGAATTTAGCCTTACACTTTGATCAACAGTCATCCAGGACTGAAACTAACATACAAAGTGTTTTGAAAAAGAAAAGTACGTTCATACCTCCCAGTCACCCCAACATTTCATTGTTTGAAAAAACAGTATGTAGTGATATGTACAAAATCAATACTAGGGACAGGAATGTTGAGTGTAATCTTACTGAAGCAGAACAAGCATGTTTGGCGGAATTCATCAACAACAAACAAGTTAGATTGATGAAACCCGACAAGGGGGGAGGCATTGTTATGTTTAACACAGAGGATTACATTAGAGAGATTCGGCATATATTATACAATACAGGCAACTATGAAAAAATTTCGCTCAATGAAATAAATATAGGACATAAAAAAGTGGACACAATATTAGAAGAATACCTGCTTGATAAAAGAATTACCAGAGAGTTATATGAGTTTATGAATGTGGAACATCCGATTCTTGCGACTATAGTGGGAATTCCCAAGGTGCACAAAAACGTAGAGAAACCACCGTTTAGACCAATCATTTCTGGTAGTAGGTCCAAAACATTTCCCTTAGGTAAAGTAATTGACACATGGGTCAAACCTGTTTATGAGGTTACTTCACATCTCATAAAGGACTCCTGGACTTTTCTATCACAACTAACCCCTCAGATTTGGAACAAGGACTTAATATTTGTAACCATCGATGTGATAGATTTATTTTCTTGTATCCCCAAGGAGGTGGGGTTAGAGTATTTCTCCAATAGTTTGAGAAAGAGGACTAACATGAGCTGGGACAGGGTTTGTCTTATCACAGAAATGATGGGAGTCATACTTGAGAACAATTACATCAGGTTCGAAGGAGAAATGTTTAAACAAACCAGAGGTGTTGCCATGGGGGCATCTTGTGCCCCTATCTTTGCCAACATGGTAATGTTAGAGTGGGAATCTGAATTTATATTCAAATCGGAATATTATCAGCATATTCGGTATTACACCAGATTCCTAGACGATTTGTTCATATTATGGAAAGGTCCAAGAGCGGAAATAGACAATTTCATAAATTACATTAACAGTACAACAGAATTTTTGAGGTTTACATATGCCATAAATAAGGAAGGAATAGCATACCTAGATACATTTATCAGTCATGGAGATACTGGTTTCAAGTCATGTATCTACAGAAAGGACACGTTCTCCAATGATTATTTGGCCTATACCAGCAACCATCCTAAGCATGTATTCAAAAACATATACAAAGGACAATGTATAAGAGCAGCAAGGATGTGTTCAACCAAAGAAATGATGATGAGAGAAATAGATCTTATGAATACTATGTTCTTAAATCGAGGATACCCCAAACAAATTCTCAAAGGGATAAATAATTATATTATAGAAGAATGGGGCAATAAGTATAAACCAGTATTAGGAGATCATAATATTAACATTCAAAGAGAACAAAGATCAGCAGAGCATAGTTCAAGAGTATGTGTATTGACATATTCCCCGGTAGTTAAGCACATCGAAGCATGTTTAAAGGAGAGATGGAACCAGTTTGTAGTGAATAGAGAATGCATGTCCATGTTAGGGATGGATATGAAAATAGTTTATAAAACAGGATTTAATATTAAGAAATTATTGGAAAGGTCTAAAGGAACGTTAGAACTAACAAACATACAACAAAATGTGGACATTGCAAACAATGCCAATTCATCAAAGTGTGTAAAGGTACAAGGTTACATAACATCAATTCTACATTCTTACCAAGTATAAGTGGCAACTGTAGCTCTACATATGTGATATATGCAGCTACCTGTGTAGCATGCTACGCATTCTACATAGGTAAGACAGAAAGATTGTTTAAAAGACGTATATACGAGCATCAGTATGCTATAAGTAAAAAAGACAGTAGAAATGCACTATATAGACATATGGCAAATACAAATGACAATCATACATTTATGTTTTACATCATAGACAAGGTTGAATATACACCTTATGGAGGTAACATGAAAACATTATTGGGACTCAAAGAAAGCAGATGGCAGATCATTTTGGATGCAACAAATTTTCCAGGTATTAATGACAACATTAGCATCAAGCCATTTTTAAATGTAGGAAACTAGAGGGTTAGATATCTTTTTAGGTAGGATTGTTGTGAAGTGTTAGACCAGCTTCTTACATTCTGTTATGTTTAATGTATTGTCATGTTTTATATATGTACCTTTTATCATCTGAAAAATATTGGTATCAATCACCACAAATATATATGTATTAATATTTTCACAGTCTTTAGGACAAAGTATTTAGGAAAGTAAGTAATATTTAGTAGTGAGGGAGAACAGTAGCATCTCAGCATTTTAGCATTTTAATATGGATATTTATATGCATATTGTATTTTTATACAATATTTTTATATACTGTTTTATATTTGTTGTCTTTTTCTATTGATTATAGCACTGTACGAACTCATGAGATATATTATTAGCAATAATTTGTGTAATTATGTTTTGGCGCCAAATTTGAGTCAGATGACTTCTATTTAAGCAATGAGTGAACTTAGGAATACGTTCTGAAGAAGTCTGGTTTCAGATGAAAGCGCTTAACGTATTGTATCAACTGTGATTTGGAATAAACTCTGTGGGTCCAAGCCGAGGACTTATCGTTTTGTGTTATCCTGCCTTTAGCTCTTTGTTCATTATATTGAATTATTATTTAAACCATAGACAAAGAGGTTTGTTTAAAAAAATTGGTATTTAATTGAAAATTTTGAAATGCATCCAATAATCATTTTAGAGCATATGCCAATAAAGACTAAAATAAAGATGCATGATAATCAAGTACAAATGAGACACTGGAGCTTTCCTACTTTCCTATTAAAAGAGCAGAATTTAAGGAGTAGGTAGAGGAAACAATTGAAGAGTTGGTGTAGAATATATAATTTTTCAGAAGGGATAGCTGATGAGTTGGAGAAAATGAAAGTGCAATTTAAAATTATGGTAGAAATGAGAAAGTGATCTAGGAAAAACATAATATGAATTATTTAGAGGGATTATCAAATATTACGTATTGCACATGAGAGGAAATCCTACAGAACAAGAGCAATTGTTGAGTACTAAAGGGAAAATAAGAGAATATTTGGATAATATTGGTGTGTTTAGAAAGGTTGCTGTTAAGTAAATATTTTTGATAATCACCAAAGCACAAAGACTTCAATGACTTAGCAACGTAAAATAGAAAGAAGTATTGCCAAATTTAACATAACCAGTAATCCTACAGAGAAGAGGTATTTTGGAAATTCTATAAAGATTTGTGTAAAGCCAATGAATCAGGGAACCAAGAAAAGACACAAATGTAAATATTTATGGTAGAATTAAATATGCCAATGTTAGAGGAAGATGAGGCTCAAGAGTAAATATGATGCTACGATGGCATGGGGCCGAGATAAAAATGATGTATAATCAGTGAAGTATCCAGGAATATATGGTATTCCTGTAAAAGTTTGGAGTTTAGGAAGGGAGAAGTTGATGAAGATCTGTAAAATTGTGTTTAGCAATATTTTAAAAGGTGGGACACTACCAGCATCTTGGAAGAAAGCTGTGCTAACTGTACTTCTAAGAGGGTAAAGACCTTTTAAATCCCACTTCACATACACCAGCTGCAATTTTGAACCATAATTATAAAGCATTTATGCCTATACTTGCTAAGAAAATGGCTAAGGTGCTGCCAAGTGGAGGGAAGGCAAACATTTCATAATATTAAAAGAATTATGAGGATTCTAAGGGAAACAGATTGCAAGAAGAATTATTGTTGGTGGGCCTAGACACAAAGAAGACATTCAATATATTTAGCTGAGATTTATGAGTAAGGCAATGGAAACATTTGTAGTTTTTTTTTATAGAATAATGGGGTTAAATAGGAAGACATAAGAAAGGTCAAACCAAAAATCAAAGTCAGAGAGTTCCTTTTTGACCAGCTGTGTTTTAAAAGATGAACAAGGCAGGGTGTCCTCTTTCTGTCTTATTTGCCTTATACTTAGAAACATGAACAAAGAAAATAAGGGCCACAGAATTCAAGGATACAACTACTATCGTACTAAAAAATAGCCTTATTTGCAGATGACATTATTTTGCATTTGATAAATCCAGAAAATAATATTTCAGAGTTGGAGAACATTTTGAGACCATTTCCAAATTTTTCAGAACATAAAATAAATGACTAGAAGACAAAAACAAAAACAACAGCAGTAAACTGTGTTTCCACATATTCACTGGTTCAGCAACTCCCAAATTTATGAGCATATGATAAGATGAAGAACATGGGTATTTGGATTAAAAAGGATTCTATTATGGCAGCTAAAGATATGTGGGAAGGGACTAAACAAAAGATAAGACAAAAATGAAAAGGTCAAAATTATTGGCTGTTAGTATGAATAATAAGATATAAGCAATAAAGATGTCTTAGTCCCTTTCATATTGTATGCAGGTCAGGGGTATTTTTATCAACAAGATGAGAATCTATAAACCAAAATTAAAGAATTGAAGGAATTTATTTGGGAGGGAAAGAGGGCAAGAATTAAGTGGGATAAGTTGTTTCCCCCAACAGAACAAGGTGGTTTAGAATTACCAGGTTTGAAGGAATTCTTTAGAGCTACACAGTTAAATATCATGCACACAACACTAGAATACTACAAATCAAAGAGGAAAGAAATTATGTTGAATCAGGGAGGGGGGGTTCTTAAAATAAAAACAGAGAGTATGATTTGGGATGCAGGTAATTAAGGAGAATAGTGACAGCCATACAGAATATTATATTTACAATGTGGTAGAAAATAGAGAACTAAGCCAACAAAGGAATGAAGAAATGAGATCTTACCAATATAAAATAACTGCAAGAAGGGGTTCAGAAAATAAACAAAGCGGAGTTGGAATTTACTGAAGAAATTAATAAATGAACCAAGGTACTGGGAGGAAATAGCCCAGGAAAGCAAAGTCAAACAATGGGATGAGGCCAGCAGAAGTTTGAACTGCAGATTAGAGACTGCCTTTCCTACCAGGGATTGACAGCAGAGTACACACACACAGAAAGGGATGGGGAGATTTAAATGAAAGACCAGCTCTGGTTGAGTTTATAGCTGAGTCTAGAACTAAGGCTGTGAAAAAAGGATAATTAGTAGAACATATAAAATAATACATGATAATTACAAGAAAAATAAGTTAGGAAACACCAGGAAACAAAAATGGAAAAGTAATATACAAGAATAATGGGAGGATATTTGTACAACTCCCAATTTGCAATAAAAATCTACAAAATTTAGAATTTCTATATGAAAGTGTTTATATGGGTATTTTTATACACAAAGTAAGCTTCAGAGAATTTTTCCACCGGAAAATAGCAATTGCTAGAGGAGTGATGAAAAAGAAAAAGATAGCCAGGAACATGCTTTTGTGGAATGCAGTGAGTTGATATATTTTAGAAATTCCTTGCAAGGTACCTTGTCAGAAATGTTAGGGGATTAAATTATTTTAACTAAGGAACTTATTCTTTTTTTAAACTTTACTGAATTATCACTTAAGACATAGGCAAATATACATTTATATAAAAGAAAATAAACCATGTTAACATCTTCATATTTACAAGAATTTTACATCACATACATTCTTTTATACAATTATCATCAATCCAACATTATATATATATATATTGTTCAGTTCTTGACTTCCTCTAGATCTCATTCTTCCTCCAAAATATTATTCTGCATGTATTGTTCCCACAGTTCCCATTTTTTCTAAGTAATTTTCTTCTACCCTTTTCTAAAGACCCCACTTCCAGTTCTTTTATCTCTGGATCAAATACAGTTGGTTTATGTTTTGAATTGCTTTGTGACAGCCAACAATTTAGATCCTGTGTCCCAGCTCAAAAAATAAAACAAACATTTTACGTAGTTACAACAATTTGCTCGCCCAGTATTTCTGACAGAGTACTCTGTAGGTAATTTTTAAAGTCTGCCAACTCATTACACTCCCAGAACATATTTCCCAGTTACCTCTTCTTCCATGTCACACCCCCAACATTTGCCATCTACATAAGGAACATTCTTTGGAATGTGCTTGGAGTATAAAAATACCTAGTCAAACACTTCCAAGTAAAAATCCTAAATCTTCTAGACTTTGCTGCATATTTGGGAGGAATATATATGCCCTTCCATTGCTTCCACATGAACATGAATTGCTTATCTGATCTTTTCTAACTTCCTTTCATTGATTCTTATAGTTATTGAGCAATATTTTATATGACCTACTGATTATCCCTTTTTTAACAGCAGCTTCTGTTCTAGATTCAACTAAAAACTCTACCAGAGAAGGTCTTTTACTTAGGATTTTACTATCTGTTTCCCTTTGCCTATACTCTGATATTAATCACAGATATCGAAGACAGTCTCCAGCCTGCAGTCCAAATGTTTTCTTGGCCTCTTCCCATTCTGTTTCCTTTTCCACTCTAGTTATTTGCTCCCAATACATTGGTTCTATTGCCAATTTTCTCCAGTAAATTCCAGCTCCTTCTTGACTATTTGCTGTACCCCTAATTGCAGTCATCCATACTGGCAGACTCTCCTTTCTCTATTCTCATGTTGGCTTAATTCTTAGAATACTTTCTGCTACTTTATGAACATAATATTCTGTATGGCTATTGTTATTCTCCTTAAAGATTTGCTTCCAAAATCCCACTCTATCCTTATTTCTTGAACCCCCGCTTCATCAAAATACCTTTCCACTGTGAATTGTAGCTTTCTGCATGTGTTATGTATATGAGACAACTGTGTAGCTCTAATATTCCCATCAAATAAGGTATTCAAAACCTTATTCCCTAGGAAGGATCAACTTATCTCACTTGAACTTTGCCCTCTTACTCACCTAGATAAAAATCCTTCAACTCTTTATTAATTACTGTCCACAACTTCTCTTCTGATTGATAAAAATATGCATTAGCTGTATATAAAACTAAGGGGACTGAAAATTTTCACTGCTTCTATCTTACTATTGACATCCATAAACAAGTGCTTCCAGTTTCCCAATTGTATTATCTTTTCTTTAGTCTCTTTCCACATATCTTTAGCTGCCATAACAGAATCATTTTCATCCATCCTGCTAAATACTTAATTTTACTGTTTCCTCATAAACATGGTCATTGTTGAACCAATTTGTATGTGGGTATATAGTTTATAGCTATAGCTTTTGTTTGTTAATTTTATATCCCAAAACTGTCTCAGAATGTTCCACAACACTTTGATGCCCTTTCATTTTAACTGAGAAAAATAATATTGTCCGCAAATAAAGCCAACTTTTCTTGATTACCATACCAATTATATCCTTGAATTTCTAAGTCCTTATTTCCTCTGCCAATGGTTTTAAATATAATGCAAATAACAAAGTGGAAAAAGGACATCGCTGCCTGATTCCTTGTTCAGACACAACTTATCTGACAGGAACCCTTCCACTTTAATTTTTGCCTCAGATTCCTCCTATATCCTCTCAATTAATATTATTATTGTAGCAGGAAATGCAAACGCTACCATTGCTCTACTAATAAAATCCTAGCTTTCTCTGTTAAATGCTTTCTCTGTATCAAGATCCAGCAAGAACTGCAGTATTTTCTTATATTCTACTTCTCTCTGGGTCATCATGGATATATTAATGTGGTCAAATGTTTGCTTCCCTTCCACAAAACCACATTGATCCATATCCATCAATTTTGGCAAAACCTTTGCCATACTCTAAGCTATTACAGACATATACATTTTATAATTGTGGTTTTAAATTGAAATGGGCCTATATGAAGCTGGATCTGATTGATCTTTAATGTCTTTAGGTATTTCAGCCACCACAACTTTCTTCCACGAGGTAGGCACTTCCACTCATTTTAAAATACTGTTAAACAAAACCTTCCAGCTCTTTAGAACTTTTGTCCCTACTAGCTTCCAAACTTCCTCAGGAATACAATGTATTCCTGGAGACTTTCATGGAGATTGATTATACATCACCATTTTTCGCTCATTTCCTCCTGTCTTAAATGTTAATTGTTGAGCCTCATCTTCTTCTAACCTTGACATACTCAAGTTCTCCAGAATATTTCCAATAGTGCATTTTCTTGATTTCCACATTCCACTGTTTTATAAACATTTTCATAAAATGTATAAAATATATGTAATACCTCTACAGGATCTCTGGTTAGTTTTCTTGTTATAGGTTCCATGTGTTTGGCAACAACCCTTAGTATTTTCTGTTGCCCAAGTCATTCTGCTAAGACTTTTTGTGCTGTGGAGTTATTATCAAAAACTGTTGCTTAACAGCAATCTTTCTAAATTCACGCATATTCAGGCTGTCCCTTATTTTCTTTTTAGCCCTCTGCAGTTGTGCCTCTTCTTTTTCTGAGAAATTCCCCTTATTCTGCAATACGTTAACCTTTGCCAGCTCTTCCAAATAATTCTTGTTACTTCTTAACCATATCTTCCATTCTTTTATTTCCACCCTATTTTAACTCCACTTTAATTGTATCCTATTCATATTTTTAAAAGGTGGGTGGGGAAGCACCAGTGTCTCATTTTTACTTCACTACCTTGTATTTTTATCTTAGTTGTTATTGGCACATGATCTGAAATAATTGTTGGAAGTGTGTTAAAGCTTTCAATTATATGCATGTTCCTGTGAAATGTAATTTCTGTCTAGTCTAGCCCACTTATTGTATCTTGTGAAATAATATGTACATTCTATCAAGGTTTCCTACTACTTAATTCATATCTTCCATACCAAAGATTTTCATAAACTTCTACAGAAAGCTTATTCTTTTGTTACATGTTACCTTCCGGGCCCACAGTTACATCCTCACTGCTATGTAAGTACTCCCCTTTTTCTTTGTTCATAGGTTGGTACTAGGCTATCGGCCCTAGGGCCTATACAAGCCTAGCCGTAACATTTCCCCGGCTATTTTTCCCAGGAATTTTACTTCCCTAGTCCCCTGTCTAGCAGGGTGACTGACGTGATCCCTAGGGTGAATTTCTTATCTCCCATCCACTCGTCAAGGTTCCTTTTGAAGAGGGCCAAAGAGGTGCTCTGCTTGACATGTATGGGCAGTCTATTTCAGAGAATGGGGAGTCTTTGGGACAGAAATCTATCCCTCCAGCATGTTTTATTCATTGTGATGACCAGGTTTAGATCCCTGGAGAGTGTGGCTCTGAGGGATTGGGATTTCTTTAAGTGTAGCATGTCCAACAGCTCTGGGTTTGACATGCCTTGTATGTTAAGCAGAGATAGCCTCCGAGTAGACAATATGCGACAGAGTATAACTTGAGTTTTTTTAGAAGGTCAGCATAGAGTATCTGCTTTAGACCTGTGATTCTTTTAGTGAGGTATTTCTGAGGCCTTTCCAACTGTTGCTAATGTTTTGTGAAGTACATACCAAACGGGGCATTGTACTCTATAATGAGTCTAATGAGGGAATGAGAACAGAGGGACAATGACCTCCTTTTTCTTGGATGAAAAGCCCTTAGTAATGAGATGTGCCACATAGAAGGATTTCCTGATTGTTGTGGTGATGTGGTTATCAAAAGGTGAGATCACTGTCCACCTGTGTCCCTAGGTCCCTTATCACATTTTCAGTGTTTAGTGTACTGGCACTTACGTGGTAATTCATGGGTACATGTTTTTTCTCTGAGGGGATAACTATACATTTCTTGGCATTGAGCTTGAGCCCATGGCTCTGGCACCAGGCATCTGTCTCTGTAAGGCCCTTTTGTAGGATATCCACATCATTTGGGGATTCGATAATGGCTCCCAGTTTGCAGTCATCTGCAAACTTTGTTAGCCAGAGTCCTGTGGTGTTGGCCTGTATTTCAGAGAAGTAGATGCCAAACAAGAGCGGTCCCAGAACTGAACCCTGAGGTACTCCACTTGTCCGAAGCTGGATTTGGAGTCAGCTACTTTTACAGTGTGGGTTCTGTCAATAAGCCAGTTTGTGACCCATCGAGTGACGTAGGGATTGATGCCTAGCTTAGTAAGTTTATCTATGATTCCAGAGTGGGGGATGGTGTCGAAGGCCTTGGCGAGGTCCAGATAGGCTGTGTGGACTGTCTTACCCTCATTCAAGGCTCTAGAGACTGATTTGAAGAAGTCAATCAGGTTGAGGAGACAAGATCGGCCCTTCATGAAACCAAACTGGGTGGTGTCTGGTGTTTGAAGGTTGCCATTGTCTTTGTTTATAAGTTCCATGATAATGTGTTCCATGGCTTTGCAGATCAGGTTCATTAGGCTGATGGGACAATAGCTCCTGGGGTCCAAGGTGGACCCCTCCCTTTGTGGAGTGGGATAACTGTAGCCAGGCCCCACTCATTGGGCACAAAGCCTGAGGTGAGGCTATGATTAAACATGACACTTAGATGAGGTGCCAGTTCATTTTGTAATTCATGCAGTACTCAGCCCGGGATGTCTTCTGGTCCCATGGATGCTGTATTCTTAGCTTTGGAGAGTGAGTTTTTTATCTGTGTGGCCGTGATTACCGGCATTTGGCAATCTTTTGGTATTGAGATGGGCCCTTTAGGGGACGAGATGGGGATGAAATTGGCACTGAATCGGTCTGCTAGGATATTGGCAATATCCTTGGGATCAGTATATTTAGTGCCATTCTGTTGTAGCTCACAGCATATCTGAGTATTGCCATTTAGATTCTTGACATAACTATAGAATGCCTTGTGGTTGTCCTTAGAATCTTTGTCACTGTTATTCTGTTTAATAGTAATCCTAAAATACTTTCTTTATCAAATTCATATGCTCACTTCTTTCCAAATGCGTCTCCTGTAGCATTGCTATTTTTATTCTGCACTTCTTAATAAAATTCAATACTCTTACCTTTTATCTACACCTGTGATGCCATTTATTCTCCAAAATAATATGTTTAGTATAGCCATAATGATAAGAAGTTATTATTCCCACCTGTTATATATGATAGCTTTTTTAATGTCTAGTTCCACTTTTGTGTTACATGCACCCACTTATATTTGGCAGGTTGATCCTTTACACAGTTGTTTCTTGCCAACAATATGGGAGACCACTGTAGCATCCCCACTGTGAGGTCGTCCCTGGTGAAATATGACCACAAATTAGTCTCATTCAAAGTAACTATCTTTACCTGATCACCCCCAACAGCAACTAAACTAAAAAACTTCTCCAAAGCAGATTATAACCTCTTACAGGATGGTATAAATGGTTAAGTCAGAGAAACAGCATTACAGTGAATGCCATTTTGCTGACACAAACAATGAAATCCCACAAGAGCAAAAATCGGTAGACCACAAAACACAGCACATGACTTAAAACATAGCAGACTGGGGGGGGGGCTTTGCCCCCCACACCTCCCAATGTGGGGCTTGTGCCCCCTACACCCCCCTAACTAAATATACCAACTCCAAGATCGCACTACAGTGGGGTAAAGGGCAATGGCATGGCTCAGACCAAGCGATTTTTTTCCCTGGGGAAAAAAAAAAATTTGCTGACCTGAGCTGTCACTGTTATGAAATTTCATTCTATATGCATCTGCAAAACGGCATTCACTGTTATGCCATTTTGCTGACTTAATACAGACCCAGTATAAATAGCTTTACTGCACCTCCCCCCTCTGATGGAACTGGCAACTATGCTGAGTTCTACACCAATGATTTATACAAACACCTGTATAACTGCATTGACTCGGCTGCACCTGATAGGACCAAAACAAGCTCCTCAAGGAAGACAAGACCTGCCTGGTGGACAACTTCCATTAACAGGCTTTACAATAAGAGGAAGAAATTGATGTCCAAGATTAAGAGAGAGTGAGCCCTAAATTGGAAAAATGTCCTCCTCAGCTTAAACAACCAAATAAGACTTCTTGTGAAGTCCTCCAAAGCAAACTATGAATCCAAATTAGCTTCCTCAACTAAAGACAATCATAAGGCGTTTTTTCGTTACAAACGTAACCTAAAAGGAAAAACCCAGATTTTGTGCTGAACTGGTAGTTAATCATACCACATATACTGAGCCTGTGGGCATAGCTAACCTGCTGGCTGACAGGTTCTGTGAAAACTTCACTCCCCTGTCCCCATCACACGTACCGCATGACATCCCTACCACCTGTCCCCTACCTTGTATCTCTAAAGAGCAGGTCATAAACATCCTCTCTAAGGCCAAAAACACAACATCTATGGGACCTGATAACATCCCAGGCTGCATCCTACATGGGCCCCAACAAGAATCAGCAACACCATTGGGTACTCTTTTCAATCATAGTCTAAGCACTGGCTTCATCCCAGCTGAATGGAAAATGGCCACCATTATTCCCTTGCACAAAGATGGTGCTTCCACTGACCCCAGAAATTATAGACCTATTAGCCTGACTAGCCTTATCTGCAAGGCCATGGATCAAATCATCATGACCTTATCAACAAAGATATAGGTAATCTACAAATACTTGACCCTACTCAAGTTTGGATTTGTCAAAGGGAGATCATGCCTGTTAAACTTGGTGGACTTCTTTGAGACAGTCACAAAGGCTCTGGATGAAGGGAAATCTGTGACTACAGCCTATCTAGATTTGGCCAAGGCTTTTGACACTATCCCCCACTCAGGCATTATTGACAAACTCACCCAGGTAAGTATCAACCCTTATATTGTTAGATGGGTCGCTAACAGGTTCACTGATACAAAATATATAGTCAAAATAGGGGATTCCACCTCCAACAGCAGACCTGTAACCAGTGGTGTTCCACAGGGATCAGTCCCGGGCGTCTTCTGTTTGGAATCTATTTTTACGAAGTACAAGCAAAAACTAAAGGTCCATGGCTGACAAAGGTTGCTGATGACTGCAGATTGGGAGTGGTCATAGAATCTCCAAATTATGTCAACATCCTACAAAAGGGTCTTACACAAACAAATGATTGGTGCCAAAGTCATGGCCTTAAATTCAATGCAAAAAATGTATTATCATCCCTTTCGGTAAGAATGATGTTCCTGCTAACTACCACATCAACAGCAACACCCCAAGTATGCACTCAGTGGTGAGAAACCTTGGCACACAGGTTGGCAGCAACCTTACCTTTGATCACCCTGTCTCCACAGTGGTAAGAAAGGCATTCTATACTGCTCATCTCATAAGTAAAGGCATTGCCTCCAGAAAAAAAATTATAACCTCCCTGTACTCTTACCTCATCAGGCCAATAACTGAGCAGAACACCCCTTTTGGTATGTACCTTTCCAAGCACCTGTAGCAATTGGAGAGACCACAAAGGTTCCTCACAAGGAAAATTCATGGTCTTCAGCATCTGTCCTATGTGAATCACCTGAAATTACTGTCACTTTATTCCATTTCATACAGGCTACTCAGAGGCAATCTCTGCCTTGCATATAAAACAATATCTGACCCTGCTTTATTGGAAATGCTCCATATCCACAATTCAAATGGTATATGGGTTACTTGCTCTAAAGACCGTAACCTGGTATGTGACATTAATAGAACCTGCTGAAGGGACAGATTACCACAGGTTACCACACCTTTGGAACAGATTCCCACTTTATGTCAGAGCACCTCATTGGACCTCTTCAAATGCAATCTGGATGATTGGATGGGTAACTGCACCCTGGGGGTTCCACCTGTGTGCCCCTTGGACAAGTGCAATAGGTGCTGATCGTGGAAATAAAGGTAGAACTTGGCTGGACTTGTAAGGGCCCTAGGGCCATTCGCCTAGTAACTTCCTATGAACCTATGTCACATTTTACAAGACATTTTGTTTTAATGAAACCCCTCAAACAAAAGACATGACACATTCCCCAGAACACCCTAATAACATGTTAATTTAAAACAGACACACAAAACTATATACATATTAAAATAATGAATTGTTCCAAATTGTCATCTGTACTTACAGGCATTAACTTAACTAAAATTAAGGTCATCCATGCTAAGGAGCACATTACAACCTGTGCTCCAATTTACAATAATTGTTGTCTGTTCTTGTCTTGTCTTTATTCCTTTTTCTGATATGAAAAACAACTTGTATGCTTTCAGAAAACATTAACATTTAGCCTTAAGAAAAAGTGAACTGACTACCTTTAAATCAAACTAAATTATACACTGTTCTAGTAAATGCATTAAAGTATGTAGTTACCAGAAGATGAACTATTATTCACTTCCAATAATTTCAGACTTTAATTTTTACTGAGCTGCTTCCCCTTCTACCTTTTAATTTTACATTTCTCTAAACAAATGCACAGACCTCTTGATTTGCTTTCACCCCTAGTCAGCTTATTCCATGGAAACAGAAGAACAAAATGCACATCCGCTCTCAGCTGGAAACTTCTCGGCAGCATTTATTTGCTTAAAAAAATTATTCATTACATTGTGGTTTCTCATTTTAAAATGCACTTGCTTACAGAAAAAAAATATCATTAGATTAAGCCAATTGCAATAATCCAGTTATTCACCTGTCCAAAGGTAAAATAAAACATTTCAGTTCTACATATATTATAATCTGTGCACTTTTACACCCCAACCTAACAGCCCAAGATTACGTCCTGTTAACTTAAATGTGCATTTCTCCAGCCTTTCTTTACTTTTCTACATTGTAATGCCTACATTTCTTAAAACTAAAAAATACAAAAAAAACACTTGTTTACTTTAGTATCTTTATCACTTACAACAATCAGTAACATGCAATTTATATGATAAACTGTTTAATACAAATACTGATGAGAATAAAAACTGTTTTCTTACAGTTACTTTTTCTTTTTTTCTCCTGTTTCATTTTTCCTTTTAGTGTCCATCCAAACACCGATGACATGAAGTGGGGTATTTGCCTATCAGGCCCCCAACATGTTCAACAAAGTCAACAAAATTCCAATCTTTCTCAACCACTTTTTCTTGCAAATCAATATTTCACAAATGTGACTGATGCTTTAAATTCTCACATATATATTCACTAATTTCAGTGTTGCTGGTCTTCCTTCTGTTCATCTCTACTTCCCAACCCCAAACTCCAGTTAAAGTTCAAGATACTCCTGATTCTTTTGGTCAGCTCCTGTACTTTTTCCTATCTCTTAAGCATTTTTCTTTGAAACACTGGAAAAGGTTTCACTGGCAAAGTCTCTCTATGGGGTTTATTATAGCGGAATGAGAAGCACAGTCCCCTTCTGTTTGATGGCTTACTTTTTGTTGGGCAAACTTTTTTTTAATTCCCTCTTAGCCTGTTCTGCATCAAAAAAATGAATTTGACCTCAAGGGAAAAAACTTTATGAAGACGGCTGGATACAGCAACATGCGTCTCACATCTGCCTCATGACACTCCCTGATAGCTAGGACAAATCAGCTTTTCTGCTTGGTCTACAGTGAATAATCATTTTCTACACACACACACACACTACTGTCTGTAATTTTTAATAATGTGCCCTTCTGCCACAATGTCAGGATCAACTCATTGTGCTGGTATGATTGCATCTTTACTGGAGAGAATATGATATAACACAACTTAGAATGCAACTTAATCTTCCAAAGAATTATGTAAGCATTCTTAACTCTCTGCAATATCTTATAAATGCCAAATTCATGCCAGATAATGGTGTTATGCAGGATGTTAATCTATCTCAATTAATTCTCAAAAACCTGACGATTAAGGGGAAAACAATTTCTAGAGTATACAAACTGGTAATGGATAGAAAATGTCGCAATCTTCTATTATTCTTTGCGTTCTTGCAAGGGAAATCCCAACAAGTTAATGAGCAAAACAAAGACTGCCACTGAAAATACAGTCAAATTCACTCCATTCAAAAAGCTACTATACACCCAAATAATGATTAATAATGACGCTTACTTCACCCCACAAAAAAATTAATAAATTCAATACTAACCACTCACCTAAATTCCCGCACTGTCCTAGTCAATCAGCAGATATCCTTCGTGTTATGTGGGAGTGCAGCAAAGTGTATAATCTAGGGTGTACATTAAGAGCTAGGCTTGAAAAAATGGGTTACGAAAAGAGCACTCTGTTATGGGAAACTACTATACTACACATTAATACAAACAATATCCCAAAAATCCTAAAACACGTCCTCATCATAATTTGTGCTCTTATTAAATTCTACATCACAAAGAACTGGACTCTTGTTCCCCCTTTCGTGGGAAGGCTTCAACAACTTAGCCATTAAATACATCTCTTCCCACAAATTACTATACATAACCATCAAACATAAATATTACTGCAAATATTGGGAATACTTGCTGGATGTCATCCTTAAGAGGTGAAAAATATTGTTAGGAAAGATCTCCTTATTATAAGGAGCTGGTAGGAAATTTTAATCAGAACTTTTCTTTTTTTTTTTTTCATTTGTTGGTAATTAGCTGACTGCATAAGGATCTATTCCGTATATAGGATACATGCTCTTTTTCCTTATCCTCTCCCCCCATTGGCAATATCCGATTACTGGTTGTTCTTATAGATCCTCTCTTTTTACTTAAGATTGGCATTCTAATAAGTTGGCTGTTAGTGTGACTTCTTTGTACATAATGTGTATAGGGTGTTGTTTTTGTTATTGTTTGTATGTACTGTAAATGCATGTTTTTCCATTTGAAATGATGTGTATAATGGAAGATTATTTTACCATTTCTATTTGAAAAACTGAATAAAGAAATTTTTGAAAAAAAATGATTGCATTTTTACTAATGCAGGTATTGGAGCATACAAATGACGTGACCTTTCAAGTAACAAATTCAGCTGATGAATACCACACCAGTTACTTACTTGTGTTTTATAAAATTAATAAAGTCTGTTCCTTACAGGTTCTCTGGCACAGCAGAAAAACTCAGGTTTTCTCTGCATGCTACATTCTCTACTCTACTATTTTTTTAAGCAGCTCTTTTTCAGCAGTCTCATACTCAGCTAGCCTTTTCTTCATTTTGACCTCTGATATTTGCAGTTTTATTACGTAATCATAATAGTTATTTAAAGCTTCTTCCATTTTTTTCCAGCCTTTTGTTATTTGAATTGATATACTCTTTCAATGTTTCCTTTACTTTAAATCAGCACGGAGCACTTTTGACTTATTTTCCCTCTAAATTTACTAGAAGCCATTTCTCTTGTACCAAAGCTGGAGTTTGAACTGCTTTTTGCTGATCTGCTGCAGGATTCTTCCCAGTCAGTGTTTCTTTTCATCTTTTCTAGTTGGTTTTCTTTCTGGCTCTCTGAGTTTCTTCTTTGGTGTGCCCCATGCATTATATTTATTAGCCAGTAACTGAATTTTACTAAAATAACTAGAATTATTGGCCCTTACTTATCAGTTACTTTTTTCATACTGGGAGAGCTGAAATTAAGATCTTGGTCAGTGTGACTCAATCTTATATCAAGGAAATTATTATTTTGAGCTGGAATATAAAAAATGAATTGCCAGGACTCAGTAAGGCCCTACTAAGTTTAATGCTGCTGGTTTCCAAAAAATAAATAAATAAATAAAAACAATTACTAGAAAATGGAAATCAAAAACAAAACCAACTGTAACAGAATTATTAAATGTTGTAAAGGAATTATTAAATGCTGTAAAGGAGATAAAATAATTGGAGATGGACTCTTTAGGAATGGGAAGGAGCAAACTGCATAGAAATTAATGGAATATGTGGAAACAATACACAAATAATAATGTTCAAGAGGAGGAAGAGTGATATTTCAGGGAAGACAGGATTTGAGCAAATTAAATAATCTTAACTTTAATAATCATATCTGAATAATGCATGGAAAAATCTATGCAATGATTTGTTTTCTGTTTTATACTTCAATATGTAATTATGTCACTATGGGATGTAATGTTAATAAAAATTATAAAAAATTAAACAGTATGCATATTCAATAATGGCAGCATCATCTTTCGCTTTCTGCATATCATTGATAAATATGTTAAACAGAAGCAGACCTAGACAAATCCTTGTGGAACATATATTCTTTCCATTTGAAAAGACATCTATGAAAGAAGTAATTTGTCAACCAATTTATTTTACAGTTTCTCAAGCTAAAATTGTCAAGTCTAGTTAAAGGTAAGTTATAGGATACTGTGTTAAAAGCTTTTGACAGAGCTAGCAAAACAGAAGTAATGATCTTTTTGTTGTCTCTGTGTCAGGACTAGCCACTCATCTCTGTAAACATTGTCTCTAGGTGATTTGATCTCTGTAAACATTGTATGTGGGTGATTTGATCACAGTGACTACTGTTAATGACACACTCCAACTCCATGTAATAATGAGAAAAGGGGGTTTATGATGATGAAGAAGATGATATTGATCTTATTAGTTCATCTGAGAGTTGATTGCATAGAGAAAGCATAGTGGTACTGTGTCAGTGATGTCCCAAAGCAAAATCTCTAACGCTTTTGGGTCCAAATGATATATCAGGCTGTCTCCTTGTTATTATAAAACACTGTCTCACAGATTCTCTCTCTCTTTCTGCCTTTCTCTTAAACTGACTAATTCTTAGTGTATCTACTGGAAATGTGTCATAGACCTGGGGGACTGCCACTGTAGTACTCCTCCACTTTAGGAATTTCTACCACCAACATGGGAAACTACAGCTCAGATAGTCTTACCAACATAATTTGTAAAGTAATGGAATGTATCTAAAATTAGGGAGCTCATAATCAATGATCCTGACAGTTTACAAGCTGTCAATCTTCACCAATTTTGCTATGTGAAATGTAGGATCTGCCTATGAAATCTGGTGAATCTCTTTGAGAAAGTCAGTGAAGCACTGGATGAAGATATATTGGTGCATACAGCCTACCCGGATTTAGCCAAGGCAATTGACATTATCCAGGACTCTTACATTACTCAGAAACTAATCCAATTAACCTTATATAATTGACTAGACAACAAACTGACTCAGACTGGACCCAATTTTTATCTGCAGTGGTGACACACTCTCCTTAAAGCTCATAAATAATTATCCTGGCAGTTTACAAGCTGTCAATCTTCATCAATTTGGCTATGTGAAAGGTAGGACTTGCCTACTAATCTTGGTGACTTTATCCAGTATTCTGGTATTACTCAGACACTAATCCAATTAAATTAAACCTTATACAATTCACTAGATGACTGGAACAAGCTAATATCAAGGGTTTCTGTTTTCCAGATGACTGCAAACTCAGAGCAGTCATCAAATCATTGGATGACATCTATACCCTCTAAAATGGCCTAACCCACATAAACTCCTACTGTCAGAACCACAGTGTTAAACTCAAGACAAACAAATGCAGTATTGTTCTCTAACAGAAGGAAAAACACACATTCAACTACCTCATAAATGATACCCTACCACAAAACAGATACTGTCATATGTTCATAGATTCTTAAGCTTATAGCCAAACAGAAAGCTCAGCCATATTATCAATACTGGTAGGAAACTTACCATGTCCCCCACTAAGCAGCATTTCTCCACATATCCCTGGTGAAATTCTGGGATTCAGACTGTTTTTAAAGGTTTATAGGAAAGTAATCCGCTTGATAGGTCAGGGCAGCCTATTCCAGAAATGGGACATATGTTGGGTTAGGTATCTTGTCACTCCATGTGGTGTGGTTAATGTAGTGACACAGGTTAGGTATTTGGAGTGTGCATTTCCTCTACCACTGGTTTTGTTTAGGTCAAGGAGTTTAAAGGGTATTGGGTCATTTATAGCACATAAGGCCAAGCAGAGACCACCCCTTGGGAGTCTGTATGACAGTGAGTAGAGGGACAGAACCTTTTGTCTATCAGAACTGCTAAGGGTACAGAGTCCAGAGATCTTTCTGGTGAGGAAATGTTGAGGTCTGTCAAATTGGTTTAGGTGCTTAGACAGGCTGCTAAATACATTATATTCAATGATGGACCTAATAAGGAATGAATAAAGTGTGCTTATAACTTCCTTGGACTTTGAAGAGACACCACAAAATACAAGTTATGCGAGGGAGAGTGATTTTCTAACCACTACGGAGATGTGGGAGTCAAAGGGAATTTGTTATCAACATATGTATCCAAGTCCCTTCTGACTATATCTAACTTAAGTGCAATGTTATTTATACAGCAATACTAAATTTATAAAAGGAAACTAAGAGATGCATTTATATTCCTGGACAATATTATATTCCTTCCAACTAGTGCAACTGATAAAGGTATATCCTGCAGGTCCAAGAAAGTTATTGCCCTTCCTTATTACTTCCTTCTCAACAGAATATAATACCCCATTTGGCAATCATCTACCAAAACACGTTGTCCAACCAGGAAAAAACTCAAATACTTCCTCACCAAGAAAATCTTTTAAACTACAAAGAACACCTAAAAGCATACTACAGAGTTGTGTGGTGACCTCTTAGCTCACA
The DNA here is from genome assembly GCF_019279795.1 of Protopterus annectens. Lineage (NCBI taxonomy): Eukaryota > Metazoa > Chordata > Ceratodontiformes > Protopteridae > Protopterus > Protopterus annectens. The sequence continues at coordinate 1,514,280,996 of NC_056725.1, read as the reverse complement.
CAATTGCAAACAATTATGTACTACTTGACCTTTTATACATTCATAACTATGACCTTTTATATATTCATAAACAAGTTGCTTTGCTCATTCCCATTCTGGGGATCAAAATCTACATTTCAATATTAATAGCAGGTGCTGGCAGAACAAAAACCTCTCTGAAAGGATCACCTATCTTTGGAATAATCTCTCTGTCCAAATCAAACAAAGTAGGTCCCTAACTCACTTTAGCTCCAGCTTGGATGAGTACATGAAGATCTGGAAATTCACGCCTAGACTAGCTCTCCTGACCCTTATTGATAAAGGCAGCAAGTACCTGTGATTTGCACAGGCTAGGCTCCTAGTGGTCTATTTGACTTAACCAAGGATACACATATGAACCGACAATGTTATTATTATCCCATCATACTGATAAGATTGAAAAATAGGGCCTCTCTAAGTACTTACTATTTCAATAGCATTTGGACTGATTGCTAACATTTAAAATTTTAAGGCTTTCTCCAGTGCCTTTGTAGCAGACAGCAGCTAAATCTAGGTCAATGAAACAGAGGGCAACTTTAGCTTTCTTTATACAGCAATCACCTCTTCAAAAATGGTGATTTGTCTAGTTGAAATGGAAATATAAACCTTGACTAAGAAACCACTTTCTTTGGCTCAGCTCCTGTACAAATAACCAACACCAGGAAGGAAAATATTAGTTTTACTATTTTCCATTCTCTTAGCATTTGTGTCATGGATCATCTGGCCACTCAACCTCGTTTCTCTCACTCACCCATTAAACATTTAGTATGATTCCACAAACTCCAGTTTAGTTTGAGTTAGAGACATAAACATTGCTCTTACAAAAAGCAATGGTTTGAACAATAAGTGGCCCAAGACTGCAACCTAGTTGATAGCAGAGGATTCTGATGTAGTCACTATTACTGAATCGTGTTAAAGGATAATTATCCTTTCAGCTACATAACACAGTGGTTTGTATTGTTCCATGAGAGCAAGCTGGGCAATACAGTAAGGTGACACTTATTATTAGTCAACACTAAGCATAATCATGAAGTGTTTAATAAGAAATGACATACTACAGGAGGGCGCTTCCAAATGGCTTCTAGTTCAGCCACTTTTCCTAGGTCACATTAAACTAATGGGATAGGTTACATGGTCACCCCACACTTCAGTCAATCTTTTCCATGAAGTTCTGATAGGATACTTTTAGGTATTGGAGCAACAACAGCCTAATGATCACAGGCGGCTTTAATCTAATTTTGCAAAGTCCACTCAATCAACTTGCATGTCTCTTGTCCCTCTACAGTTTGGCCTAGTTTACCCAAGACTTTATCAGACACAGCCATATCATGAGTAACAACTTGCAGCTAGATTCACTGATCACCATAACATCATGTTTGTGCATTAGTGTAAGGATGATCTTACCTAGCACTTTAAGTGATTGCTGTCCGGTTACCACTACATGATTCTATAAGAGAAATAACCTTATCTACATTAAGGGGAGATCACTTCCTGATAGGAAGAAATCCCCTTTTATTGTGCAAATGAACAACACTAATTGGGAATCTTTACTACATGAGACAGACCCAGGCAGGATGATGGATTGGGTTTTGGGATCATTTCTCCTTTACATAAGCTGTTCCCTTACGGGTCTAGAAGGTTTAAGGCTGATACACATTGTGATGATAAGAGGTACTGCCACCACAGCTAGCTGGAATGCTGTAAATAATTATATATAATTTTTGAATATCATACTGATTTATACAAGATGCTTGTGTTGCAAATGTGACCAGGAGGTATTGCCAGCACAACTAGCTTTAATTCTGTAAATAATTATATGTAATTTGTTGAATATCAAACTGATTTATACAAGATGCTTGTGTTGCAAATGTATTAGAACTGCATGTCTGTCTGTGCTGAAAATGTATTTGTAAAGTGAGGTTAACCTCAGTCCAGCAAACTTTAAGATACATCTGAAATTAAATCACTTTATGCGCTAGGCAATAAAGATGCTATCTCACACTTTTCAATGCAGCCAGAGACACAAAAGTCTGTACTAGGAAGCCTTGTTCATTGTCTTTGGGGTGAACTAATTACTAATCTGGAAGTGTGTAGGTATGAAACTGTTTTACGACTTATAGCACTTGCCACAGATCTGAGCAAAAGCCCTTGTGTGTGTATTTTTACAGGTAGGTGACAAATCCTGCCAGCTTCCAGCAATGGGGGTTTGCATGGGAACTAGTAATCAGATGACCAGAAATTATGTAATTTTGCAAGCTATCCCAGAAGTGATATTTTAGATATTTTTGAGAAGTCTCATAGTGAGACAGAGTATTCTGTTTAGGGCCTGACTACAGAGACTGCTGACATATTTCATCTTGCCTTACCCAAGTAAGTTATTAGGAAATAGTATATATAATTCTGTTAGATTCAGTCAGGAATATAGTGAAGCTTAGTTTAGATATTGTTTTTCTGTATTTGTTTGAGTCTGTCCTTCTGTGTTATTTTAAATATTTCCTGTGATTTTGAACTCCGACGTCACTGTGAATAGATATTTAGTATTGTTTGTTCTTTTATTCTTTATTATTAAATGTATTTAAATCTTTCGCTGTGGCTGATCTTTGTAGAGGTATTTAAGTTTTGAGAGTATTTGGATATTTATTTGGTGACACTGTGAGGGCCACTCCTAATAGCCTTGCTCTTGATCAATCTACCATTTGTGTTAGCATTAATATTACACAGTAAAATTGGACACCCTTTGTTAAGGTCCTTAAAGTAGTTGGTGAGGGGCTCTGGTGACACAGTGATAACTACCTTATAGTCTGGGCAAAAAGGGGCCATAGCTAGTAAACCTGTGTGAGCTTTTCCCAGGTGTGTGTGTGTGTGTGTGTGTGTGTGTGTGTGTGTGTGTGTGTGCACGCAAATCAAATCTCAAAGAGTGTGCGTGTCAGCTACATGGGCAGGAACATGAAGCACTGGTTGGATAGAGAGAGTGTTGGAGGACTTGGCTTGGAACCCTGGCTAAGGACTCAATTCTATAGCTGTGGGGGGTCTTATTGAGAATATGGAGAAAGAGAGAGGAACCAGCCCGGACTGACATGTTCCCTGTTTGTCAGTTGTATTTGATTGTGTATGATGCAGAGAGCTGCATATGAAGATACTGTGTGTGTACCTGTTCCCCACAGGTGCCAGTGATGAGGATTGAGGCTCCTTGATTACTGGCTCAGAGGTGGGGCGTCACACACACATCATTGGCTAAAGAAGCCATTTAGAGAGGGACATGACCTAGAAACAATAGAAAATCTCCAGAGGCTTATGACAACATTAAAAAAGTTTTCTAGAACTCCAAAGAAAATTCTGAATTATCAGTGATGCAGTAAAAGTTGCATCCCTGAGAAAGAAGCAAGTCAGGTTTTGTCATTTTTCAGAAACTCTTTTCGAAGGTTAATACAGATTTAATGGAGCACACGACCAATAACTGGTAATCAAGCAATCAGGTCCTGGCAATATATTTTTTAGTAAGGTCAAAAATCATACTGAGCCAGTCACCCCTTCTAATGGGTTGGCTTCCATCTTATTTGAACAAAAGCCAAGACCATCGCACTGCACCCTCCCTCTTCCTCCTTGATACCCCAACATTTAACTTTCAGTCAGTTACACCAATACTGTCAGAAACCTGCAAGACAGGTTGCATACCATAAGCTCTTTAAAGAGGTCAACACTGCACCTTATAATTTTTTAAAATGGGAAGGCTAATCATCGCTTGTCTGCTGGCCAATATTTTTAATCTATTTAACATCACTTGTACAGATCCACTGCAGTTCAGATATGCATTAGCAATCACATTACACAAGGCCTCCAACCCTACTGACCAGAAAATTAACTGTCCACTAGAGAAAGTATTCAGAAGGATCTTTCATGATCAAATCCTTGACTACAGCATTAAATATGATCTACTGCTGAGAGCAAATCATTGCTTTAGGAAAGGCAAAATACCATACGTCATTCAGATGAGACATTAAACCAAACCCCATCTGTCTGAGTCACTGGTAACACAGGTGGATATGTAAATGACCCCATAGTACCTATTGAAAAGAGAAGGGAAAGTTCTCCAATGCTCTGGCCCAATTTCCCCCCAGTGGTATTAATACCACCTCAGGTCTCCTCTGAAAAGAGGCTCCTAAGAAAAGATGGATAGATATACAGATGAATATAAGTAATCTACTGTTCCTCAGATCTGACTTACTCAGGACTGAATAAAAGCTTTCTTACCACTGATGTGTGGCATGTCTTCATTTTGCTTAATCATTGATTATGGTTAGCAAATCTTAAGACAATGGGCTCTGTAGATGGTACACTTAAATTATTTCAAAACTACCTGTTGATATATCTTTCAGAGTTTCCTCAGCCAACATCCTCTGAGTCAGGGCCCTTCAAAGCTGGAGTCCCCAGGTCTTAGCCAGGTCTTAGCCTTTGATCCAGTCCTGTCACCTCTCTTTATTACCTATCTGGCTCAAAAGGATGATCTGCCTAACATATTCATTAATGCAGCTGATCTGTTCTTTCTTGAGTTAAGGGGGACAAGCCTCGATTTCGAAATGGAATACAAAGAATATTTAATAAACTATAGAACTGTGTCATATAAAACAAGTTAACAATCAACAACAGCAAAAAAAAAAAAAAAAAAAAGCATTCAGCGTGGCCCTTGGAACCAACCTAAGATGAAAATGTCTGCCCCACAAACTTCAGCATTTATTCAAACATATCTACTGGTTAGGTTCAGAAATAAAAATACTTGGGCCTTTGGCTTGACCCCAACCTTATCACTTAACTATTATATCAAGTTTTGTGTGGATAAAAAGAAGCTTAATCAACTAAGCTACTGCATCAGATTTTCCAACTACCCTACTAGGATATAAATATAATTGAAATAAATGTTCTCACTCCCAAATTAAAATATCCCTACTGATAGTAGCCCTCACGTCCAGTCATAACACTAAAATTTTTTAGGTCACAGTAGAAAAAGCATGAAAATATGTTTCCCTTTTCAGACATTTTGCACACCAGTGTGTCTCAGTACTTGGCAAGAACAACCATCACCCCATCACTCTTTATGCCTGTCTTGTGTTAGCATACCTACTTCTGCAGTTAGGCTGTTATGTTCAGAATACTGCTTCTCATCCCATACTGTTACAGTCAAACCCTCTAACTGCTCACCCCATTTTCCAGATCATTGAGCCACCACAACCAACAGGCCAGCCTTCAGGTTACCCATAAAGGAAAAGAGTTTCTTCAAAGTTCCACCAACTAATGGGGACACTGTTTCTGCAGCAATATATAATGAATCCAATTATGTAAACTTCAGATGCAAATCCAAAGTTACTATTGGCAAAAACATTTGAATGCCCATGCTTCAGGGAAAATAGCTAATGTTAAAGTGCCTAGGTTTCATTTATTCTCTAGTGAAATACTGGTGACTATACCTCCTCAAGTATAATTATTTGGGTATATATACATTTGTTAAATTGCTATTAACCAGAATATGCCATGACAAAACCAACTGACTACTGATTTAATGAAACTTGGGAGTAGGTTTTAACATGAGCCCTGTAATGGCTGGGTGGGTTAAGTTCTCACCCATTCACATATTTTCCAGCAGTTTGCTGACTTGGGTGTTGTTGAATGGGTTTTGTCAAGTTGTGCTTTTATGAACAGACGTGCAAAGAAATGTAAGTACCCCCGTATATTTTCCCCTGAACTGGTTATACTATTCAGTTATAGTATGCTCTCTGTGATGAACAGGTATAGAAAATTCACACCCACCATGATCAATTATATTTGATAGAAAGGGACTGCAGTCTTATTATCAGCACTGCTCCATACCTCTCAACTGTCCAGATTTTCGCCTCATATTTTTGATCTGTTTCTTATAAAATGTGTTTTCTGGATTTTTGTGGAAAATCAGTGTAGACTGAATTCACTAACTGATGACAGGCATTTGATTTTTAGACTTCATATTCTTAAGAAAATGTACGGTAAGAAAATGTACGGTAACAAAACCTTGTATTCTAGCAACTTTCTAAGTTTATAAGTGCAATATTTAAAATTTGTCTCTAATTTTGGAGCTTTGTCCCCCATTATTTTTGGCTTTGTCCAGATTTTTTTGTGCCGAGAGGTTGAGAGCTATGCTGCTGCTAATAATGAATAAGAAGTAGTTAGCCTTAACAGCATACGGTAAATGCACACTGATACCTCAAAAAATTATAGCGAGCAGCCGCAACTATAGTTACAACCAGTGGTATCACAATATTATGCCACCTTGCTCCCAGCCCAATGCATTCCTTTGCTGCAATATCTTTAGCAGCTTATTGCAGCTTTTATATATGCTTTTTCTGGAAAAAAAATTTCAGTCAACTTGTCACACTTCTCCCTTCTTAGACAGAGGAAAGTTTTCTTATGACACCACCAAAAAATTAAGTTTGGGAGTTATAGACACATCTTAAGTTACACTACCAAATATCTTGTTTTGGCAGGTCATTTACATTACTGTCACAAATCTAGTGTATGATTGTCATATTACAAAAGTGTAATTTCAAACTCATCTATGAAACTTTCCATTTTACCCAACAGCTCAATGTAATCACTTTAACAAACTATGGTCTGCAAATATTGTGAATTTTCTGCCATATATGTGGAGCTTTCAGAGAACACAAACTTTTTCCACTCATTCCTTCTGCATAGCAGTTTTTCCTCTGACTGTGGTCTAAGACTAAGGTATATTACTTGGGTGGTCCTCTCTCAGGAGAACTGTCTAAGTACATCCTCCAGTTCATGTACTGAAGCACCTATCTCCATGAAAAATTTAAATTCTTCAGTACAATCAGGATTAGCCAGTACAGAGGGTACACTCAAATTCTCCTTGAGTTTTGGAAAAGCTTTCTCACAAGATGGCATCTAGATAAACTAGTCTGTCCTGTTATTTTTAAGGTAAGCAAAGAGAGCAGCTGAGGCATGATAGCTAGTGGCAAACTTTCTGTAATACTCCTCTCTTCCAAGAACACCTTGCCTGTTTTTTGGTATTAGGGATAGGGCATGCCTGGCTAGCTTCCACTTTGTCAGGCTTTGAAAGAAGTTTGCCACCATCACCTGAAGACAGAGAGAAGTTACTTCTGCCCTTCTTATCTGTCCAGTCAACTTAGCCCTTTTTAATATGTTCATTGACTTGTTTAAATCTCATACATATTCCTCCCGGGATCAGATAAAGACTGTAATATAATCTATGTAAGCTATACATAGACTCCAGCTCCTGATATGATGTAATCTTCTACCTTCCGTAAAGTCGCTGGGGCAATTTCCATCCTAATAGACATCATAGTGAATTCATACAACTAAACCAGAGTGATAAAAGTGTGACCTCTCCTTTGCTGCATGTTTTAAGGGTATCTGGCAGCAACCTTGAAACAGGGCAATACTGGTTAGATACATAGCACCATCCAGCTGTTCTAAAACCTCATGTGTTCTGGACATGGGTATGCATCCAATAGAGTGTGTGTGTGTGTGTGTGTGTGTGTGTGTGTGTGTGTGTGTGTGTGTGTGTGTGTGCGTAACACATGCACTCACGATTGTGAGTCAACACGCCTAAACTCTACCTCCCCTATAACCCAGAAATAAATAAAGGGATTATTGGAGAATGAATGTGTTATATTTGAGTTAAGGATGTAAAGAATTCTGATTAAAATAAAGAATATTGTAGACTGAATTGTAAAATGACTGAGAAGAATCACTCCGCTAAAAAAGTCCCATTAATAACTCATAATCTCAGTTATCCCAATTCCTCTAATGTCCAATATTTCAAATAACTATCACTGTTGTAATTTTCGTATAACTGGGCTTACAGGGGCAAAGGTGTAGCCAGGCATACTCAACATACTCACATGTAGTGGTAGATTATAATAGAGGCAATATGGGCAGCCACCTGGGGCCCACAGCTCCAGGTCAACCCATAACTAACCAACAGATTAATTTTAAGGTTTGTTATGTTCAGAACTGCTAACTTATTTTACTTGGCATATGTGATAAACATAAAAATCATTAATAAAATATTTGTTCATGTTTTGTTTTAATTTGAAAAATTTGGGAAAATGTGTTAGCTCAAGATGTCTGCCATTTTCACATGTGCAGCACATGCCAGCAATACTATTAAAAAATAAATAAATACATTTGAAATTAAGTAAAACAAATATTATTTAATAAATCAATTTAATTAATTAATTAATTAATTAATTAATTAATTAAGGGGGCTGTAGTGACCCTAAAGTGTCACAGTTTTCGGTATGCTGTCTTCCTAGGATTCACTGGGATGACAATGAGCAGACACCTGTGATTATTAAAATGGTACAGTGGAGAGCTGCAGACCTCTGGTTTGAAAGATCAATCGTGGGCTGCAGTAACCAGACATCAGCAGCAGTTTGATATTGAAGATAGCAGTCACTTAATAAATGGGTTGGATGTGGATGAAAATAGCTTACATTCTTAACGTTTGCCCAGTTTAAATTCTGGCATTAAAGGATTGGTGTGGCATTTATGTGAAATAAGTTGGAATATTGGGATAATGTTCATGTGAAACAAAGCTGAAATTACCTCTTAATACATAGAATGGCCCCGACTTTGCCTCATAGATTTGATCTACGCCTCATAAATAATGTGTGGTATTCTGACAAATCATTGAGGAATGAAGTCGCTAAATAATGACAAACATTTGAGTCATCAAATTCCACATCTTTCAGAAAAATGCATGCCAATACAAAACTGTTATTCTAGCAACCTTCTATGTATTTAAGAGCAACATTTAAATATATCTCTGATTTTAGGCCTTTATTTATTTATTGTTGTTTGCTCCTGCTTCTTGCACTAAGAGGTTGAAAACTATTAATTGTTAGCACAGTCAGATATGGTGTATATACCAAAGTGACTATAACTGCTAGGTGCTGGTAGGGGTTGTTTGCAAAGAAAAGTAACTTACCATCTTGTTTGCTCAGTCAGTCCCTGAGCTTTGCAATACTAATGTGCATTTGCATGAAATAAGATGAAATACTTACTCCGTAATCCCTCACCTCCTTCAATGGTATCAACTCTCACTCGCCCACAAACTAGTAAATCATCCACTAAACGCCCCATCCCTCCAGAATCTACTCCAACCCTATCACACCACCAGCAACAAAAATCACTTGCAGATCACTAAAGCCAATAACTCTGCTGGTGAAGCACTATTCTCTTGCACCATAGCCAAATTATGGAACTCCCTCCCACCCACAATTACCTCTGTACCATCATGCACCCACTTCAAAACTTTACTAAAAGCGCACCTAAAAACATGCTGGCTATGCCCTTGCAACTCCCACTCTAATATCACCCTCCCCATCCAACCACTACCTTTCTTTCCACTCCACTAACTACTTTGATTATAGCAAGCTCAGATGTTCATAAGCCAGTACTTATTATACAGCAGGAACTTCTTCTTGTAACATTTGTTAATGTCTGTTATGTACTTCAAAGATAAAGATTCTAGTTGTCTACTGATATACTATGTTCTTCATCTGTAAATATGTTGTAAGTAATTGCTATGTAAATTGTTAATCGCTATGTAATACAATGTAACTACTGTCTGTTTATTTTAACTGTGGAGCTTTTCTCCCCGGGCCTCCGCTGAAAATGGACCTACGTCCAGTCGGACACTCCCGGTCAACAAATATAAATAAAATAAATAATAAATACTTGGGTTGCTGTGTGCTTGTATGAAACAAACATGAACTACACTATTTACTGTATTGTGTCCATAATTACTTATTTATTTCGTTTTACTATAATCAAACATCTGTGTTGTACACAGTCAAAAATGGGGCTATAATTGTTGAGCATGGGGAATGTCTGTGGATGAGAATAGCTAACTCTAGCTGTCATAATCAGTTTAAATAGTAACTAGTATGACTTTGCAGAAGTATAGACTGCGGTGGTGGTGCTGCAGTAGCATTGTTGCCTCACAGTAAGACTTTGTCCTGTTCGATTCTCAACTATAGCGTCTTCTGTGTGGAGACATGCGTGAATGGGCGTACCTTTGTTGAAGGTTGTGCGTCAGGGCCGGCAACTTGGCACGTAAAAATCTACTGCCAATCATTAGCGGACCGGAGTTCCGCTGTGGCGACCCCTAACCGAGAAAAGCCAAAAGACACAACAACAAAAATAAAGCAAGTTGGGATAATTCACTGTAGCCATTTTTTGTTTCAATCACAATTGGATACTTGAGTTACACACTGTCAAGTAGTTGTAATTAATGGATACAAACAATACTGAATTATAATATCAGTTTAGATTATCTTAAAGCATTTAAAGGCTGTCCAAAAAAAAAAAAAGAATGTATGCAAGGGAACTCATGGTTTGAAAATTTCCCTGGGCCCAAGGTACAGTTAGTCCACCACTCTTCAAATGAGTACACTTTTTTATAAGCATCTCTCAGAAGTGTTATTATTGAAAGAGCATGCAGTGTTTAGAATTGTCTAAAATTATGTTTTTAGCATATGGCTATACAAAACATGATTGTGCGGCGATCATATTCTCAAAACATTTTAGAGGTGTTCGGGGGTTAGCTGCTGGCTCTGAAGAAATTCTATTGGAAAGCTTTGTACAAGTCCTTCATCAGCATATATCTTGCGACAGTTGTCTAAAGGGTTAAAATCACTGACTATTGCCACCTTCTCAAATGGTCAAAATGGGACATTTTCGGGACACACATCAGATTTTACAGGCTGACACATACCCACGGTCAGTACAAAGGATAGAACTTTACTTTTTTGCCTAAATAAAAGCTTATTCTTGTAGCAGTTTAGTTGCTTATTCTGTTTCTTGTAACATTTAGGTATTTTAGATACAGAAATAACTATTTTATGCAAGTATTACATAAAATATGGGACATAATTATGTCCTACAATCTCAGGACATTTGCCATTTTTAATATTTTTGGTCAGGACACAACTGCCCAAAGAGGGACTGTCCCTCGCAAAGTGGGACAGGTGGTAACCCTACTGCCGTCACATCTGTCAGTGCAGCGGAAAAACACTATCAGTTGGGCCCGCCCACTGCCTGCGCAATCTGAGGAAGGTAAGTCCCAATCTAAAATATCGCCCAGTATTGAACAGCAGAACCCATTAAGGCGTCTACAACAGTGACTCACTCCTAAATTCAGTAAATTGAAAACAAGTCCCACCAGGTGCATACATCTCAACTATCTCTGATTTTTGGGGACTTCCCTGATTTTGGCTCAGAATTTTGCTCTGTCTCTCTGGCAACTTTTGGAGAAAATGTGGTGGGTTACATTTAATCAAAAGTGGCACTAATTAATATTATAGTTTCCTTTTGCTTCAGAAAATGCAGGTTAATGCACATTCTCTTATTCTGTCAACTTCTCAATAATGCACATTCTCTTATTCTGTCAACTTCTCATAATACTAATACTTTAATAAGTATCCCTGTTTCTGGAAGTATGAAGGTAAAAGTTATAACCCACCAGATGTGCAAGTTAAGGGGGTAGGTAAGCAGTCTTGCAAATCTCACTTTACGGTAATTCCGTCTATTTAATCAGAAATACCCGAAATTTTAACAGCACACTCTATAATTCAGGAATTTACAAACGTGCAAAAAATGACAAATAACGCCCAAAACACGTACACTTTCCTAGTGTTAATATAGTTGACCTAAGTCAACGTTCATAACCACACCTCTCAGCTGTCCTTTATTATTATTTTTCCCCGGGGAGTCCTGCTTTCCCGCAGCAATATCTGTGACAAACGCTGATGGTTAACGTCATTAAATTATGTCGCTTGTTAAAAGTTATAAACCTATTGTTTTCGTCATTATTTCAGAAAAAAGTGCAGTACTACGCTTATTTGTATACTTCTTAACCTGGTATGCACACTTGCCCGATGACAGGTATTTAAACCCAAGCCTTGAAGATGTTACACAGAAAAGGAAGCATGTTAGTACATTGCAGAAGTTTTGGCATGTGCATTTAGTACATGACATTCTATCGAGTTTCTTTGTGAATACTGTCAATATTTTTATGAGACCAAAGTTCTTGAAATTTTAACCCTCATTATTTCAGCGATGTCCCTGAGTCAGGTGACAAAGCTAATAACCATAATCAGAGTTGCCACCCTTACAAATACCCATTGTGGGACAGTTTTTGTAGAAATGCGAGATTTTGCAGAACAAAACATACCTACTGCCACTGCAACGGACAGAACTTCACTTTTTGCCAAAATAAAAGCTTATTCTTTAGCATTTGAGTTGTTTATGCCATTTCATATAATATATACATGTGTTTCAGATACAAAATAACTGTTTTATGTAACTATTAAAGAAAACTTAAGCAATACATTTTGTCTTAAAATCTCATGACATTTGCCATTTTTTAGTTTCTTTCGCAGGTCACAACTGCCCAAAGAGGGACAGGTAGTCACCCCTTCTAATCACACATTAGCAACAACAGAAGACTTGATTCTTACTTTGTATTTCGTTCCTTTGGATACTACGATCTCTGTGCTGGTCTCCAAGGCAGCAAATGACGCTTAGGAGGATGGGTAGTGACAAACCCAAAATAGTCTTGAAATACGATACAAAAACCCTGACGTTGCAGTTTAAAACACCTTTTGAGGATTGCGTTTGTTTAAGTCTCAGAACTTTCTAGCTAGGCTGATTGGCTATCAGAATGGAGTGGGCGTGTACAGCGTGGGTGGGTTAAGTTTTTTTTTCTTTCTTCTTTTGGCCTTCTAGTTTATGTACAAGAAAGTGTTCTGTATTGTTAATAACTAGAGTAGCGAAAAGTGTCGCGAGATATCCCTAGTATTTCCTGCATCTGAAGATTGTAATGCAGAAGCATACCTTCCTTACTACAGGAAAGGGGCAGGTAAGTAAAATAATTAGCTCTTTCGTGTCCACAACTTTGTATGTTGATTATAACATTGTGCACTTTCTGAATAATGACGAGAATTCGATTTACGTTTTCTTTGTATTCAGTCAGGCCTAATAATTGAAACTACTCCGTTTCATTGCCTATGTTTCCCGTATTAGTGATGTTTCTGTACGTACTACAGGCAGCACGATCTAACATGGGCCGTTGGTTTGCGATATATTCATGAGTTTAAAAACTGTTGGCATAAGGTTATATATAAAATTAAAATACTGTAAGTATGTCTAGCATAACTGGGAAAATAAAAAAAAAAATAGTTTGTACTTGTAAAACTAGTAACTAGGTGTGCACACTATACCACCATATGCATTTAAAGATTTGCAAAAGCTAATTTGACAAAAAAAAAGTTTGTGAATACCCACCGTGTGAAGCTGGGTAGTTGGAAAGAAGTGAACTGTAGCTGCATGCGAAGAACTGTCTGTTTTTCTGTCAATAGTTGGCATCTGGATGAACGTCCTCCAGTAACAGTAGCTTTCAGAGTTGTTGAAGGAGCTTATTATGTAGGTACTGCTATGTTTTGAGTAAAAGCTTTCATAATCCTTTTTGTACAAGTCTAATTGGTGGATTTGCTTTGTATTAGTTCTAGCACTGTAGTACTGTTATACACTGTTATACAGCATCTGGCCTGTGTTTCTTTAGTACTGTATATAGCAAGACTATAAAACTAAAAAAAAAAATAAGTAACAGTTGTAAATATTCAGTAACTGGGTCTGTTTTAATTTTAAAAGTGCAATATTCTTTTTCCTGTAGGACTTAACAGGGAATGTTGTTGTTTGTCTTTCGGCTTTTTCCCGGTAAGGGGTCGCCACAGCGGAACTCCCGTCCGCTGATGATTGGCAGTAGATTTTTACGAAACGCAGAGGTGCCAGCTCGACGCCCAACCTTCAACGAAGGCATGCCCATTTACACATGCATGTCTTTCGAATGCTACCCAACCGCGGGGAGGACATGCAGACTCCACACAGAAGGCACTCCCAAGCCGAGAATCGAACGGGAGAACCTCTTGCTGTGAAGTAACAACGCTACCGCTGTACCACCGCGACTTAACAGGGAATGTAATTGAAAATATTTTTTTTTTGATAGGGTTGCAATTGGTTTCATGGGTACTAGGCTATTTGCCCAAGGGCTTGAGTAAGCCTAGCCAACAAGGTTCCCTGGCTTGCGCCACCCAAGAAAGTTATTTTCCTGTGCCCCTGTTGAGCAGAGCCACAGAAGTGATCCCCGGGGTGTATTTCGTATTTCCCATCCACTCAAGATTTTTCATGAAGAGTGCTAATGAGGAACTTTGCTTGACATAGATGGGTAGCTTGTTCCAGAGTATGGGAAGTTTCTGGGACAGGAATCTATCCTTCCAGAGTATGGGAAGTCTCTGGGACAGGAATCTATCCTTCCAGCATGTCCTGTTTATTGTAGTGACAAGGTTTAGGTCCCTAGAGCGTGTAGCTCAGAGGGATTGAGATTTCTTTAGGTGCAGCATGTCCAGTAGCTCTGGATTTGACATAGCTTTATATGTTAGGCAGAGATCAGCTTGGAGTAGGTGATATGCTGCAGAGTAAAGGTGGATTTTTTTGAGACGGTCGGTGTAGAGCATCTGTTTGAGGCCAGTAATCCTCTTTGTGAGGTACTTCTGTGGCCTTTCCAGCTGCTGCAGATGTCTTGTGAGGTACATTCCAAAAGGGGCGTTGTACTCTATAATGGGTCTAATGATTGTCAAGTAGAGGGGAACAATGACCTCTCTCTCTTTTTTTTTTTTTTTCTCCCCTGGATGAGAACCCTTTTGTGATTTGTGCTCTCTTTTTTCTCCCCTGGATGAGAACCCTTTTGTGATGTGTGCACGTAGTAATGTATCATCAAAGGAGAGACTACTCTCCACCTGAGTCCCAAGGTCTGTTATCATACATTCGGCATTAAGTAGACTGCTGCCTATGTTGTAGTTCATGGGTACAGAGTTTTTACCAAAGGGGGTGACAGTGCACTTTTTGGCATTGAGCTTGAGGCCATGGCTCTGACACCAGGCATCTGTCTCAGTGAGGCCCTTCTGTAGGGTGTC
This sequence comes from Protopterus annectens, assembly GCF_019279795.1. Classification (NCBI taxonomy): domain Eukaryota; kingdom Metazoa; phylum Chordata; order Ceratodontiformes; family Protopteridae; genus Protopterus; species Protopterus annectens. The sequence goes on along the minus strand of NC_056725.1, from coordinate 1,514,265,928 downwards.
CACATCATTTGGGGACTTGACTATGGCTCCTAGTTTGCAGTCATCTGCGAACTTCTTTAGCCAAAGGCTTTCTGTGTTAGCCTGTACTTCAGAGAAGTAGACACCAAACAGGAGAAGTCCCAGGACTGAACCCTGTGGTACTGCACTTGTCACTGTTTTGAAGGCAGATATGGAGTCTGCAACTTTCACAGTGTGGGTTCTGTCAGTGAGCCAGTTGGCAACCCATCTTGTGACGTAAGGATTTATACTTGCTTTAATTCCAGAATGGGGGATGGTGTCGAAAGCCTTGGTGAGAACCAACCCAGAGGGATAACTGGAAGTGCTGGACAAATTTTGGGCTGTGTCTGGAGAAGTGGTGGTGGTTACGAAATTCGCCTCCACCGGCCATCTATGGGAGGGAGTTGTCAGCTTCTTGAGGCACGGATGAGTCATAAAGTGGAAGGTGGTGTAGAAAGGTAACTTGAGGCCAGTCCTCGTCTGATGATTCTGGATACATGACAACTTTTCTGACAGTCTTATTGGATACATACCCCAGGAATTTGATTTCTCATAGTTTTTTTTATAATGTTTTTACTGTTCTGTTAGTTGCCTGCAGCTGTGATTTTAATCTAGTTGAGTTGTATTTTAAGCTTTTGGCTACAAATTCCTTTTTTTTTTTTTTTTTTTAATATTCTTATTGGCTGCTATCAGCCCTAGGGACCTATACAAGCCTCGCCGTAACAATTCCCTGGCTATTTCTTCCCACACTATTTACTTCCCTGGACCCCTGTCTAGCAGGGCAACTGACGTGATCCCTGGGGTGAATTTCTTTTCTCGGATTCCCATCCAGTCATCAAGGTTCCTTTTGAAGAGGGCCAAAGAGGCACTCTGCTTGACATGTATGGGCAGTCGCTTCAGAGTCTGGGGAGTCTCTGGGTCAGGAACCTATCCCTCCAGCATGTTTTGTTTATTGTGATGACAAGGTTTAGATCCCTGGGGCGTGTGGCTCTGACATGTCCAACAGCTCTGGATTTGACATGGACTTGTATGTTAAGCAGAGATCGCTTCTGAGTAGACGATATGCAACAGAGTATAGCTGGAGTTTTTTAAGGCGGTCAGCATAGGGCATCTGCTTTAAGCCTGTGGTTCTTTTAGTGAGGTATTTCTGTGGCCTTTCCAGTTGTTGCAGATGTCTTGAGAGGTACATAGGCGTTGTATTCTATAATGGGTCTAATGAGGGATGTGTACAGTGGGACAATGACCTCCTTTTTTCTGGATGAGAAGCCCTTAATGATGAGGTGTGCCACGTAGAAGGATTTCCTGACTGTTGTGGCGATGTGGTTATCGAAGGTGAGGCCAGTGTCCACAAGTCTCTTATCACACTTTCGGTGATTAGTGTACTGCCACCTATGTGGTAATTCACAGGTACATGTTTTTCCCAAAGGGGATAACTATACATTTCTTGGCATTGAGCTTGAGCCCATGGCGCTGGCACCAAGCATCTGTTTCTGTAAGGCCCTTTTGTAGTATCCACATCATTTGGGGATTCATTAATGGCTCCCAGTTTGCAGTCATCTGCGAACTTTGTTGGCCAGAGTTCCTTAGTGTTGGCCTATACTTCAGAGAAGTAGATGCCAAACAAGAGTGGTCCCAGGACTGAACCCTGAGGTCCTTCACTTGTCTGGGGCTGATTTGGAGTCTGCTACTTTTATAGTGTGGGTTCTGCCAGTAAGCAAGTTTGCAACCCATTGGGTGATGTAGGGATTAATGCCCAGCTTAGTAATTATGATTCCAGAGTGGGGGATGGTGTCAAAGGCCTTGGTGAGGTCTAGATAGGCTGTGTGGACCACCTTACCCTTGTCCATGGCTCTGGAGACAGGTTCAGGAGACAAGATCGGCCCTTCACGAACCCAAACTGGGTGGGGTCCAGTGTTTGAAGGTTGCCAATGTCTTTGTTTAGAAGTTCCATGATAATACGCTCCATGGCCTTGCAGATAAGGCTCGTCAGACTGATGGGACGGTAGTTTCTGGGATCCAAGGTGGATCCCCCTTGTGGAGCGGGATAACTGTAGCTCTGCACCACTCAGTGGGCACGAAACCTGAGGTGAGGCTATGATTAAACATGACACTTAGGTGAGGTAACAGTTCATATTGTAGTTCATGTAGTACACAGCCTGGGATGTCATCTGATCCCATGGATGCTGTATTCTTAGCTTTGGAGAGTGTGTTTTTTTACCTGTGTAGCTGTTATTACCGGAATTTGGCAATCTTCCAGTATTGAGATGGGCCGTTTAGGGGGTGAAGTTGGCACTGAATCGATCTGCCAGGATATTGGCAATATCCTTGGGATCAGTATATTTAATGCCATTCTGTTTTAGCTCAGAGCAGATCTGAGCATTGCCATTTAGATTCTTGACATAGTTCTAGAATGCCTTGTGGTTGTCTTTGGAATCCTTAGCAATTTTATTTTCGTAACTAGCTTTGGAGGATTTTGTGAGGGAATTTTTTGCATCCTGGGATTTTCCTCTTTTCTGCAACAATTTCTTCCTTTTGTTGTAAAGTTTGTTTATGGCAGGGGACCACCAGATTGGCTTCCTTTTTTGGAGGAGAGCATCTTGGTTCTATTTGGGATGGCACGATTAATCCAGGAGTTGATTCATGCATGAGTATATGTGCTCATATAGTGCCTTTAGTGTAGGATTCAGCAGTCAAACTTTCAGTTCCCGTCTGCATGGGTGTCATGAAGCTTGTCAATTCTGACTTGAGTAGCACGAAGTTGGCTTTGGAGAAGTTTTTTTATGGAGGTTTCCTTACTAGGGGGTGGGATGTGGACGTTAAGGGTGATTAGCTTATGGTCAGACCTGACTAACGAGGGGGTTGACCATAGGTGTGGAGCATTGCTTTCCGATGTTGGTAATGACCAGGTCTAGGATATTGGAGTCCCTGGTGGGACTATGGATTAGTTGATCCAGGGCATTGGAATTTATGAATTCCAAGAACCGTTGGGCAAAGGTGTTGGTACACAACTAGTTTACCCAGTTAATGGCAGGGTAGTTAAAATCACCCAGTATTAGGGTGTTTGTTTCTGTCTTAATATTTTCCAGTATGTTTAGAAAGGTGTAGTGAGAATCTTGGGGCATGGTGGAGAATCTGTAGCAAGCTACAGTTTGGATGGCAGTCTTACCTAGTGTTGCACCTGGAGATTTTCAGATGCATTGTGTTGGGAAACTAGCCTGGTGGTGTGAATATTCTTGGTGAATATGGACACTCCTCCACCTTTGGTGTTTCGGTCCTGGTTTGGTGGCCGGAAGTGTGGTAAGAGTTGTAGCCTGGTATTGCAGGGGTTCTCTCTGGAGCCTTGAACCAGGTCTCGGTTACTGCACAGATATTGATGTTATCTGTTTTTAGGAGTGCCTCCAGAGAGTGCATTTTGAGGTATAGACTTCTAGCCTAGAGCAGCTTTACCTTCAAATGTTGCATGCTTGTACCTGTTACGGTGGTGGTTTTGTCCTTTGAACTTTGCCTAAAAAAGACACTATAGGGGTGGCAAGAGCCTTAGACAGTAACCTGAATCCCAGGGGCGACAGGTGCAGACCATCTCTGGCAAAGCATCGTGGTTTGTCGATCATGTCGTCCCAGGCAGACAGATACTGGATCCCCTTTGAATGACACCAGAAGCTTAGCCAATTGTAAGTCAGTCATTTTGTCCTTGTATTGTGGTATCATTCTGGGCGAAGGCAGGATGCTACTCAGGGCTAGGGTCATACCTGCCTGGGCCACATGATCCGAGAGCTCTTCCATGTCTCTCTTCATGTAGTCCAGGGAGGTACGTCTCAAGTCATTCACTCCAACATGGGAAAAGAGTCATATTTGTACTTGTTGTGGAGTGATTTGTGCATGCGTTATGTGGCGGATCCTGGCACCCGATAGGCAGCTGACTGTAATTTTCTCCTTGTTCAACCTGATGAGTAGGACATCAGTGTGCAGGACTATAGAGTCACCTATGACTAAAGTGTTAGGTACATTGTCTTGCCTTAGGGGCTGTTGCTGGGTGGCACACTGGTATTGTGAGCTATGTGACACTTTGTGACTGATGTTTTCTTGTGTTGCAGCTTCAGAGGTCCTTGTTGCTTGGGCAGGTTACAGTTACGGGCCTCCGCATATGTGGATTTAGTGTTGCTATATGTGGGTGTTGGTGGTGTGGGTTTAGAAGGGCTGTATGTTGCTTTAGGTGTAGTGTGGATGTTAATCTTCTCCCTTTGACTGTCTAGCACAATCTTGGGTGGAGAGAGCTTTGCTTCCATTTTGACTATGTAAGTGCATCTCTCACAGGTTGTAGTGTTGGGTAGCAGGAGGAGAGGGTTGTGTGTACATGATGCAATTGCTGCATTGCCCCAGTATGCCCAGATTCACCAGGTGGACAGGAGAAATCACCGGAAGCTGACCCTTGGACATGCCTGGTTTGGTGCTTTTTTGTAAAGTACAGGAGCTGTTTTGCCTTACCTTAGCAAGGTACTTTGCAGTTATAGGCTGTTTAGTGCCTACGATTAATTTCTCCTTATTAACAAGGAGAGTTGAGTGCTTATATCAGTTTAAGGCTTTCTAGTGCTTTCCAGCAGGTATTACAGCAAGTGCTAGTCGCAGGGTAAGATGAAAAAAGTGCACGCTGCAGTGTGCACTAGAGAAGTTAGATGTGAAAGTAGGTACCTGTTTTAAAAAGTTCAGGTTTAGTGGAGAGTTACTATTTTTAAAACAGCAAGATGGATTCTAAGGGTGGTCACTTTTGTATTCTGGTGCTATGGAATACAGTAGGATGGCCAATAAATTTTAATAGTTGAAGGGGAGTGATTTCAAAAATGATAATTTTGTGATTACTCACACAAGCCAGTGAAAGCAGAGAGGAAATGAGATATATGGTCAAATTAACATAAGAGGCAGGCAACTAGAAAGAGTGGTATTTAACAAGACAACTGTAACTGGGTGGGAGGGTGGGGAAAAATTTCTGCCTGACTCAGAAGAAAGAGAGCTGTGGTCTGTCTTGAAGTTTTAATATGCAGTTAAAGCAGAATGCAAGTAAAACACAAGGTAAAGAAAACAAACCACAGTATTCAAAATATAAAAAGGCAATAAAGTAATACAAAATACAACAAATAAAAGCAAACTAACCTTTCCTTCACAGCAAAGTTTAACAGTCTGGATGAGCCTTTCTGGTATATTAATTAGACCCCTAGCACACAATTAACACATGTCATGTGGAATGTCACATCTTTAGCAGCCTACACATCTCTTGCATTCCAAAGCATTTTCTGAAAAAAATAACTTAAACCATAACATTGCAATATTTACATTTGCTTATTAATCTTTCTATTCGTACAGCTTTATCAGTAAGAAGTAGTTTTATACATTGATAATAGTTCATTCACAGTCTTTAGTTCATTCAGTCTTTTCCATAAATACTGAATATATTATAATGCACACAACCACCAAATTTTGCAAACAAGTGCATGATTATTGAGATATTTAGAGAAATATGAAAACCTATGCTTAATTGTATATTGTACAATTTTATTTATTTTATTTTACATTTGTTAACCGGGCTGGTCCAACTGGATGCATATCCTTTTTCAGTAGAGGCCCGAGGAGAAAAGCTCCAATCATAATCTTAAAACACAAAATCTCAAAACAAGTTATATAAAAAATCCAGGTTATAACAATGCAAGTTACAAAAAGTATAAATAAGTAGACGTTGTACATTTACAAGGTTAGTAAAAAAAAGTCCATTTACATAGAAGTATAATGAGACAAAGATCAATCATCTGGTAAAACATGACAGGGAAATATAATATACTAATAGAGTATATCAAGTTCAAGAGTCACCATCTTATATTTGTGGTAAAAATGTATTTCCAGATAAGTGATAAGGGAACAAGAATTAGGAGATGAGGACTGGATAGATTTGGTGTGAAGGTATGAAATATTAGCTTAATCAGGTTCAGGACATGGGCATAGCCATAGTGTCTTGAGATATTCTTTAAGGTTCTTTTTGAACTGTTTGTGAGAGGTAGTATTTCTGAGGTAGATTGGGAGGGCCTTCCATGGCTTACCAATGGAGTTGGCGAAGAGGGCATCGCCACCAGAATTATTGGCTTTAATGGTTAGGATCTGGGTGCTGTTGGAAGATCGGAGACTATTTAGGTTAGTGTATGGTATCAGTATGCTACACAGAGCGGGGGTTCTGTCTGGTTGGTTAATTATTTTCCATGCTTCAGAGAGTTGGTTTAGTTTGAGAAGATTGGCAGTTCCAACCACCCAAGTTGCCTCAGGTTATGACAATGGTGGGTGCGATATGGAGAACCTGTTATAAATCTAGTAATGTGGTGGTAGGCCTGGGAGAGCATGTTTAGTTCACGTTTATGGAGGAAAGAAAGGACTGGGGAGGCATAGAGGAGTGTAGAGAGGAGATGTGCGGGCAATGGTAAGTTTAGCAGTCGGAGTAAGAAAATTTTTATTCTGTACATGGATCCAAGTTTTTTGTTAACAGATTTAACTGTTTGGGTGATGTGTATGTCAAATTTGAGCTTATGGTCAATAGTTACTCCTAGTAATTTGGTATTGGTGACAGGGGTTATGATAGTCCCATTGTTGGATTTGATACAGAAGGCATTACTATCTGTGTTTGGGAGTTCTTTAACTGGGGTAGAGAAGACGTTGGGAAAAAATAATAGTAATTTGGTTTTGGTTGGGTTGAGTAGGAGTTTGAGGTCGGTAAACCATTTTTCAACTAGAGAAAAGCAGAGTTGAGTGGTGGTTTGGAGGTTGAAGAGGGAGGCATCAGAGCAGATTAAGGTGGAGTCGTCAGCATATTGTATGCAGGTGGATTGAGGGATAACTGAGTGAAGGTCATTAATGAAGATGGAAAACAGAAGTGGTCCAAGTATTGAGCCTTGAGGGACACCAATGGTGTTGGGAAGGAGGTCTGATTCCTATCAGCTAGGTACATTTTGAACCATGTTAGAGCTGGGGTGTCCAGATGCAAGGATTCAAGGGTGGACAGTAGGAGCTGGTGGCTGACCATGTCAAAAGCTTTTGACAGATCAAGAAAGAGGGCGGAGGATATAAGTTTACTATTGCGATTGTTATTAATGGAGTTGACAAAGGAAAGGAGGGCAGTGGTTGTACTATGGTGGGGGCGAAAGCCATGTTGGGTGTTGGATAAGAGATGATTGCACGTTAGGTAGTGAAGAAGTTGTTTGTGGATACATCTTTCCATAATTTTTGCTATTGGGGACAGTATAGCTATTGGTCTATAGTTTGAGATTTCCGTGGAGGTGCCTCCTTTGTGAAGTGGGATGATGTAGGATATCTTCCATACAGTGGGAATACTAACTTCGGTAATGGTTCTATTGATAAGGATGGATATAGGGTATGCAATAACTTCAGCCGCTATTTGTAAGAATTCTGCTGGGAGGTGATCAGCTGCTAGAGTGGTTGGTTTAAGTTTTTTAAGAGAGAATATATGTATGATGTGGAGACCAGTTTAAAAGTGAACTGGGTAGGGGTCTCAACTTGGGGTTGTGTGGCAGATGGGGGAGAGGAGGTTAGTTGACTGGCAAGGTTTTGGATTGTCTCGGTGAAGTAAGAGTTAAAGGAATTGGCTATTTCTTCCGGCCCTTGCTCAATGAGCTTTTCGGGGGTTGGGGTAGTAGTTTTTCCTGGGTGCTGGAGGTTGTTGAAACTAGCCCAGAATTTCTTTGGGTTATTCTTGTGTTTCTGCTGGAGGTGGCAGAAGTATTGTTTTTTGTCTAAGGTAACAGCTGATTTGGTTGTGTTTCTTAGCTGTTGAAATTTGGTTCGATCTTGAGGGGTTTTTGTTGCTCTCCATTTGACCCAGGCTTGGTTACAGAGTTTAATTTTAATTTTTGTTTCTCTAGTAAGCCAAGGAGTTATGCGTATTTTGGATCTAATTTGTCTAGGAGGGGCATGTGAGTCAAGTATCTTTAGGAATGTGTTGTTAAAGTAGGTCACACTCTCCTGGAGGGGCAGAGTTCTTAATAAGGTCCAGTTACAGCATTTTAGTTCATCTAGAAATTGTTGAGGAATAAATTTCTTTTTGTTTCTTATTAGTCTATATACAGGAGGGTTGGAAGTAGGGAATTTGTGTTTAATAATATAAGTTATGAGGTGGTCACTGAGGTCATTGGGAAGGGTGCCAGTAGTGTAGTTGCTTGAGTCCCTATTGGTAAGGATCCAGTCAATAGTGCTTTCTTTTTGGAGAGAATTGCTTGTTCTGGTTGGGGTTAGGATATGTTGGGAAAAACCATATAAGTTAATGGGTTGTGGGGTTGTATGGGTGGAGCAGAGAGACCAGTCAATATTAACGTCCCCAAGTACTATGGTTTCTTGTGGGTAGTTGGTGGCTGACCAGCACAAGATTTGCTCTAAGTTTTCTATATTCTTCCGTGGGATATAGGTGACTAAGAGGTTAAGGCATTTTGAGTGTTAAGGCAAATTTTAGGGCAATTAGTTCTAGGTTGCAGATTATAGGAGGTTGTACTGTATTCCTATGGATATTTAAGGTATTTTTGAACATAACAGCTATTCCTCCTCCTTTTTTCTTTAAACGATCTGCCCTGAAGATATTATAACCGGGTGGAAGGATCTCTTGATCCTTAGTGGAGGGTTTTAACCAGTTTTCAGTTAAACACATAATGTCAGGTGAATGAGTAGCTATCATTGCATGTAAGATGTGAATTTTATTGTTAATGCTTCTAAGGTTCAGATGCAGTATTAGCAAGGAGTCAAACGGTTTATAGATTAAGTTAGAGGGGTTTGGGTTTGAGTTTATAGGGGGGCCTGGGTTAGGATGGATGTCACCATCAATGATTATTCTAGTTTTCAGGTAAACTAGAAATCTTTGTAATTTAAATAGCAATTTGAGGTTGGTTATGTTAGTTGTAGTTTTGGGGTGGTGAAGTGTGAGATGGACTACTTTGGGGGACATTGTCTTGTCTTGGTAGAGTGGAGGTGTAATAGGAACCATATAGATGGTATTGGGAGTTAGTGTGGCCCTTGTGTAAGGGGATTCCTACCAAGGATTGATTTTCATACTTAGTTAAGAAATAGATGGTGAAGAGTAGTATTGTTGTAAGAGGGGCCATGAAATATATGTATTTAGCCATGCTGGTGGTAGGGATAGGATATGAAGAGGGGAAGGAGGTTTGGTGTTAGACTTGATAAGGTGGATGGCCTTGAGGTGGGAGGAGTAGTAGGGTGAGTGACGGGAGTTGTGGATTTGCAGGGGGAGGAGGTTTGGCGTTAGACTTGTTAATGTGGGTGGGCCTTGAGGTGGGAGGAGTAGGGTGAGTCCCAGGAGTTGTGTATTTGCGGGGGGGGGGAAGTGGGAGGGTCTGGCTTTTCCTTTAAATGTAGGGGTACTGGGGGCGGGTGGGATATGGGGGCAGGGAGCGCGGAGCCCCGATAAAGCGAGGGGAAGCTGAGCGGGCATCCAATGCCAGGAGTCATATTAACAGTAAAGAATGGCTGTACAGTACCGTAGCAGAGCTCAGGTAATTGTAGCTAGGGCTATACTTAATGTAGCAGCATAGCCAGAATCCTGAGATTAGTGTGATACTGTTTAACAAAGAGGAAATCTTCAGATTTAACCCTGTAGAAATGTACTGATAGGGTTGACTTTATTTAATCCTTGTTCTGGTCCGAGCAGTTGCAGCGGTGAGCGAGTAGTGTCTGGGGAACCAGTAGTTAGGGCGAGGGACTACCTGTGAGTAAGAGAAGGAGGTTAGAATATCTAGGCTTGATTAGGAAACACAGATTACAATACAGTGATGTGTAGAGAATAAGATGCAGTCGAGATACCAGTAGATCAAACAGTTACATATATAAAGTATTTCAATTTGGTTCTACAACACTATCAGCAAAACACTAAAGCAGCTTAGGCGGATTCCTAAAATTATGTGTAGATACTTAAACCAGTACTATATAATGTAAGCAAACAGTGACCGATAGTCGCAATACTGTTAGTAAGTGAACGCTGTAAGCAGCAACACGGTCATTTACAACTATACACTTCGACTGTTGTCGCCTTTCTATACTATGCAAGGGAGTAAACAAACAGGGTAATATAAGCAACCAACATCTGCTATAGTCGCAAGACAGTTAAATACAATCAAAACATTAGAAATGCATCATTACCTGTAGACCTTGCAGCTCTAAACTTAGCAATGTGAATTATAACTATACAGGCAGTAACAGACCTCTAGCTTTTTGTGAACAAAACGCTAACACACTGTAGAGAGAACACTAGAAGCGCATCAACAATATGAATAAAACTGTTAGCATAACGTTGCAGCAGTATGGCAAAGCAATGTAATGAGTATGAGGCTCACAAAGTCACAATAAACACTGCCGTAACTCACAGCTTAGAATACCAGTCAATAGGCTCACAAGGAATTAATTCAAGTCCAGTAACACTGCCGTAGCTCACAGCTTAAAATACCAGTCAGTGGTTGATTTACCTTGTGGCCGGAGATGCGACCAGATAGGTGGAGTAGCAGGAGGCAAACAAGCAGAAAGCAAAAGTGAAACTGTAGGCTTAATTCTCAACTTCCCGACGTCAGTGTTCCCGCCTGGAGTCCGCTGGGTCTTAGTGTGCATCCACTGCCAGGAGTGATTTAAACAGTAAAGAATGGCTGTACAGTACTGTAGCAGAGCTCAGGTAATTATAGCTAGGGCTATACTTAATGTAGCAGCATAGCCAGAATCCTGAGATTAGTGTGATACTGTTTAACAAAGAGGAAATCTTCAGATTTAACCCTGTAGAAATGTACTGATAGGGTTGACTTTATTTAATCCTTGTTCTGGTCTGAGCAGTTGCAGCAGTGAGCGAGTAGTGTCTGGGGAACCCGCGAGTAGTTAGGCGGAGATGCGACCAGATAGGTGGAGTAGCAGGAGGCAAACAAGCCTCCTTTACAAGAAAAGTGATGCTGGATATCTCAAGATGTGCAAGTAATAGATGCTGAAGAAAACTGATTTCAATTTCACATAATCTTATGCAAATAATCTTATGCAACAGTTTGTAAGTCAGTCGTTTTTTGAAGTATTCAGTACATATTCAAATATTGCTTATTGATAGTTGCTTAAATATTTCTAATATAGTGTGGTGTAAACCAGCGCTGACAGTGAATTGCCCAGTCTCTCACATTGGTGTTTCACACTGTATACCTCAATATCATGTAGGTCTCACAGTTATGAAAAGTGTGAACATAAATTTGAAATAGGAATAAATGGCAAACAGATCCACTGTAGGTCATCCTGAATTAACAATTTTGTTAATAACCCCATGACCTTTTATAACAACCTATCATTAGCCGGTAAGTCACTTGGTTACAAAAGCCAGACCCAAAAAGTTCTACAAAATGTTTTACAGGTGTGAATTGGAATTATATAAAAAGGCATTTTAGACTTGCGTGATAACCTAATGTTTTAGTGTGGATGATTACACATGCATCCAGTTTTCCCAGACACATTCATTTCATTCACTCGCATACAGTCAAAACTAAATTTTTATTTTACATTTGTTAACCGGGAGAGTCCAACTGGATATATGTCCATTTTCAGTGGAGGCCCCGGGAGAAAAGCTCCAGAGCAGTAAAATCATTAACAAGAGAAAGGCATGTTAAAGGTTCAATTGAACAAAATATAGAGTACACAGTCTTTATACTTCATATAGAAGTATAGTACATATAAGATAGTGAGTTATTTGCCAACATTTACAGGCTACATTACTATATACATGTTATAGAGGTGTTTAACAGCAGGTATAGCAGGAAGATAGAGTATATGACCTCCATAACTCATTTCTACACATGAGACATACTCTGTCCTTTAGGTTTCTTTACAATGTTTAGTGATACTATTGCCCCATGCAGACATTACAAAAGCTGTTGCTCTAGTTGCTGGAAAACTGAGACATACGGGTTACTCTCCAGGGGTAGCACAGGTACATAATCTGTGATTCAGGAAGTGTGTTTTGAGTAGTTTTTTTAATTGGGTGGTGGAGTTATTTATTATGTGGGCTGGAAGGGAGTTCCAGATTTTAGAGATGAAGTGGCTAACGGATCTACCTGCCTCATTTTTAAAGTTTAAAGATTTGTAAAATTGTGTATTGATATTGCATTAACTTCCATAGTGCAAAACTTGGCACTTTTTGGGCCCAATGGTAATTTCTAATGCAGCAGCACATGAACTACTCAGAAATACTGTATATTACCAAACTGTTAAAGTAACCAGTAATTTTAATACGATACAGTTCAGCAGGAAATAATTCTCCTTTATTGCAAAATTAGAAAAAATAATCAGACTGATTCTAATTGAGTCAACCTAAGCTCGGATAAACACCAAATAGACTACCACCAAACTCGGGAGTCAAACATAATTAAATCCACTGAATTCAGTCTGTTATGCAAAATAACGATCAATGTCTGTTATTCATTAAAGATTCTTTATTGACAGTAACTACTTTGTAAAGAATCTTTAAGGAATTACGGACATTGATTATTTTGACTAATAGACTGAATTCAGTGGATTTTTTAATTGTATTTGTTTGACTTTTGAGATCGGTGGTACTCTATTTGGTGCTTATCTGAGCTTAGGTTGATTCATAGCTACAATCAATCTGTTTATTTTTTACCTGTTTACTGGCAAGCAAGTAAGGAGAGATTCAGGGGGCAATTTCATTTTAAAGAAATTATTTTGCGTAATTTATCTTTATTGCAAAATGATACATGGGACCTACCAAGGCTCCTTGAACTACAAAATGGAATACTACTCTTTGTTTGACGTTCCATATTAGGCATGAGTTCTACATTCCATAGTAGCACTTTGTTTGGTTCGGTTCCAATCCTCTGAGCCAACTCTGCCATGTGAACCTCCTGTTGAAGTGCCAAAAAAAATCTGATCTGACCACTTCAGATCTGAAAAAATCTTCTCTGATCCTTTCACTTTAACTTATGATGCATCTGATCTCCTCTCTGCATTTGTCTCCCTTTATGGAGCAACCTTCTGGGCACCGTTCAAGACCATATTCCATGACCTCATTTGATCTTACAAGAGCTTTACAAAAGCTGATATGGGTAGGAGGATAAGGAAGTTCCTTAGGATGCAGATTCAAATGGGAGTTCTCCTGGCTAGGATCTCATTGGCTCTGGAGACCTTTGCCAGTACTACTATGCCATTATTAGGTCCTTCTCTGATCCAGTCCCATTGACTCTGCCATACAGGATACTGATTTTGATGAAGGGAGGGGTCCCCCAGATCAACACCCGATGACATCTCATTTGGAGATATTATGGAACTCCTGAAACAAAGGGTGGTTGGTCATCTGATGGGCCCTTCTTGGGAAGGGTTATGTTCATGGAGGCCTTAGACTCTGGCCCGTCTAACTCTTCGGTAACAACGCCCGCATATGAACTCATTCATATGGTCTCTCGATGGGTGTGGAAGAAGCCTGGCACAATTGAGCCTATCCCTAACGGACCATATAGGACCAGCAGAACAAAGTTCCTTTGTCCACCCCCCCCCCAAAAGGGTCTGTAAGGTGCTGGACAGATTTGGGAAACATGTTTGTGCTTTAGTGCCCTTCACTCATAAAATCTGCTAGAAAAAGTAATCCAAGACGCCCCCCCCCCCCAAACCAGAAAGAGTGTGGAACTTATTGAAGATTCTTTTTAGTGCCAAAGAAAATGGGACTGGAGACCAAACTTGGATCTCGGGAAAATAAATCTATCGGTTCAGTGTACAAAGTTCCAGATGGTCACAGGTCAATTCATTCTGACGGTCCGGGAGATGTCTATGCTTCAAGCTGGGAGCCAGTCATTACCAATTCAGAGCATTGCCTTTTGCTCTCGCCACAGCCCCAAAGATGTTTGTAGTGTATGACAGTTGCAGCTCACTTGAAATCTCATGTGTTTTCATGTCTGGATGACTGGCTCATAACAGCTCCGACCCAGGTATCATCTAATTCAAGCTAGGGATTACTTACCCCAGTTGTGCTGTTGTCTGGGGATCTGTGTCCATTGCAACAAATCTCAGCTCGAACCAGCTCAGATATTGGAATTCATTGGTGCTCTTTTCAATACAGTCTCTCAAACAGGTTCTGTCCCGGGCATTTCCAGGTCAAAAAGCTCATTCAGAGTTCTATTTCAGCTCATCTGATCCTTTCAAGCATTAGGATCTATGTCAGCAGCAATCACTCTAGTACTGCTGACAAGGTACATATGAGGATCCAAGTTTAAGCAAGTCTATTCTAATGCCGCACGAGTGGTCTCTCAACATGCAGATGACAGGAGAGGATTTTCCATCAACGGGGCCAGCCATGCTGCATCCTCCATCAACAAGTGCAGCAGGATCTTTGCCTTGATCCAGCCAATAGGAGAATCCCTGAGAGATGCTGTACTTCATGCTTGGCCCTCTGGTCTCCTTTATTCTTATCCCCTCATTTCCAAATTTCTCCAGAAATCATCTCTATTTGGAGAGCACAGTTATCCTCATTGCCCCTTACTGGCCTCGGCAGATTAGGTTTCCCTTCCTTTGGCCTCCTCTTCTACATCCGCACTGGATTCTGGATCCAAATCTAGACCTGCTGTCTCACCCAACAAACATGATTCATCAGAACATTTTCAGGCCTCAGGTTGACCACATGTTTTCTGCAGTTCCATTAAGTGCTAGACATTCCAGGCTGTCTGTACGTGTCCATCCCATACTTTTTATCATCCTACAAAACTCATAGAAAGGTTTACAAAAGTAAATGAAAAAGATTTGTTTTGGGGCACATAAAAGAATTTGGTTTCCTTTTCAGCTCCAATTTCTAAGATTTTTGACATTTTAGTGGTGATTTTCGGTGAAGGAGCTAGTTACAGAGTACAGTTGGCAACCATGTCCAATTTTCATGTATGAGTAATTCAACTTTAACCTCACCCAAACTTTAGAAAGCCTTTTTCAGAGGAACATATCTACTTAGACTTCCATTAAAGGACCCTGCTCCTCTTTGGGATTTAAATATTGTTTTACAGACTTTAACCCAACCCTAAAATCAGCTATCTTCTTGGTTGCTGTTACTTAGGCCAGGAGTGTCATCTAAACCTCCTTATTTGATTTTTCATAGTATCTTTACGGACTAGTCCTTCGTTTCTACCTAAGGTGATGTCCAAATCCATTATTAATCAGGTTATCAACCTTCCAGTCTTAACAAATTTCTCAAATAAAGGAGAACCCCTGTTCCTTGGGAGTCCCTTATGGCGAGTATTTTTTTTTCTATTCTGTAACCTGTAGATATGGAGCTTTTCTTGGGAGTCTGCTGAAGTGATCTTGCATGACCCAGTCGGACTATACTGGTAAACCAGTATAAATACATGTTAAATATGGTTATTTCAAAAGAAAAAGTTTATATATTTTGAGTATGGAACAGTGGAGATTTTGGCTTAAGTAATGTTCTTCATATTGATCACTGCTGAAGGACCAAAAACTAATATATCTATCCAAAAGTGAATTTAAAGTCTCTCTCCTTCTTCTTTTTTTTTTTTTTTTTTTTCCCCCTCTCATTCTCCTGGAGATTCTAAGAACGCAGCCAGGTAAACGTCCTCGGCATGGAACTAGTGGTAGCAGCCCCGGATGTATTACTTACAGCATCATAAACGCACTTTAAAACAACGAGCAGTGATTGGAGAAATAGAAAAAACTAAACCACACAGAGCAGTTCCTCCCAAGAGGAAACTTCTCCTCATACTTTCACAATTTGTCAGAATAAACTTTAACATGTAAGCCTGACAGTTCAAAAGTTAAAAAATTAAGTTGCAGAAGCATACATTTTTTCACTATACTTAGCAATTATGTTACCATCCTTATCAGAAGGGGAAGGATTAGAGTCAACAAAATGCTCTTCGGCAGCTGGCTTGACTAAAGTTATAGCTGCCTGGTCAGGTCCTAGATGAGTGTATAGAAAGTTGAGAAACTTGTACAGCCTGTCTGCTTTTTTAGGTCCAGTAGGCTGTGATAAAACATTTTCCATTGCTGCCAGCACTGGGAGGAGATTCTGGGAGTTACATTTTTAACATTCATAGTATTTTTGAGGGACTGAATGCAGTGTTCTCCCACTGAAAACACTGGCAAATTCTTGAAGCCATCACAGAGAACGAGAATCCTTGACAGGGTTCTTCAGATAATGTACTGTCCTCTGATTCAGAAGTCTGATGAGACAAAAATTGTATTCTCATCACATTCCCCTCCATATTCATTTTCTTGAATCTCTTGAGGAAAAGAGGATTTTTTTTTTTCTTACCAGAAATCGGTAAGAGGGGCAGTAAGCCTGTACGAGACCCTGAGCCAGAATTTATAAACTCCTGTCCAATTAAACTGGGGCATGAGAAAATGTTCAGTTATGTTTCTTTTTGACAGGAATATTAGCTCCCCCCAGGAATAGGCATAATGTTCTGGTAATGCAGAGAACCTTCCTTGCTACTTCTGCCAACAAGTCACTCTCCCTTGCCTACTAGGGTGGACCCCAACAGCTGCAGAGGATGTGGCTAATACATCTTCTATAGTGGCTGTATGGGCAGTACCAGATGGGTCTGGGGGGAAAAAGATGAATGGTCTGAAGAACCAGCTTTGGCCACAGAAGCATCACCTACCTACAGCTGAGGCAAATTGTTAGCATGCTGTCGTGGCAAAGACTGTTTTAACGCTTTTTTTGTGGCTGGAAGGACCAACTGTGGGACTGGTAGTGTGTTCCATGTTCAAGCCAAAATAGTGCCTCATTCACAGGGAAACTAAACATCAAAACCTGGTAAAAGTACTATAAAATCACTTTTTCCAGTAAAAAGCAGCAGCCCCAAAACAATTTTTTAAAGTTTTTCCACGTGGAAAAAAAGGTTTTAAAATGTATAAATCTACTTTTAAACTGCCAAACTCAAAAGTGCTCTCCCAATTGTCACATGACTCTGATGTACTTCAGTCTAAAAATACACAGTCTAAAAATACACATTCCTAGGTTAAACAGTACTTTTCCACAGAGGAAAGTTAAAGGAAACATTACAAATATGTGGAAAGCTGCAGGATAGGGGTGTGTCGAATTGCCCAAAGCTATGCTTAGCTGAGAGTACACAAGGTAACCGAGTATGCATGTGAACGGAGATGGAAAAGCATGTATCTGTCGCACACTGCAGCTGAGACAGGAAGGATATAGGAAAGAAATAAGGAAATGCTGCAGCAGTGAAATTAGAGTACAAATGACAAAACCTAGGAGCCTACAGTGGGCCATTGACAACCGCTAACAAGGCTGCAAGCAGCTACCTCCACGACGGGGAAGGGGTGGGGCTGTACTGCAAAGAAAACAGCAAGGTGTCAAAGCAAAACAAAGGCGATATGCAGTATATCGGCTACAAGGCACAATTCACCATGACTGGGTAGGGAAAGTACAAAACAAGAAAGACGGCAGGTGGATGCATGCCTGATAATGGGAGGGGATCCAGGTCTAAAAGTGAATTAAAGGGCAACAGAGTAATCAAGGCAGGCAAGTAGATCTCCACAGTAAAGGTCCCACACTTGCAGTACTCATTGCAAAACCCATAATTAAGACATGCCAACAGCTGGAATAGTTCATACACACCCACTTGCATCAGCAGCATCCATAGCGCAATACTATAAAGTTTGAAAGCACCTCACACACATTTGTGTATTCCCATACACTCTGCACCAGTGGTGTATACAGACGGGGAACTTTTATTATGTACATGTTAGGGGCTGCCATAGCTTTGATCCACCAGCATGTGTTGGAGACTGAAGGTGGTGTGGAGCATGATGCCCAAGACCACCGCAGGCACCAGAGGAGGAGTGTGTTCAGACCCAGGCTAACCTACCAGGGGCTACATGATCTGGAAATAGTAGAGCTTTACAGGGTGGACAGGGACACCCTACAGCAACTTGTGGAGCTGTGCCGGCCACGCCTCAGATCCAGAACAAACAGAGGGGAACCCATCCCAGTGGATACGAAGGTATGTGTAAGCCTGAGAATACTAGCTACAAGTACCTTTCAAAGATCAACTGGGGATATCATGGGTATCTCACAGGCATCAGCATCCAGGGTACTACACCAGTTCCTGGATGCCATGTTACCACATGCCAATGAGTACATATACTTCCCCCGAACGCAGGAGGGAGTTGGCCAGCAATATGTGTCTCTTCCACTGTGTGGCAGAATACCTAGAGGTACTGGGTGCAATAGACTGCACGCACATACACATCAAGTCACCACCTGGTGAGCAGTGAAGGCGCTACATAAACCGCAAGGGGTACCCCTCCATCAACTGCCAGGTCATGTGCAATGCCCAGGGCATTATCATGGATGTGTGTGCCGACAGCCCTGGAAGCTATCACGACTCCCACATCTGGCATGCCTCACAGCTGTATCGGTTATTTGCCAGGGGAGACATCCCAAGTGGCCACCTGGTGGGGGATGCAGGCTATGCACTGGAACTGTGGATGATGACTCCCATCAGAAATGTGCACACACCCATGCAGGAACACCATAATGAGGCACACGCACAAACCAGAGTCGTCATAGAGCATGTGTTTGGGATGCTGAAATTATGGTTCCGTTGCTTGGACATATCCTTTGGAGCCTTGCAGTACTCTTGAGGCATGTGTGCCCACATCTTTGTAGTGTGTGCCATGCTACACAATATGGTCCTGCGGAAACAGCTGCAGCAGGGACAGAATGGTGAAGGCCCCCAAAGCCCACCACCATTGCCAAGGGCCCCACAGGCACAGAGGTACTCAGACCATGAACACCCTGAGCCGAGGCGTGCCTAATGCCCATGCCTTGGCAAAGAGGGAACGTATAGCACACACACTGACAACGTAGGCACCTAGGGACTGACACCTGCACACGCAGTAAAAATGGATGGGGCACACACGACTACCTGTAAATTGTCATATATAGGCAGTCTACTGTGTGCGTCCAACATGGGCAGCCCTCAACTATTGCACACACAACAGCCAGTGGCACCAGGCAAGTCAACACCTGAACAGTAAACTAAGCTATCAGCGTATGCAGGTACTGTATATAGATTCATAGGGTAGGTACTTTGCCAACTGCCAGAGGCCATTCATAAGGCCAACCAAAATGTATCAGTGTTTGCCACCCCATTGAGTCATTAACCGTCCCTCTGTGGAGCAGAGCCAATGGCGGGATCCCTGGGGTGCATCTACTGTTCCCCATCCACCCTTCAGGGTTTCTCTTGCAGAGTGTTAGTGAGGGGCTCTGTAAAATGTAGTTAGAGATGTTGTTGCAAAGTATGGGGAGTGTCTGACAGGAAGCTGTCCCTCCAGCATCTTCCGGTTATTGTTGTGGCAAGGTCAGCTCACTGCAGTGTGTGGCTCACTGTGACATGGATTCCCATAGGTGGAGCATATCCATCAAGCCAGAGTTGAACATGGCTGTGTTGGTCAGCGGAGATCATCTCTGGGTAAATGAGATGCCACTGAGTAAAGCAGGAGTTTCAGTCCGGCTGCGTAGGCCATATGTTGGAGGCCAGTATTCCCCTTGGTGAGGTACATTTGTGGACCCCCCCCCCCCAGCTGTTGGACATGTCCTCTGAGGTACATCCCACATGGATTATTATACCCTATGATGGGACTGATGAGTAAAGGGGCACTATAAGGAATCCTTTAGTAGTCAGATGGCCTACATAGAAGGATGTCCTAACTACTGTGGAAATATGATTGTCACGGGGAAGATCACCATCTACCTTAGTTCCCAGATACCCCATTACCTGTTCTGTATTAAAGTGGCTGCCGCTCGTGTTAGTATGTGAGTGCCAATTCCACAATGGAATGACCATGCAGTTAGTAGCACTTGGCTGGAGGCCGTGTCATTGGCACCCTGTGATGTTCTCTGTGAGGTCCCCTGAGGGATGTCGGTGTCAGCTGGACTATCAGTCATGGCTCCCAGTTTGCAGTCATTGCCAAACATGGTCTGCCGTAGTCTACCTGTGTTTGCCTGTACATCTGAGATGTATATGCCAAACAGTAGGGCTCCCAGGACTGAGTCCTTTGGGACAGCAGTCGTGGCTGTTCAAGAATTGGACCTGGAGACCAGTAGTCGTACCATGTGGGTTGTGTGTGTGTGTGTGTGTGTAAGCCCATTGGCAACCTAACCTGTGATTTATGGGTGAATGTACAGGCTGGTGTGTTTATCAATAATACCAGAGTGGGGCATGGTCTCAAAAGCCTTGGTGAGGTCCAGGTAGTATGTGTGAACCACCTCCCCTGTCATCTAACATCTTGGTGACTGTATGTAAGACGTAAAACAGGTTCAGTAGGCATGAACTGCAGCCAGCCAAGCTGACCTGGGTTGGGTCACGTGTCCGAAGGTTACCAATGTCATTGCTAATGAGTGCCATTAGGATGCAAACCATACCATTGCAGACCAGGCTAGTCAGGCTTATGGGGTGGTAGTTACCATGGTCAGTTGTGATTTCCCCGTGATGGAGTGGAATAACCATTGCCATGCGCCATTGTATGGGCATGTAGCCTGTGGAGAGGCTGAGGTAGGAATGTATAATTAGGTGGGGGGCAGGTTGTCATGTACAGTTTGCAAGATGCAGTCTTTGTCAACATTTGCCTCCATTGACGCTGTGTTCTGCTGTTAGAGAGGGCCATTTCCACCTGTGTGTTTCTGATGTTTGGGATACTGTACCTTATGGGTAGTGTTGTGGGCTCTTTAGGGGGTGAAGTATGCACCGAATGTATCTGCAAGGATGTTGGCGA
This sequence comes from Protopterus annectens, assembly GCF_019279795.1. NCBI lineage: Eukaryota > Metazoa > Chordata > Ceratodontiformes > Protopteridae > Protopterus > Protopterus annectens. Next base: position 1,514,245,111 of record NC_056725.1, on the reverse strand, counting down.
TATCAGTAGGGTCAGCATATTTTGCGCTATATTTCACTGGCACAGTGCAAATCTGTGTCACCACGTAGATCCTTGACATAGCCAAAGAAGGCTTTGCGGTTATCTTTCAAGTCCTTGCATATTCTCCTGCTGTTAGCCTTGGATGATGTCATGAGGGACCTACTTATCCTACTAATAGTGGCCGTGGATGTCTGCCCTTCATGGAGTTTGCTGTGTGTCTGGAACACTGTCCTACATCTGCAGTATAGCCTGTTCATTGCAGAGGTCTACCAGACCGGTGTCCTTGCCTAGGAGTGAGTGTGTCTTGGTTTACCAGTGATGGCACAATCCATACATCCATGTAGGTGCTTTATAGACTTCATTCGTAAATCTGTCTGTATCTGGAGCAGTGTTTCCCCTTAGCATGGGGGCTGTGAAAACCCCCCACCCTTGTCACTAGTAGTGTAAATGTAGCTGTAGGAAAGGTATACACTGTGGTATCCATGGGTGGGGGAGATGCTAGGGTGTGGAAACGGTGAATAGTTCATGGTCAGACCTAACCAGTGACTGGTTAACCTCCACTGTGGTGCACCTGTTGCTCATATTGGTGATGACCACATCTAGTGGCTTCCACCTCACATTAGGGAGGTTGCCACCTGATACAGGGCATATGAGGTGATGCATTCCAGGAAGCGGTGGTCCCGGAAATGAGTACCAGAATATGTTTCCCAGTTAATGGTATGGTAGTTGACCTTGACCAATGCCAGGGTGTGTGTTAGGACTGTTATGTTCTCCACTGTCTCCAGGTAGGTGGAGTGGAGGTCCTGGGTCATGGAGGGTGATGTAGCAGGCCACATTCCACATTGCTGTTGTGGTTGATATTAGCTGCACAGGATGATCAGAGGTATCATGCAGCCCCACTAACCTGGAGGTGTAGGTATCCCTGATGAATATGGATACAGCCCCTCCATGTCTGTCAGTCCATGTTCCGTGGCTGAAATGTGTGGTATGGGTTGTAGTCTGGTAGTGCTGGTGTGCTCTCAGGAGCCTTAAGACAGATTGCAGTTAATGCACAGATGTTGATGTCCATCCTGAGGAGTGCTGTGAGTGCATGCATGTTGTGATCACAACCCCTAGTGTTTGAGTAGCATAATCCACATTGAATCTGCTATTGTGTTGTTTACGGAGCTGGTATTCACCTTCAAGACTCTCCTAAGTAAGGCACCATGGGGGCGCCAATAGCCTTGGCCAGTATTCCAAAGTGTAATGCAGACAGGCCGGTATGGTATCATTGCATCCCATCTGTGCTTGATTTTCATCTCCCCTGTAGGTAACCTAGTGGTAAGCAATAGAAAGCCTTAACCTTATACAAGTCTTCTAGCTTCCAAGATAGGCATTTGGAGTGACTAAATATCAGTGTTCTGTATGTTCCTGCTGTACTCAACTGTTTCCTGACTAGATGGTGAGTTCACACTGTATATTGTGATCTGAAGGTCTGTTTATTCGCATATTACATCTGTGATGGCCTGCACGTTAGAGGTGCACAGCCTACTATCTGCCCAAGGGCAATTAGAAGCATAGAAACAGTGTGTTGGCCTTCCCCGCACCATTGATGAAGTAACTGAGCCTCTGTCAAGCATAGCCAATGAAGCAATTCTAGGCAGAGTTGCAGGACGCTGTTGAAGACTGGGGTTGTGGAGGGTGATGGGGGCAGTTAGTGATCTAAAGAGGGCATGTTAATGTGGCAGTTCAACACCATTCAATTCCCCCAACAGGTCTTGCAGCTATCAAACTGGGCAGACTCCCCCACCCCCTGGCTGTATAGTTCTGGGACACATGATCCCATGGGCAGACTTCCCCGCCCCCTGGCTGTATAGTTCTGGGACACATGATCCCATGGGTGTATAATCTGTTACCCATTCACACAACTAGGTTTCCCTTGGTGTGTCAGTGAGGGGCTATGCCTAACTTCGTTAGGAATGTAATGTATTGTCTCATAGTAGTTTTGTTGTATGTTATGTCAAGAGTGCGTGAAGCTCAGTGAGTTTGGGGGCTCCCGCCCTTTGCTTAGCCTTGCTTACACATAGAAATCATCTAAATAGGAAATGGGCGGAAGCAGTGTTAATGTCAACAGTGTAATGGTTACAGCATCCGCATTGTATCTGTGCATTCGAAATTACAATCCCGATAAAGGCAGGGATGTTTATCATGTGCATAATATACCTTAACCACAGCTTGCATATATAGGTAGTAGTCTGTATCATAAACATTTGAATCACCCATATAAACCCATGTGTGCAGGAGAGTACAGTCAACCGAGAATGTAATGTCATGACAGCACATAGTGAGATGTTACGTCCCTGACAGGTATATATACGGAGTAGTTAGCAGATGTGGCCGTGTTTGCGTGCACAGGTTATATGTCACAATGTTTAACTGTGTTTAACTGCTGCTATAATGTGTCACAAATACTGTTAAACATGCTTACAGCTGCATAAATGAGCCTTACTCTGAAGTAAAAAAACATTCATGTATCACTAAGCCATCTGAAGTGTACACATGTTTCATGGTCCTGAGACTACACTTTATACCATATGCATTTTACTGTAATGATCACAAATGGGACAGTGACCTTGTGAACATATGTACAGTACACTGTAATTTGTGAAACAACACATTTCAGTCTACAGATGTATTACTGTTACAAACTAATATATATGTATATATATATGTGTGTGTGTGTGTGTGTGTGTGTGTGTGTGTGTATGTATGTATGTATATATATATATATATATATATATATATATATGTATATATATATATAAAGAAGAAGCACTCCTCTCCAAAGTGTACACAAAACCATGCAGCTCTCAGCTCATAATCATAACAATTAACCTTAAGTCACCATGAAGGGGGGGGGTTTTGTGTATGTGATATGATGGGTAATGCAATAATGCATCAAGGAGGGCCTGGGTCAGATCTGGAGGGGCATACATGGAGTATGGGAACAATATAAAAAGGAGACAAAGCAATAACCATACTCATTCATAATAATAATAAGACCACTGGCAAACCTGCTCACAACTGCGTAAATGTGCGTTATTCACACTTTCACTAAAAGTATCTACTCTGCGAGGTAAAATAATAACACCTTCCAGGAGTAGAACCCGCAACCATGTACTCCATCCTCCGATTAACCTAACCCTAAGCTACCTGGGATGTACCTATCCCAGTTGTGTATGCAGACAGGTTGAAACACACAAGGGAGGAATGTGTTGAAATAGGACAACCCGCCATGTACCCAATTAAAGGTGGACGCTTGTGTGTGTGTGTGTGTGTGTGTGTGTGTGTGTGTGTCTATCTATATAGATAACATAGAGACCTGTCAATATATACAGGGTTACATATATATGTAGATATATAGATAGGTTAGAAACATCTAGACGTCTATGGAGATAGATAATGATTTATATATATATATATATATATATATATATATATATATTATATATACACGCACATACATACACACATAGCATGTCTGTAGATAGCATCTGAAGTGGTCATATCTGAGTATAACATGGACCATAGCAATCTCACATTCACGCCCCCCCCCCCCAAACAATATGAACGTAACATATGAAGTATATGCCAATACGCAATTACAAATATGTTCTATGGACACAGTCCCCAACACAACTGCATTGACTGCAAATATCCATGACAGAATTACACAGACAGCTTTCATTTTGCAGATCTTTATTACATTTCGATGTATTGCCAAAAGGATTCAAGGACTAACATTACCTGCATGCTATACAGGAAGCATTTAATAGTGCCTTAATGAACCCGCCTGCATTTACCATAGTATTAGTCCATTAAGGGATAGGTGTTCTCATAGGGAAAGAACACCCACACACACACAGACGTTATATAAAACCACACCTGCATGTGCTATCTACCAACATCTACCCCACAACCGAAATAATTACATCAATACATACTGTCATACCATAACCAATTGTGCAACTGCTGTACTACAACTGCTGAAACCTTAGCATACCTGGACACACACACTAATATGGCCCTATGTGAAATAGTTGCCGTTATACAATTGAGCAGCTGCGCTGATGTAACAGGGTTTGTATGAACTAATCACGTTTCAGAGGGCTGAAAGGTTCGTACACCAGGAAGTTTTACCGAGTACTGATTTATAAACGCAGTATGATACACAGTAACACCAAACTAAATATGTCTGGTAAGCACACTGTATACCCCCTAACATTGTATGCATAGCTGTGCAGCCTTGAGTTGATCAAACAACCTGGCCAGACTGACACATATATGCAGAAGTATTAGGTACAGACAAACCCTGCACAAGTAGCAAGTTCAGAAATATAACAGCAGTACTTCATTTAGACCAACTCCTCTAGGCATTACACACAGTATATTACTGTTCATCTCAATACAGCTGTTGCAATGGATTCCAAACAAAACCTCCACGCTGTCTTCCTCACAAGTATGGCAAAGGGAAAACGCCAAGTGGGAGTACTCTATTATACTCCACTATAGCCATGGTATTGGCTACTGCAGTAGCAGCACAGCTGATGTGCATATGAATAACTACTTAGGAACACCAATTGGCCATCGGGATAGCACTTTACTGATCTGTAACTATAAAAGGTTGCCTTGTCACAAATTCAAACCATCTGTATGTACCTGTAGTACAGTACAAAACACGGAAAGACAAACTGAAAATGAGTAGTTCACTAGTTAACATCTCCGATTACTAAGATGGTATGTATAACATGTACTATGTCTGTGTATGTAGTATCTGTACTGTAAGAATTAGTGTAATTATTGCATATAGTGGAAATGGTTATCGTGTAGCGATTTATTGTTGAGCAGTAGTAATGCTTGTAATATTCTATGTGTGTACTGCTGTAAGTCACACGGCACACTCCACATACACCACAAGGGATGTTATGGGCTTGGAACCCACCATTTCGCTTCCAGCCACTGTCGGTGTCGAGAGTGGTTCAACAAGTATGTGCTATAACAGGGGATAGTATATGTTGTAACAGTCGACATATGTATGGGTGTATAAGTAAGGTGAACATGTTAAAGGTGGGCTTACCGTGCAAATATGGTGTGCATTGTGGGATATTCTGCCAATAACTGTGTAATGTACAGTATTCTAGGCAGATCTGTTTTCTATTCTACATTGCAGTTCTGATATGTTATGCAAACAGTAGTTATATATATTGGCAATTACAGTACTCAGACAGGATACATAGCATTAGTATTCATCTGACAGGTTAGCAGCATGATAGCAAAGATAATTGGAAGAGCCAGGTAACTATCCATGCACATAACACGTGATATCCACCTCTCTACTATCATTTGCAAGCATTAACAGCTGTGCATGTGTACATGTTATGCAACTGTGTAGTGACCCTTGTTACAGGGCTGGACCAAATGGCTATGTGCACACCTACATAGAGTGGATATTGAGAGTACAGACACACTGGTTGAACTACCAGGTTTGTGTAGCCCAACCTAACAGCCCCCTGCACATGTATGTAGGGTAGTGCACAGCACTGGTAATGAAACAGGTTGCACATCATCTTTAACTCAAGTGTAATATCTGCAGTAGGAGTGTATGTAGGAGACAGCTGCCCATATAATAGCCGCATCATAGGTGATTGCTCACACTATATGATTATATCCTGATCATGTTGATAGTGGCATCAGAGCCTATTGATAGATGACTCTGTTTGAGGAGTGGGTGTCTGTGCCCAACAGAGCTCATGGTCCTGGTGGATATGTGAGTGTATACCCAGAGAAGGAAACAGACCTGTAGACCTATGCATCATCTGTAATCCACTAACAGGATGTGATGTGCTCCTCAGAGGAGGTTTGCTGTCAAGGGTGGCTACACTGTTTCTGTAATAGCCAGTGTTGTCACGTCCATAACACAGATAATTACATGTGAGAATCACTGTCTAAAACCTCTTCGTAGGCAATACGTAAACTAAAGACAATACTTGGTTCTTGTAGTACTGACTGCTCATACAGGCATGTCCACTAGTCCGCTACTGGTGTCTCCGAATGTCAGCTTTGTGTATGTGGCCATCCTGGGGGAATGTAATCTCTATGCCATGTACACTGCAAGACCCACCTAACACCACGCCCCACACATTGTCTGGGATGCAGCTACAGGGGTAAGCTGGACGGCGGGCGAGTCTACAGCCATGACTGGACAGTTATGAGGTGTAGGTTAACACATGCAGCTCATCAACACAGCCAACACATACACTTACCAGAACACAGTAAGGATACCCACACACACTACCAGAAATCACACGCATTCACAGATTCGTCTAAGTATCTGGCCAAACAAGTGATCCCCCCCCCCACGCAGGAAGAGATAGACACCCAAAACTATATGACATAGTTTGCATAATTGTGCCACACCTCTGAACACATGACTGGAAACATGCCCAACAGTACTCCTTTGTGAGTGCAAACTCTAGCACTATGTTACACACCGACCTGAACGAGGGCATACATACTGTCAGCTGCCTGTCTTGACATGATTAGCCACATTCTCATACACTCGGACCACCTATTGATTTATATACATGGCTCTGGCATATTCCATGTTGTTGTGCATGACCTGTGATGCAGTAGCCTGGACAGCATGGAAACACATGTAGGAACTTGCCAGGTCTTGTAGGCTATGCAGGTATTTCCCAAGGCCTGGGTAGCATTCTGCCATTGGCCAGAATGGTACTACAGTACAGGGACAAAAGGATTGTATTCTTCAATTGTCTAGTGTAGTGGTGCATGTCGCAGGGTATCCAGTATCTGTCATCCTGGGATAACATGGCTGACGGACCATGATGCTTTGCCAGACAGGGCCTGCACCTGTCACCCCTCGGAATCTGGATACAGCCTAGGGCTCATGCTTCCCCTATAGTGCCTTCATCATGCACGGTTCAGGTGAGGGTCCACTGCTGTTACAGCGACAGCCAAGCAATGCACTGCGGGTCTCGCTACACAATGATACATGTCAGAAACACTATACGGACACACATGTCAATTCCTAACATGGAGAACATATCTGTGCAGTGGCTGAGACCTGTTTCAATGATCCGGGGCTGCATGACCATGTTATAACACATACCTCACCTTTTTGCCATTATCCTTTACTGGTACACATTGTGGCCGTAGGTGTGTCCATATTCCTGAAGGATATGTACACCCCCACGCTAATTGCACTTGCATAACATCAGATGCATTATGCAGAGCAACTACCTTTGTGCCACAGTGGAATTCAAAAGGCACCTTGAGACAGATCACCCACCAGGCCGCGGACTTCCCAACAGCCGTAACGTTCTGTAATGGGGAAGAATAGGACTGAGACAGAACCATACTATTGGCTACTCTCAACCTTTCCAATATGAACTGTGAAGATTCCTCATGTACCAACACCTGCGCTCAATGCATGTTCGATTCCATCGACCCCACTGACCTGGATCACAGTAGTCACACAAACGGAGCTAACTGTATGCTTCACATAGTCTCCAATGCTAATGTTATGTTCCCTAAGAGCAGAGTGTGCCATGGCACCCATGCAGATGGACAATGCATGTACAAATGCTGAATACTACACAAATGAACCTTAAGCAGTCACATATGTGCAGTGATTGTGCCATTGAAACAGAACCAGGAGTCAACCCAACACAAACAAGTAGGCAAACTGGTGGTACCATGCTTTACACTGTACCACATAAGGTAGTAACTGTTGCAAGAGTGAACACACATGTGTAGGTGATCCCTGGCCAGCCTCAGTAAGATGCAGATACACCATATGAAACAACGCAAAGCTGGCCAGCCTCAGTAAGATGCAGATACACCATATGAAACAACGCAAAGCTGGCCAGCCTCAGTAAGATGCAGATACACCATATGAAACGACGCAAAGCTGGCCAGCCTCAGTAAGATGCAGATAAACCATATTAAACAATGCAAAGCTACCAAGCTACCGTGAAACCAATCGGCCACATATGAAACCAAGCACAGAGCATTCTATAGCTGTGTCATTAATCGTAATGGCAAGGACAAGACCTGCTGTGCAGCACAGCACTATGGCATGGGAAGTACTGCACCTACAGAAATAGCACCCGCTCATCCTGATATGGTCTCTGAGAAACTAAACCTACTCCCACCCCCAACAGGTACACTTAGTAATATATCCATGTACACTACAGGGCCCCTGTACTAATGACTATGCAGGTACAAGCTGCACTCTCTAATGCCATACATACAGCTTTCATGGGACCTGTCAAGATCTCATAGTGTATCCTACACAAATGTAAGAACATTCAGCTATCCACATATTCATGTTCCGTCATAGCTCCATGTCAGGCTGTGTACACACCGAATGGTGCACAGCAACAGTTATCACACCCCGCAAAGGGGGAGACACCATTGATAATGGGACATAGTGCACAACTATCCTGCTGAGTCTGGTCAGTATTGCCATGAACTGTGGTCAGTGTAATTGATTTACTCTGTACAGATGTAGATGACAGGGTTGATTCGCACTGCATATCATGACCTTGCCAAGTCGTAGGACACAATCACCCATACTGTGTTCTAGCTACACTCAGTAAACTAGGTGTATATACCTATGTCATAGGAGTAGTTGGCAACTGGACTGCTGGCAGAACCAACACTACAGAATGTGTCCGAATACATGCACATCAAACCAGTGCCAGCCACAGTAATACAGGGGTAATTCCTGGTACGCCCCCTCTTTGGTATCTATACCACATAGACTTAACACAGAAGGCATCGGCCTATTGATGTCTGAAAATGACTAGGAGCAATAGTCTACTCGTGCTGCATTCAACATACAGAAGGGCCTTGGTGTGTCAGATGTGTGATGTATGGCCACATTCTTGACAGCTAAGTATTTTATTGTCATCCCCTATGTTACAAACCCTGTACCCATTAACTACCACCTAGGCAGCGGTCAACATAATGGCAGCTGTGTGTATGAGATGCAGCTGAACAGTACTTCCCTTTTGATAGTTACATCACCACAACAGACAGGTAGCCGTATATGGCACCCCTAATCATGACAGGGTGCCATCCAGGAATATAGAGAACTGCTCAGCCATACTCGACACCCATGTGACCCATAATAGATCACATATTTCCTTATTGCCCATGTGTAGATGGCCTACACTGCCCTTCACAATCCCTAGCTGCACTATGTAGCATGTAGCCTACCCTGAATAAATCTATGTCCAACCCAGAGGTGTTGGACATGCTACACTTGACTCATCCTGATCCCAAATAAACACACGTCATGGACATCCACCTTTCTAGTACAAGGATCACAACATGCCTGACAGATCCCTGTCCCATACACTTAACATACTCTTGCCGTCTGTGACGTGGTGTAATGACCGCATGCCAAATCAGTTCTGCGGCACTGCTTGAACTGGCCACTGAATATTACTTGTCTGTTGCCTACAGCTAGATAACCTGTCTGCATGGGCTCATAAGTGGTCCAGGGCATATAGCCTACCACATCACTATGACCATACATGCCATAGTTTATATCCAACCCTGCAAATACCATCAGGCTAGCTATTGTCCCATGTGTTACACATGCGCAACGCAGGCAATACACGACAGGATGCTACACAGCTGTACAGTGCCATGTAAATGTATATGGCAAAACACACACATGCTTGCAAGTCTGCAGGGTCACAGGTCATGTCCTTAATGGCTATGTATGACTATATATGTGGCATATACACAGCATTAAGTTCGATTGCATTAATGTGAACACATCCAGGCATGTGCTGATAGGTAAAGACACCACTACAGGCAAACAGACGTGCCAATGTCAAGACAACATCCACATGGTGTATGAGCAATGTCATCACATGACACACACATATATGGCGATAACATCACATCAACAGCAAGTGTCAAATGTGTGTAACTTATACATGTCAGTGGTGTTGAGTGTCATGTAGATCTACAAAGACGTATTTGTAAACTTAAATGTGATACACGTGTATGTTCAGCTGTACTTTTCTGTGAGTTACTGTGACCTGTCTCCATCGTCATGTCTTCCGGCATGCCCCGTAGCTGACTGCCGCCATATAGCCACTTGGAGGATGAGGGCCTCATCCCATACCTCCTCGACAATTGCATAACGCTCTTCAGCCATGTGCCGTAGGATGCACAGCAGCGGGATGCCCTGTGGGAGGAACTCTGCAGGAAGGTAAATGATGTTGGCAGTCACAACAATTAATTGCACCTATCAGCAGGTGCGCCGACACTGCACTGACCAGATAAGACGGGCTTAACAGCTTGTAAATGCAATCGCCAGGGAACAAGGGGCAATAGGTAGGGGGCCACTCATCCAGCCCCCACTCACACGTATCGAGGAGCTACTGGCCAACCTGGGGACACCTGCAGACCTCCATCCACAAGCTTTGGTTACATGTGTTACTGTACAATATGTAATGTAACATCATATGCAAGGCATGTAAGCACACATCACGTACTATAGTCTGCTACTCTATGTATGCACAGATGTGCATACTCCATAGTATAGTGTATTGTACTGGCTTATGTGCTAACGTAGACATTGCACCCTGTAGCTTCCACACAGGTGTGGATAATACTGCTGTGGCACCCCTGTTTAGGTACCTGTGGCATTTTGCAGCAACAGCAGCCTGTGTCAGGTGAGATTATTATTAGCCAGGCGTGATACTGCACGGAACATATTAATTGCATGCTATCTGCCATAACACACGTACACATTATGTACAGTGGTCCTGGTAATGGACACTGGTCAGACCTGCAGTGCATCACATTGTTTACCTATGTGAAACAATTGTAGACTATATGAAACACGTACACTAAACCTTCCAAACTGTCATTGCCAGATGTGTGGACAACAGTGAATACAATGATGGAGGTGTGTTCCACTGTAGGGACAGGTACTAATATCAGCATTACACATGTTGGGAATACGAACAGTAATGTACAGAGAGCATATGTGTGTGCACACACTAAATATGTTGGAGCTGGAGTATGCCTGGCCCACAGGATACACCATTGTGGAGTATACCCTTGCTATGAATGTCACACAATGTCATGTGCTATCAGACATGTATATAACATGTAGTGGGCTGACTGCAACATTTCTCAACTATCCTGCAAAACATGTCTCGCATCCCATACATACCACTCTTTGTCTGCATAACCCTGTCCTCAGTGGAGCATATGACATCTATGGGTGTATGTCATATGGGATAACACTGACATGTGAAATGAGATGGCCATCACAACCATTGGACTGCACGTATGTACACATGGCCAATGAAGATGGCCAGAGACATGAAGCAAAGCACACAGTAGAAGTGATTTACATTTGTGTATACTCTGTACATTGGCTCGACACAAAACTATGACCTTTGTGTAATGGTGATATTGCAGATGTGAAACACTAAGTATCATACAGGCCTGTGCACAGCTTCTGTAGGCATAACATGAAACCACCACATAACATGTCTTGAACATCTGGAGTGTGTCACAACATGGAATCATTCACCTCTACAGTATCCAAATACATACATGTGTTGCACAACATACACATACATCCACATCAAGCCACGTATACAGTAGATTCACCTTGCTGGTGTCGGACATCACTGTCATGCCTGCTCCTCGTGTGCGAGGTACACAGACATAAAGAACTTGTAAGTTAGCCATGTGGGGGCATAGTTGGCAGGTATCAGTAATATGGTTGCAGATGTGCATGGGGTGTCATCCGTATAACCTATGTGACCTGTGTCGCACATTCCACATTGGGGTTTATTGTGCATACACTTTGGTGACGCAGGTCACATTCCACATTAGATATGTATTGTATGTGAACATAGTCATGGCTATGAACCGTGTCAGTAGCTCACACTGTATAGCAGTTGTGAAGCCACATGATGCCCTGCAATGGCTATGCACATCAGCTCAATGTGCAGTATGTCCCTGCATATTTGTAGGGTGGACAGACAACATTGCATCAGCTGAAGGCCCATGTTAGTATAAACACGTCCCTGCATTGGGACACCATTACCATACTGTAGATTGGAAAGGACACCATTGTGTTGCACATGCATGCATGTTATGCAACATGTCAGCAGAAGACATGTCCTACTACATGTGATTGGCAAGCTCATACGCCACACAGCAGGCTGGCATACTATAAACGTGTGCTGGTCTGTGGCACCATTGCAAAGTAGGGACAGCCATGTCAAACGTGTGCAGCGACATGCACAATGTTTACACTCAGCTCAGGGGTAGGCGGAATAATATTGAACAGACATGCACTGCTTTGGGGGAGATATGCAAGCTAGGGCTCAGGCAAACATAGTATGCAGTCGCCCTACCCTACTGATCATGTCCTCACACACAGGGGCGGTGGCCAACACAAAGCATCAGTGGCAGATGTACTAAGGTCGGCGATGGTCCGTTAACATGTGGTGTATGTTGCACACACCATGGCAGTGCAGTGCAGGGGCGGTGGCCAACACAAAGCATCAGTGGCAGATGTACTAAGGTCGGCGATGGTCCGTTAACATGTGGTGTATGTTGCACACACCATGGCAGTGCAGTGCAATGGTGCAAAGTGCATGCATTGTGTTGCAGGTATCGGGCATAGTCTACTAACACAAAGGGTGCAATACAGGTATGTATGCTAACCACCACTATAATATAATATATTAATATAATAGCCGTCTGCTATACCACATGCATGCTGTTGTGTGCAACTCGGATGTATGATGAGTACCACTATAATTGTCTAAGCTGAATGCCATCTGCCATATCACCTGCATGTAGCGTGTGTCTGGTATAACTTGTAATGTACAGTTCTTGTCTTCCCCTCACAGGTGTTGATGTAGGTGCTTTGCCCTCCTGCAGTTCACCTGATGTTAGTGTCACCACAGACTCTAGCAGTGATGATGATAGTATGATTGAGGCACAAGCAGGGTTGTCAGGGGCTGAATCTGTGCCATTGGTTGCCATTCCACCTGTCTCCCCCTGATCCTCGCACACAGTTCCCCTGCCTGCACATACCCCATCACCACCGACCATAGAGGAAGGACAGTTGGGTTGTAGCATGGAACAGGGAAGTGTGGTGACTATGGAAGGTGTGCCTGCACACCATGCTCCCAGTCAGCAGACTGATGTCCCACACAGGCATGTGCCCAGCGCTGCTCGTAGGAGGACCACTGGCCAACATGCCCCTGCGGGACGAAGCACATCAGCTGGAGTCACCACACGCATGTTTTAGGCTGTAATGGAGGCACAGGCATGTGCTGAATGGCACAACAGAGACTGTCTGAGGCTTCAGAGGGCTGCTGTCCGTTCATTAACCACAACATCCAGGCACTTGCAAATGCTCACCATCATCTTGCAGATGTTTTGGATAGACAGTTGGGTGACCTGGTGGGAGTCCTTGACCGTGGCATGTCAATCCTCGAGCGTGGAATGTCTGTGCTGGAGCATCTGCTGGGACTGAGGCGTCGGGCACGTGGAAATAGGGCAGTTACATCACCTGTTGAAGGTCCACGTGAACATGCTACTGCACATGCCCCCTCCCATAGTGGCGGTAGCAGCAGCAGTGCTGCTGGTGCTGTGCAGTCCACACTAGGATACAGCAGGCCACGTGCACGTGGTCCTGGACTGTCCCAACAGGGACAAGATTCCAGTGGACATATCAGATGGTACTCAATCTGGACCTCTGCCTGGTAGTGCCCGTGCAACCCCTGGCAGGCGCAGGTCACGTGGCCAGACACCGTGACCTGTGACACCTGCTTGTACAGTCTGCCGCTGTCACTATTACCCCTGTGTAGGCCAGCTTTATGCCAGATCTGTGTGCATGCATACAAATACACTGGAAACAAATGTAGGGCACCTCAACACACACATGCATAACATCCACACATGCTCAATGATATCACAGGCCCTAACACACACGCTTGATGTCATCCAATGGCACAGCCTAGGCCTCTGGCAAACATAATCATCCTGTGCATATGATGATGCCTGTGCCGCATCCCTGTCTTCCACACAGTCTGTGCAGGGACGTGTTCATATGGTCTGATGCACAGGGTGAACATACTAGGTAGACAGTTGTAGATATTGATGAGTGTTGACAGGCAGCAGATATAACATGTATTGCAGTTTTAGAATGCATTTTGTACGCTTGACAGCATGCATCATGTGTAACAACACTAACAGCATGTTAATCCTGACGTTCTGCCTTCCTCTTTCAGGTATAGTTGCATGTGCCGGGGGATGTTAGTGTATGTGGGAGTCCCATATGTACATGCTGACTACCCACAGGTCAGTATGACAACACCTGCATGCACTTTGTAGCTTCCACATCAGTTATATTCTCCCATTTTTCAGTTATGTTTGCTGTTCTAATGATCCAAGAGCATGATAGCTGTGTAGTAAGCTACTGTGTTCAGAGCCATTGCATCCATAGTGGGTGACATCACAGGTATAGTTACCTGGAGCGCGGAGTGGGTAAAAGTGTGGTATGCTGGATGACAAGGGTGAAGGTCAGTGGATATAGTGGCATCTCATTGGGAAGTAGTAATACCCACTGCCATGACAGCATGCAAACGCAGACACACCCAAGGATTCCATACCCCCCACACACACACACACACACACACACACACACACACAGTTGCCAGTGTTCGGATGTCGACCCCTGCCTATGTGAGTATCCTCATTATAGTACTACACAATTACAAGACGCGCCACAGAGATTACACATGTACACTTAGTTGGAATGGCCTAAAATCAAGGTCATTGACAGGGATACTACAGTGCAGTGAGTGTATGTGGGGGGGGGTCCATCAGTAGGCTATAACAGGTCACACCCCAGGGCGTACATGTTAACAAAGCGGTTAGTATGCCCGTCTACGATTGATGTTATCAACAGGGGTGCTACACTGCTTTGAGTAGATGGAGTGAGGGGGCGTTAACATTCCACTATGGTAACATATACAGCCTCACTCCAGGAACCGGACAGCCATACACATACATACATACAGCCATACACATATACACACACACACACACACACACACACACACACACACACACACACACACACACACATACACCAGCATTCACAAAGATATACACTTTCTTTCTTTCTACACTTTCTGTGCTGGTGTCACCAATAGTGTTCAGGAGAGGGATAATATGTGGGACATATTCCCAACCATACATGAGATATGTGGACACACACCCACACATGCCAGTACTGTGAATCAAACTCATGGCAATCTCATGATGGATACTACAGCAGTACAGCACTATCTTATCTGGTACAATGCTTACTGACTCTTTCCTATGGCAACTGTGCTGAGATATATATATATATATATATATATATATATATATACATATACATATACATATACACAGGGGAGGTATTACTGTTACAGGTGTCATGGGGTTTGCCTTCGGTGTCACCATTACAGCATTTTACATGGTCTGTCTTCCACTTCAATTAACAAAACCTGACCTTAGCAGGTACACAGGTTATTGTAGGACTGGTTGTAACACACCAGTGAGCTGTCCTCAGTAATCGTTCATCTGCAAAGAAGCCCCACCACTTAGTAGTCACGTCCAAACATCTGTCCGTACCTCATGTATGGCTTACTGTACTTACAGCATATCACCATATACAGATGGCAATGTTGAGGGTGTATTGCAATAGCATGATGTACTACAACAGTTACCTTCATACATCAGACACTGCACATACATGGAATCTACACAAACAGCAATACATGTACACCTATGCTGTCTACATCAGTATGTGCACTAGCAGGTCAAGAATATGCATTCCACACCTTCCCCACACCATGTGTGAAACATAGGCAAGCATCTGTGGCTTGTAAAATCTCACCCCAGCTTGTACTGGCTATTGTGGTACTAAGGCTAATTTCCAGACAGCACAGCATGTATGGCTTGCAATTGTTGACATGAGGTATATGCAGGAGCAGTGGCCACACATGGCTGTACATGTCATGAACATATCATCTGTGACTACTCAGGAACATACAGTGCAGAGCTGGATTTCCCTGAGTCTGTCAATACAGGCCTTGTGTAGGTCCTATGGTCCTGTTGTTTGGGTATGTTTGTAGGCATTGCATTAGGTGGACATGTCTAAAGACATACATGCCACATGGGGTGTTGTATGATATGATAGGTGTCATGGGTAACCAGTAGAGAGGGGATATCTCTGTCAACATAGATAATGAACCTTATGTACTGTTAGCATGCTATCTTCCATGTGCATGTGTGTAATGACTGTAGCCACCTGTATGTAGAAAGGTGAACGAAAGCTATGGTAATGTAATATATGTTGTATGAGTGTGGGATGTACATATCCAGGGCAGCTACGATTAGGTCATATCCAAACTGCTCAAACAGTGGTATTATTGCATTGCATAACACATTATGCAGCTGTGTCTAATGGGTACATTGCACAGTTGATGTAGGCTTAGGTACAATCCACCAGTCGAGGGGTTATCTGGTGGTCTACCATACTATGTCATACCACATATGGATGTGTGTTGGTAGTCTGGGAGCAAGGTGGTGGATGTGTATATGGATACAACCTAGAATGCAGCATTTACCACGGTCACCTGTACCTGACTCTTCTGTGATGCGTTATGTCGGATTAGTGGTCCTTACATGTCAGTAGCATTTTATGAATGTGTACACCACCACCACCTGGTATGGTCCATACCACTGTTATGGCCCACATGTCTGGATCTGAGTTATATGGTGGTAGTGCAACTGTGCACTACAGAGCCTTCAGCCAGGTGTTTCTCACTGCACAGATGCCAGTATTCCCCATTGTAGGTTCTACATTGAGCTAATGGTTTACTAAAGCCACACATCTAGCACGGGTTAGCATAGGCATCCAATGCAATTGTCATGTAGGTGTCAGGGTGTTACTTCTGTGTGTAGGACATTTGCCTTGGAATGTGGCTATATGGGTAAATGCGACCTAGGTATTATCCACACACACGTGTAACATGGATGCATTTGCTCTGTGTTGAAGGCTAGTCATTCAGTCATGACAGCCCGGAATGACAGATACTGGACGACCTCATAATAACAGCAGGACATTGGCTCATTGTTTTGGTCTAGCAGTTGCCACCCATACCATGACATCACTGCGCGTGGCATGAATGTGCTTGGTAGCAAATGCCCCATGTAAGGTGACTGACAGCGGCAGAACTTGTGTATGTGACCAATGTGAGATGTACTTAGGGTAGCAGTCCTGCTAATAATGACAACTACTACCACAGCTGGAAGAGGTCATCTTGTCGCCTGCACCTCAGTGCCATTACACAAGGTGGCTCACACATTATGCTTGCACATGCCACTGTTCCACGTATAATGCCACTGTCCACAGCCTGCTATTAATGTATGCCTTTCAAGGCAGCAAGGTGTGTGACACATGCTGTAGGTAGTGTCCGCCTGTGCGATCCAGGTAACCTATTGTCTGTCACGTCCACACATGCGTGACTGTGTAAATGTAACATATATATGTCAGTACTTCATGTACATGTATATCACACAGCACAGACACACAAATCATTTACAGGCCACATACCGGTATCGGGTAGTACACCAGTATGATATGCATCTATACCAACCGTAAGATGTACCCAACTGTAAACCTGTGTGTTTTCAATAGGAGTTAATTACAACATGTTCTGTACATGTGTTTGAGCATGCACACTGTGGCCTTCAGTGGTTAGAATTGGTGCATCCAACAAGCCCTTTGTTTCTAAGTGTATGAGCATGCCCAGTATAACCTTGTGTAGTTGTAGTCATAGCAGCACAGGGCCATTTGGGATGCACTAAGTGTATGGGCATGCCCACTGTAACCCTGTATAGTGATAGTTCATTCCGCAGATGCCCATACCCCAGTTCAGGTTCCTGTTGTGCTACAACTATACCTCTCAGGCCTACCTATGGATGATGTGTCTTGTTTGTGCTTACAGGTTGTAATGGACACCTACTTTAAACACACAGGTCTACAGCTATGTACTTCATGACTGTCAGTCTCCCTGTTGTCAATTGTAGAAGAGCAGTCTGACTGCCTTGGGATGTGTAATCTCGGTGGCGCATCTCATAACTGCATAGTACTGTAATAGTGATCCTTAGGTAGGCAGGAGTTCTGATCTCACCACTGGCAACTGTGTGCATGCCTGAGTGTGTGTGACAGCAAATGCCTGAGTGTGTGTGACAGCAAATGCCTGAGTGTGTGTCAGCATAGGCTGAGTGTGGTGTTGTGTGTATTTATATCTGCATCCTGTCATGGCAGCGGGTTTTGCTACATTCCAGAGAGAGACCTCCTTTTGTACTGGCCTTTATCCTTGTCAACTGCTATACCCCCCACCCCCCCACTGCAAGTAATCGGTCCTGTGATGTCACCAAGCTCAGACGTGGAATCAGTAAGTGCATTTATATGTATGCTGTGGCACATACCCCAACGGCATACCACTGTACTAGTTACCTTTACATAGGCAAGAAGTGTATGCGCAGTACTGGCAAGTGTATGTGTGTGAGACTACCCTGTATCCAGGCTTACACATGTGTAATGTCTTTTAGCACACCATGGTAGCCATCTGTGGTGGTGGTCTACAAAGTGAAATGGTAAAGAATACACAATCGAGCATGACTACAGTTGGGTATGCTATTTCCCTGTGCCACTGTCGAGCAGTGACACAAGTGGTCGCTGGGGTGTAGGTCCATACCCATCGTTCCCCCACTAACTCCACAATCCCCGGGGTAGATTACATTAGCCATCATTCCCCACCACAAACTCCGCATACACAACAACCATCCCTTCTCTAGTGAACTGCTTATGATTTAAATGTTATAACACAAGAGATGCCTCCTTTGTGTACACGTCAGTTCCTTTGGAACCCTTCTGTGTCACAAAGGGCGTACTGATATGTATGTGTAAGTATGACAGTTGTACAGATGTAGACTTCTCTTTGTTGTTTCACTGAGTACAGTACATTCAAGGGTACTGTACATATGTACACAAAGGGACTGTCCCATTTGATTTCAGTACTGTGTAATACCTGTAGTAGAATGTGCATTATAGACTCCATGCAATATGTGTACAACCCAGATGGCTTAGCGGTACATTCAGTGACCTCAGTGTGCATGGTCCATGGTTCAAGACCTGCAAGCATTGTTGATAATGTTAATTAGGACCGCATAAGACACTTTTTTAAAACAGGTGTAATTGTGTTTTCATGACAGTAAGCAGTGGGTACACGTGTGTAACAGACATGTACAACCCGCGGTGCACGTGGAACGCCCTTCTTTGGCAATCTTGCTGATGTCACCCACCTGCGTATACACCTCTGGGACTGCTGTAACCCAGTATTCTCTGTAGTGCATGCTGTAACTGCGTATTGCTGTAGTGTGATGAACTAGTTTGGTAGGGGTTCTATTCCAAGGGAGAGCAACTGTGTGTGTGTGTGTGTGTGTGTGTGTGTGTGTGTGTGTGTGTGTGTGTGTGTGTGTGTGTGTGTGTGTGTGTGTGTGTGTGTGTGTGTGTGTGTGTCTGAGACCGGAACAATGTTTTTTAGTATGCACACTCATTACAATTCACATGACCACCTTTGGAAATCCTGCTGATGTCCCCCACCTAGACATACACCTCTGGGACTGCTGTAACCCAGTAATCTCCGTAGCGCATGCTATAGTGTGATACCCTAGTTAGGAAGGGGTTATATTCCAGGACATGTCAGGTGTGTGTGTTTGACTGTCTGTATGGAGGTGGCTGTGAGTGTCTAACCACTGGACATGTTGGGGAGCGGATTTTGTAGTTTTCCTATATGGAGTCCGTCATATATGTCACAATGTCCACCTCACGAGGAGTACAGATGTCAGTCAGCCAAGGGACTGTGTTGGCAAGCCATACCCCTACATTTGGCAAAAGGTCTGGTGAACAAAGTATGTAACCCTACTATTACCCGGGCTATGTCCTGAACCTGTGTCATACACACACTTGCCTAGAATATCCCACTATGTTGCTTGTACCGTGCACATGGATGACAGATAGTAGGCATCGTGTGATTGCATTGGGTTGCAGTGGGCATGGCACCCTGTACAGCAGTACAATAGGCACATAATTGCAGACAATGTGCCTTCACTATGTTCCCCACTGGATGCCTGCAACATAGGTGGTGCCATACAATGCCTTACATATGTGCCCTGTATGGACCGATGCCACTGACACCAGGGAAAACCTGTATCATGCTATCAATGCAGGTGCAGGGTCAAGCCCTGTATGGACCGATGCCACTGACACCAGGGAAAACCTGTATCATGCTATCAATGCAGGTGCAGGGTCAACCTGCTGACTATA